>NC_079501.1:39591491-39953513 GCF_030052815.1 Hevea brasiliensis | reverse complement strand
CTCCACCCAATCACCATTTGACAAACTAATAAAAAGGGATAAAAATGAAATAAAGATGAGATAAAAACAAAATAAATTAGCTGCCTTCTTCACCATCGGTGCCTAACCAAAGAAAAAGAGAGAGAGAAGAGAAAAACCTCCATTGGAGCACACTTCAAACTTGTGTTATACCCCCAAAACCACCTCAAAACCCTAGCTTCGCTTCACAAAAATTTATCCTCACACCTAGAGCAAGACTTGGACAGCAAAAAAAAAAAAAGAGAAAAAGTAAAGTTTTCAAGCTTTGGGAATTGGCTAATTCAAGGTTAGTACTACTTCTTCCATAAATCGTTGAGTTTACTTTGTGTAGATTGTGAATTGAGTGTTAATTTGGAAGAAAGAAAACAAATTATGTATGTATGAAAACCCCCAATTTTGATAGCCTAGGTTACTTTAGGGTTGTAATGATTTAAGTGAATTATAGTTGTGAATTGATGCAATTAAGCATGAAATTGATGATTAGAACATTTGATTGCATGTTGTTTGAGTAAATTAGAATTTTGGAGAAGGGTTTGGGGGCAAAATTAAGGTTTTAATTATGTGTTAGTGAATGAAAGTCTTAATGGTCAATTAGTGACCATTTGGATATATTTTATGAGGAATTGAAGTGATTTATGCTAATGGAATTGAGGTTAGATATGCTGCCTTAGGTGACCTACAGGGCTGAATGTGAGTCCAGTAGGTTTGGGTAGCTGTAACTTGAGTGGTATAGGTTCAATTGGTGCAAGGCCAATTAGACATGAAACTAGACACATAATGGCACAATTTTGATGAAGAAACCTTGCCCAGAAAACAAACTTAAAATATCCTAAAAATTAACCAAATATGGGTAACCAACTTGTTGGTCCTGGAAATTGACCAAATGAATAGTTTTTGTTCAAATGGCCATAACTTAGTGTAGAAATATCCAATTGACCTGAATTTTATATCAATGGAACTTTTAGACAATTTGGGACAACTTTCATGAAGAACACAAGCTCAAATTCTGACCATAACCCATCCAAAATGCTAGCCAAAGTCAGGAGCCCTAACCTGCCAGAACTAGTTTTGCCCAGAAATTCTGGGTAGAGACTAATCTGGCAAGTTATGGTAATTTAGCGATAACTTGAGCTACAAAAATCCAAATAGAGTGATTCAAAAAGAGAATTAAAGAAGACACAATAAGGAACAACTTTGATGAAGTGATTCAAAAAGAGAATTAAAGAAGACACAATAAGGAACAACTTTGATGAAGAAAAGTTTATCAAATTATTACTGTAGCTTAGACCAATAGAACAGTAAATATAGAACACAAAAACTGAATTTTTGAAAATACTCTTAGGAGGCTTTGAATTGCAATTGGCAATCAATGCCAACAAATTTAGAACCCAAAATGTGGTATAATTATGTATCAAACATTTGTATACATATTATGTATAAAAAAGTCAACAATTTGAGTGAATAGTAATGTGTGAATAGTAACCCCAAGGACATAAGAAATAATAATATAAATTAATACTTTGCATAGTTAATGGCATATGAGAAATAAGAAGAATGTTTTGAGTATAATGGTTTATGAAAACCATTGCTATGAATTGTGATGAATATGAGTGATATAATGAATGCATAAATTATGATGAATGCATAATTTATGTAGAATTGTATTTTAGAAATATATACTTCTGCTAGTAATAAAAATTAAAACGTTATAAATTATAATTAGAACATATAATGAAATAATGATACTTATGAACCCTTAAAGGTACTTATGTGTCCATGTATTGCTTAGACACGTGTGTTAGATTGGATAGATTAGCATGCAAATAGGGTATTGTTTGAGCAGTACTGCGTAAGGCTTTATGCCTGTATTTATGGCTTTATGCCCGCACTCATGGCTTTTATGCCCGATTACTTGTTATCATGGCTTTTAGCCATATTGATATGTTATCATGGCTTTTAGCCATACTAATTCCATACATGGTTGATGTTACGCATTTCACATCCCATGGTATGACGGCCTGAGGCACCGTGGTGCCCAGTGCCCACGACCCGCTTATCCAGTTTAGTTAGCCTGTCATACGTTACTTGGGCAGTGAAATTTGTTAAGAATAATGTGAATTAAATGAATGAATAAGAAAGAAACTAGAAGTAGTTTTAAAATTTTATTTACTGTGCAATGATTCAAAATACCTAGAAATAAATTAGTGAAATGATAAGAAGATTTACAAAAGAAGTAGAATGTAAATAAATATTACAAATGCGTCTCTCATAATAAATTAACATTAAATTTAATATTGTTAAATAATTAAATATTGTATATATTATTACTGTAAAGTTTATACACTAAACTTTTTTAAAGAAGGACAAATTAGGATAATCGATAATTAATATTAGTAATCTCACACAAAATTAAATTATTTCTTGAGCATCCAAATATTACTTTGGTTTTATCTTTATTTTATATTATTTTCTTTGTTATATTATCGCACCACTAAGCAACAATGCTTAGCACGATGGATTTGTTTACTCACGCAGGTACTGAAGAAAAAACCTAGTGGATATTAGACTGGAATTTTGGAGTTTTGATCTGCAGAGTGTTCAAGGTTGTCACCTCTTTAGTAATGCATTTAGATAGGGCCCATATAAGTCATTTTATGTATTTTGTATATTATAAATATTTCTTATGTTGTAATGTAAACTAGGAAATTGTAATTAATGTGCATATGTTGTAAATTAATAAATTGGCTATTCATCTGAAATTAATTTGTATATTATGTAAATTATGAACTTGTGTAATTAGTTTATAAATCATGTAAATTTATGTAATTTGAGAATTTTTATATATGAATTGAGTAAGAATGGAAATGTATGAAAATGATTACGGGCATAATATATATGGATGATATTCTAAATTATGAGATTTTTATTGTAAAATATTATTGAAAATTTCAAGCAGGTGAATAGTAAAATATGCCAAATAATAATATAAATAAGGGAAACTCTGCTGGTTTCTCCTTAGAAAAATAATTGATATTAGAATATAATGAGAACAAATTATTAAAGGAATAAAGTAAGATAAGATAAGGTGCTCCGGCACCAAGTGTGACATGTCTTGCTTGGTTACACTGTAAACGGGTAAGGGGTGTCACAAGGATAGTGCTCCCACATCAAAGTCAGCTTTGATTTTGTTTGGAAGACCTTTCCTAAAAACTGCTAAGACAAAAATTGATGTGGATGAGGATACCTTAACTATGGAGTTTAATGGAGAGACTATCAAATTTAATATCTTTGATGCCATGAAGTATCCTGTTGATGATCATTCTGTCTTTTCTATTTATGTTGTTGATACATTTGTGTAGGATGTTTTTGAGTTAAGCATGGAGGATGAGTTAGAAAGAAGATTACAATTGCAAGAATTGGAGGAAATTCGACTTGAGGCTTATGAGAGTTCTAAGATCTATAAAGAAAAGACTAAAGCATTTCATGACAAACTAATTCTAAGAAAGTAGTTTGTGATTGGGCAAAAAGTTTTATTGTATAATTCCATGTTGAAGCTGATGCCTGGTAAGTTGCGTTCTCGTTGGATTGGACCATTTGTTGTTACTAATGTATTTCCTTAGGAACTAACAAAGTGTTCAAGGTCAACAATTATAGACTCAAGCCATTTTATGAGGGGTTTCAGGAGCATGCAGTGGAGGAAGTCAAATTGAGCAACCCAATTTATGTGGATTAAGGAGCTTTGCCATGTCGAGCTAACGATGATAAACAAAAGCGCTTTCTGGGAGACAATCCATGGGTGGCTTGTTAGCCACAATCAGATTTGTTTTCTTTCCCTTATCTTATTTTATTTTCTAAGATTTTTTTTTCTTTTCTTTTGCATTTGGGCTTTACATTGGGGACAATGTAAGTTTTAAGTGTGGGGGAGGAGAAATTTGTTGTTGCAATTTTTTTTTAATTAAAAAAAAAAATCATTCTCATAAGCTTGATTCATGATTCTATATTAACTCTTGGAGAGAAGTGCTTTGTCCTTGAAATGACTTTTCTATTTTAGGTTGAATTTTTGAGATTTTAGGCAAGGTAACAGTAACTTTAATGACGGATTTTCCCTCTTCTCCATACCATAGAGTAATTTTTTCCTGCATAAATCATTTAGGCTTGATTTAATAGTGAAATGATTAGTTATGTGTGCTTTAAACTAGTGTCATGCATATTTCAAAACTTTGTTTAATCTATCAGGGCACTTTATAATATGTAGATGCATAAATTGGGGGAAATAAAAGGCTGAACTTGAAAATTACTCCGCTATTTTAGTTAAGCAAAGTAACTAGGGGTCTTCATGAACCCCCCCACGTCAATTCTCAGGCCAAAAGCTAGCTAGGATATGAGCAAGGTACTTTTCTGAAGGTGACAGTTAAAATAAAAAAAAATAAAAAATAAAAAAAATAAATGAAAAAGTAATTGTGATGAGAGAGAAGTACCAATTTCAAATATATATAAAAAAGGGCCATTTCTATCTCCCCTAAGATTTGCAAAGAGCTATAATTGTTGTGCCTTGATAAATAAGCCTTGTGTTTTGGTGTGTATTGATTTAAAATTTTATGGAACTTTAATTGTGTGAGCTTAATTGATTTTAAGCCCTTTATTTTGTGTTGGAAAATTGTTGATATATTGGCATGGAATTGATGGAATTTATTGTGATGGTTATTACCTTACTTACCTCTTTTTTTCAAACTTTTACTCTTTTGTTAGAAAATGTTGTGATAGGGTGAAGTTAAGTAAACTTCTAAGTGGAGTTGATTGGGAGTTTAAGTCGTGCTTGAGGACAAGCATGGAATAAGTGTGAGAGAATTTGATAAGTGCATAATTTATTAATTTTACTCCCATCACATTTAGTGTTTCTAGTGTGTTTTTATGTCTAATTCGGTTAATTAAAGTATAATTATCATTAGGCATATTTTTAGAGAGTTGTTGGAATAATTGTGTTAAATGGAGAAATTTTCAGCAATTGCATTAATTTGACCTTTGTTGTATTTTTCAGGTTTTCTTAAGTTGTGGGTCTCCAAATCTAATGTTGTTAAATTCATTGAAAAGCTAAGTTAGAGCACTACAATTGACAAAGAGGGACCAATGCTCAAATCAGTCTCCAAGGTTGTCAAAATGAGCTATGGATCTATTACAAAAGCCCACACTTAATGTGTCACGACCAGTCTTGGGATTTATTTTATACCTGGAGCTCTGGAGCTCCAAATGAAGCAAACCTAGGCCCAATTGAACCTTAAGAGCCATCTTTACAATTTCTATGAGGGGCTGGAATTGAGATAAGGCCGTTTTAATTTTCAAAAACAGCAATGTAGTCATCATTATGGGCTGGATACTCTATCAAAACCAGTCTCGATTTTTGGCCCATAACTTGGGCTTTAGACCTCTGATTTGTGCAAATGAGTACCCGTTGGAAAGCTAAGAAGTAGGGCTACAACTTTCCTGAAGAATTCAGAGACAAAATCACAAGGGAAGCAGCTGAAAATCTGCCATGATTGCAGAGCAGAAAATCTATCTTTTTGAATTTCAAAAATTTTTCAAGTTTGATTCTTATCTTTAGGATTACGTTTTTTATTATAAACACCATCTTTGGTAGCAGCTTCAACACATCCATTCAGTAGCCTTAACATCTTCAACACCTTCATTCTCCATTCACGTTGATAGCTTTAAATTTTTCCATTTTATTTTTCTTTTGTAAGCTATGAACATGAGTGCTTGAGTTCTAAATTCAGTTAAAGGGATTCTAGTTCTTATGCATGATTTGTGAGACTAGGTTCTTAATTTAATTTATTCCTTTTTGAATATCTATTATTTCTTGATTTCATTGTTTTTGATCTATTAAATGATTTGCTAAAAAGGCATATTTGTTAATTTTTTAATATGATCAATTACTAGTTCATCTTCATAATCCGTAATTGTTGTGTAAGATTGAATGTGAGTAGCAATTAAGGTTTATTAATTATGATCCAAGTTTTTGATAATAACCTAAAGAAACAATAGGGTGAATTAAACAATTTATGCTTTATAAATCATTATTCAGCTTAACTACTTCCTGTTTTTAAAGCAGTTATTAATTTGATGAGGATTGCTTAATACCAATTAAGTTAATAATTAGAGTCAACAAGAGTACTGGGCTCGAATTGATAAGTATAGGGAAGTTAGGGATTTTACCTCGCTGTTTGATAATTCGATGTTAAGTATTCAATAAGAGATAATTATATTTATTTTGTCCATGATCGAGTCATACATTGGAATGAGAATTACCTTGGACTGAAGTTTTTTTAAATTGAGAGTTTTATATCTAAATTTAGTTCTTTAATTTCTAAACTTGATTTCTTCTGATTTAGTGTTACAACTCCCCCCCCCCCCCCCCCAAAACCTTTGTTCTTTTATACAAGTGCATGAAATTTAGTAACTCAGTCTCTAGGGTTTGACCTGGATTACCACTTATTGCAATCATTCATAAAATATTTTATTACTGGTAATTTCAGTTAATTTTTGGTGGATTCGGCAACCACCATAAAGTTTAATAGAGGAATAATAAATAAGACTTCTAGAAATATTAGTCGAGGACTGACACTCGAATTAACGAGGTTAGATCAGGCGTAAGGGGTGCCTAACACCTTCCCCTTACGTACCCACTATCCTGAACCTAAACATTGGGCTATGGTAATGACATTTGTGGAAACTCTGCAAGGAGTAAGTTGCCATCCATGACCCTCAGAAGAAATATTGAATATGTCCCGGTTATTACCTTGGTAGCGACTCCTGTCTATCTATGCCTTCGTGGCATAAATCTTTAGTATCGTGATAGTGTTATGGCAAGATGATACTTACCAGTGGTTTGATTTTATTAGGATTTTATGAAGTGCATGCCTAGGAAATGTTGTCTAAGGAGGTGGTACTTAAATGTGACCATTGTGACTCCACCATCTTTCCTGGGTATTGTCTGGTGCATTTTATATAATTCTAGTGGATGATATTTTACCTCGTGCCTTACTACGACCCCCTCCTTTACATCCATACAACCCAAGATACCTTATCCTGGCTTCCTTATGAAAGAGAATCACCTTTAAGCCCCTAAAGAAGGGGTAAAGGCACCTTTTACTCTCTCTTATCAAGTGATTTGGAGAACAAACAAAAGGCACTCTCTTTTTGGAAAGCCCTAACTACAATAGGTAAGTCTTAATCTCTTTTTTTTATAGTTTATTTCAGGCTTTAGGGTTGGCATTTTTAAAGAAAGTTGGTTTAGGTTTTAGTTAAGGTTGTTATAGGGTTTAGTATAAAAGTTATGAAATTTAAGTTTAACTTTAAAGCTTTTAGTAAATGAAGAATGTTTTTAGTAGATTAAAGCTTAAAATTGTATAATAAGCCTAGAATGAGAATCTTAGGACTTGATGTTGAGATTTGTTAGTTTAAACCCCAAGTTTTAATTGTGAACAAAATTCTGGGAAATCCTAAGTTTACTGGTTGATAAGTGCATAATTTATTAATTGTACTTCCATCACATTTAATGTTTCTAGGATATCTTTATGCCTAATTCAGTTTATTAAAGTATAATTATCTACTAGGCATATGTTTAGAGAGTTGTTGAAATAATTGTGTTAAATGGATAAATTTTTAGCATTTGCACTAATTTGACTCTTTCTGTAACTTTCAGGGTTTTGGTGCAGTTCCAGAGCATAGAAGTGTGGAAGGAAGCTTGAAAAGGGCAAAGGATTGAGAAGCATTGTTGGTATAAAGTACACGGGTCGTGTAAACACAACCACAGACCCGTGTAACATTCTGCTAGAAGAAATCTAGAGAACCGAGGAAGAAACAAAGTACACGGGCTATGTAACTTGACACTTGTAAATCCTGGATACCCGTGTAACCTTCTGTGCCAATACAAAACATACCCACTCAGCTCCAATAAGTTACACGACCCTATGCAGTGTAATGATACACGGGCCGTGTATCCGTCGACAATCTGTTTCCTGATTTTGCTCCAGTTATAGCTTTTGACAGAGGGAAAGACTCTTAAACCTAACCCTAGGCCATTTATTATATATAGAAGAGGCAGCAGCTGAAAAAAAGAACCATTTAGACCTTCGTTCTCCATAGAAGACCTTCACTCTCCATTATCTTTTTTTTTTAGATTTCTTCTTTATTTTTCTTTTATTTTTCTGTAAGACATGAACATGAGTGGCTAAGTTTTTAATTCAGTTCAAGGGATTCAAGTTCTTATGTGTGATTTGTGAGACCAGGTTCTTAATTTGATTTATGTCCTTTTGAATATCTATTATTTTCTTATTTTATTGTTCTTCATCTATTGAATGATTTGCTAAAAAGGCCTATTAATTAATTGTCTGATTTGATCAATTGCTAGTTCATCTTTATAATCTATAATTATTGTGTAATATTGAACATGAGTAGCACTTAGGTTTTATTGATTATGATCCCAGTTTTCGATAATAACCTAAGGAAACAATAGGGTGAATTAAATGATTTATGCTTTATAAATTGTTGTTTAGCTTAACTACTTCCTATTCTTAAAGCAGTTATTAATTTGATGGGGATTGCTTAATACCAATTCAGTTAATAATTAATGTCAATAAGAGTGCGGGGCTTGAATTGATGAGTATAGGAAAGTCAGGGGTTTACCTCGCTGTTTGGTAAATCTACGTTAAGTATCCAATAAGAGATTATTGTATTTCTTTTGTCTATGATCGAATCAATGCATTGGAATGTGAGTTACCTTGGACTGAAGTTTGTTTAATTTAAGAGTTTCTTATTTAATTTTAGATCTTATTTTTTGATTTTTGATTTCTTCTTTGGATTGTAAATTACCCCCCCCCCAACCTTTGTTTCTTTTTCCATTACACAAGTGCACGAAATTTAATAATTCAGTCTCTAGGGTTCAACCTGGATTTACCACTTACTGCAGAAAATATTTCATAATTGGTGATTTCAGTTAATTTAATTTCTAGTGGATTCGACACCCATCAGCAGTCAAAACATAAAAGTTCGACCATTGAAACAAGTGAATAGCCACGCATATAGTGCGTGGAAACTTTAGTCGCCAAATGCTCTGTATAAGAATCTTAACTTTAATTTAAATTGGTTAAGTCTATAATTAAGAACCTCCAATTCCCTTTCTATGTAGATATGAAGACAAACATAGAAGGTCTAAAGTCAAAGGGTTTAAGAGCTATCTAGTAATAAATAAGGTAGTAAAGTCCACAATCCAAGGTGAGTAAAACCTATTTAAACTATTTTCTAAATGCATTTTCCTTAACTAAATGTTTCTAACGTTTTTAGCACGTTCATGCACAATAATAGTTATAAGGATTATATTAATTATATCTACATAGTTAATTTTATAAATTTGTAAATGCAAATTAAAAAAAATGTTGCATTACATTTATTATGTCCAATGTGTTGGTAATTCATGGATGACCTTGTGGTTCCCATTGGGAAAGGAAAGTTAAGTAAAGGTTATGGCATGCATGCATTTATGAGCTCATTATATTTATGCTATGGGATGCTAAGGTAAGGTAATTCTATGTCTTCGGCCCTATTGATATGATATGACAAGAGGAAGTCCTAAAGAGCTCCTTTAATGGTCTAGCATTGTGACACTCCTTACCCGTCTACAGTATAGCCGAGTAAGATATGTCACACAGTGTACCGGAACAGTCTATTTTATCTCAATCATTTTTTATTCTTCCTTAATTTATTTTTATCATATTTATGAAGTATAATTTATTTCATTTAAGTCATTTATTGAAATAATAATTTATTTGAGGTTTCACAAATTTTATAAAAAATTCGGCATAGTGCGGGCTAAAAATGGAGAAAACAGTTCTCCGGAACCTGTGAAAAACACTTCCAATAATCATTTCCAATCATTCTCAAACTCCAATAACCATCAACATGGTATCAATATTTTTCAACAATATTTCCATTTCTCATTCATTCATTTCCCATAATATTCATATACAAGTCATAAATAAATACTCAATGTTCCATTCATAAACACAATTTTCACTATTTACATTAATATCAAAATACATTACGTAAGTCTTATTATACATGAGAAAATAAAAGTTAGATTACATATTACCAAAATGAAACCTAGTGTCCTGCCAATGTACTGAAGACAGTGAGGTGACACGGACACTATGCAGAGCTACAGATGGTCTCACCCAGTCTGTGGTCTAGTGGGCTTTCGATTGGTCTCTCCAGAACCTGCGCATGGTAAAAAGCAACGCGCTAAGCAATAATGCTTAGTGGTGCCAATAATAAAATAAAAAGAAATAATAGAAAATAAATATGCAGTGCATGTTTTGATGTCATGTGCAAACAAATTTTTCGATCATTATTGGTAATCTTATTTATTTTGTATTTGTTATATTCATAATTTCATTAAATTTATCCACTTCCATTTTTAATTGCCCAAGTAACCTATACTAGATGACTGGACTGGATAAATAGGTAAACTAGCACTGGGTATCAAGTACCTTAGGCCGTCACACCATCGGTCACATATGTATCTCTCGGTGTGTAACAGAACAGCTAATTAGCTGTAATAAATATTAGGCACAAGGCCAAGTATCAATACAATGTCAGAATGGCTAAAAGCCATAAAATCACAGAATGGCATAATGCCATGTGTAGTACTACTAACTGAACCCTATTGGCATGCCAACCTATCCAAACCAACCTTGCTAGGTGTACTAGGGTATGTTACACTTTTAAACTTTACAATTCTTGAAATTTAAGTTTAGGTGTTACTATTTATTTCTTTAGTCAATTAAAATGTTGACTTTTACATAGACAATAGGTACATTGGTTCTAATACTCTCAACATACCACATTTTGCATTCTAAAATTGTTGGTATTGGTTGCCAATACCATTTCTAAGCTTAATATTAATTGTTCAAAATTTTCAGATTTCAAGCTTTGTGTTTACTGTTCTATTAATCATTTTTGTAGTGGGAATTTGGCAAAATGATCAATGAAAGTTGTTCCTTATTTTTTCTAGTTATATTTCCTTTTTTGAATCACTCCATTTGGAGTTTTTTAGCTCAAGTTATGGCCCAAAAACCACAACTGGCCGGATTGTAATTTTTCCAGAATTTCTGGACTGACCAAATCTACAGTACTTGGAACAGTGACTGCAACTCACTTTTTGAATATGTTCTGGTCATAATTTGGGTTAGGTTTCTTCATGAAAGTTGTATATCTATATCTCAGCTTGTTTCTGGTAAAATTTCAGGTCAATTGGACCTTTCTACACTGAGTTATGGCCAAATGATCAAATACTGTTCATTTGGTCATTTTACCCAGGCAGAATGCAGGTCACCCAGATTAGGGCAAGCTTTTGGTCAACTTGGTTTGGTTTTCTGGACATGGTTTCTTCACTAAAGTTGTGCCATTATGTCTCTAGTTTCATGTCCAATTAGCCTTGCACCAATTGAACCTCTACAATTCATGTTATTGCTGCCCAAACCTACTGGACTCATGCCCAGCCCTGCAGGTCACCAAGGGCAGCCACACCAACTTCATTTCCCACTACATAAACCACTTCATTTCTCATTCACACATAATCAAATGGTCACTAATTGACCATTAAAAATTACTTTCACCATTACATGATCAACATTTCAATTTTGGGTCCAAACCCTAGCTCTACCATTTCAATTTTTCAAACACATACAATCAATGGATCAATTCATACTCCTAATGATGCATATACAAGTTTAAAGAATTAATTGGCACTAACCTTTGTTGGAGAGTTTCTCTAGCTTAGAAAACTTCTTGATTTTTCTTTCTTTTTGCTGCCCAAAGCTTCCTTAAGGTGCTAGGTTAATTTTTTGTGAAGAAGGCTAGGGTTTTGGAGTGAGATTTAGTGAGGTCGGGAGCTTGGGTGAGCTTTAATGGAGTTTTCCTTCCTCTCTCTCTCTCTCAACGTTTTTGGCTGCCCCAAAGGTTGAAGAAGCAACTGATTTTTCTTTCTTATTTTTTCTGCCCATTAAGTCATTTTAAATAAGTTAATGCCATGTGTCAAAGTTTGATTGGGTGGGAGGATTTTTAATGACATCATAATGATGTCATAATTCCAATTCTTTAATTTTCTTTCCTTTTCTTGTCTACTAAATTTCAATTTAATTTTTAGCAATATTTATTCACATTTTATGTCATAATAATTATTTACTTAACTGGACAAGTCGATCAAAAATCATCTTTGAAGATGAAATGACCAAAATGCCCTCCGTTTAGCTTAACAGACTAAAATTATTTGTACCGATTTAAAAAAATTTCTAAACCTTTTCTTGGAATTCTAATATCATAAAAACCTCAATGACCCTTCTCTAGAATCTCAAAAATTATTTTATGAATTTTCCCCCAGGTCTAGGGCTCCTAGTTGCGAGAACCGCAACTTCCTACTAGGTTACCCATCACTAGGGCACCGGCTCATTTAACTTGGTTGTATTTTATTTTTAAAAATTTTCCTAAATTTTTCTTATTAATATTTGAGTTAATTATGGTTCCTCACTTTAGTTTAAATATTTTTCCGAACGTTCTAACTGTCTGGACTGACACTGGTCACCGGAATAGTAGAATGTACGGAGTTGCTATAAGGAGGGTGTTACAGGCATCTTGGATGTTTGATAATAATGATGGAATGACTATGGAATCACTAATGACATGAATGACCTTGATGTGAATTGTTTATGCTGTGAACTTCATGTGATTGTTGCATACTCATATGTTTAAATCTAAGTATTTTATTATATGTTTTATTTCCCTTTAGTAGGCTTTTACTCATGTGTAGCTCAACCCCTTTCTCTGACAAGTATAAAAGATACGGTTAATGGATATTTCTAGTTGAGCTCTAGAGATTACCGCCTTAATTTTACTTAAAGGTGTATGTACATTTTGTGGATCCCCTTTTTGTAACGACATGTAATTTAGTTATCTTTCTATTGCGCTCTTCCATTCAATATTTTTTAATATTGAAGAATAGTTATTATATTTTTATGTTAATAAATCACCTTTATAAATGACATAGGTGTTAAGTGAGATTTAGATATAAAGTTAGGCTATCTATGGTTCTGGTGGGCTTAAGCCTTCTAGTGTTCTAGTGTCAATAATGGTTTGGATTTAAGTTATTAAAAAGATGGTATCAGAGCACTAAGTTATAAGATTAGACATAGTTGCTAGTAAAGAAAAGTAGAGTGATAAAAAATGAAAGCAAGTAAGAGTATGGCCCATTTTGTACAAGTAAAATATAATTTTAAAAAATAAAGGAGCAAGCTAGTAATTTTGGATACATGTCTGTTGGTTTTGGCAGTATTTTGTTGTGCTATTTGTAGTTTTGGCATATTGGTCTCTTCTAGTAAAGTAAGGGTGTGGGCTGTAAGTTTTTCTCCTTGAATTGGTTTAGCTTTATCCTCCCATAACACTATTATAGAGCTTGGATATTAATGCTTAAAAGGTGAATGATTGACTAGAGTCTCCATCTGAATGATAATTGGAAGAAAATTTAGGAGGGATATAGGCAGCAACTTTACCCCTCTTAGAGGTCCACCACCTTTCTCTTTCTGTTAGCTTAATGGCCTAAGTTCAGGATAGTGGATATGGAAGAAGGAAGGTGTTAGGTACCCTTTTCACCTAAACTTACCTTAAAATAAGAACTAGACCGACATCTTGAGAAGATAGGTCTAAGATATTGTAATGAATGGCTCTAGTGCTAGTGGGAGATTGTTAGTAGTATGCCCTAGATCATATCATTTAGTATGTATCTTGTACATATTTTATTAATAAAAGTCATTTCCACTTTTCCTTTTACATAATATATTTATGTGTAATAGAAAAGGTCCATTGATATTTTGTTAGAAATATTATTCTTAAGTTGTTAAGAATATGAGTGATAATATTTCTAGCACGAAGTATCATAAATAGGTTCACAATCGAGGATACTTCATAATAAGAACATGACTTATCCAGAAAGATTGTATTCATGTTTGTTCCCAAGTTATTTATATGAGATATAAATAAGATGGAATGGTGAGTCTCATGCCATATAACAAACATGATAGGCACTTATAAATGATAAGTAGGCTGAACCAGTGACACTTATGACAAGCACATGGAGTTACTCTTGTCAATGTTTTATCATAAATCATATCAGTGCATATAATCTTTAGACCTGAAATAGCACAGTTATCTTGTATATAGGTAGTTTGAGTTTGATACTGCTTTCATACTTATACTGTGTATGGGTATATGGGCATGTGTTGGCTCTTACTAGTTATATATGGAGGTAGGTGTTGATCAAGATGGAATCTGTTCCTCTAAGTAAATAGAGATAAAATCCTATGTTCATTTAATTGTTCTTGATGTTTCAAGTTCCTGGCCAGGACAGATAGATTTATTCAGAAAAGAGTTTCTGATGAGAAAATCTTTTTAATCAAGAACTGGAATTAAAAGAGAACATAATATTCATAGCAAATGGAGTTTGACATAAACCATGACTCCAGCTTGAGTTGGGATTTTGTAACAGAGAGATTCTAGTGCATGGTAACATATGATTATAGGTTCATTTAAGGTAAACCTTATTACTAATTGGGTGGCCATGGCATGCTATGCTAGGTGTTAACCATGGTCTATGAGGTTCATAAAATGATTTAGAGAAATCATTTATGGTAAGAAAGAGTTCTGATGATATTAAGAGTTGATATCATGTCTCATTGCCAATTAGTGATGAGCCTAGTAAGTCACACACATACACAAGTTATCACCTAATTAAATATGATTTAATTAATTAATTAAAGATTTTAATTGATTAATTAAATAGGTTTGGTTTGCAATTAGTTTGCAAAGTCCCTAGCATGACTTAAAACCAAATCTAGATTATTGGATGTATAATATAAGTTAAATTTATATTTAAAGTGTTTAAATATGAATTTAATTAATGAGAAATTAATTAATAGAGATTAATTAATTAATTTATATTTGATATAAATTAATTAGAAGAAGAAAAATAATTATTTTGGGTTGAGAACTCAAAATTAAGACACAGGGGCATTTTGGTCATTTTGCAGTGTGACACGTGGCACCATGAGATGGTGACACATGGCACCATGAGATGGTGACACATGGCATAACACATAAGCTTGCCAAATGTTTTTTAATCATGTAAGATGATTAAAATCAAGATTACATATAGGTTTGACACTTGGCACAATGTGATTGGGTCACTTAAACCTAGAGCTAATGAAAGGGTGACATGTGGCAAGGGTTTAATGTGTTAACCTAGCTATTTAAGTGTTGTTATGAGAAAATAAAATACAACCAGTAGCCACACTTCTTAGTCACGCCATTTTGCAGCCCTCCCTCTATTCTTCTTCATCTCTCATCAATTCAAAAAGATTAGCCATCAATCTCTTGAATTAAGAATACTAGAAATTGTTTCTAGTGTCCTGTTTACATCTCTAATCTCTTAAAAGGCAGAACTTGAATTTCTAATTAATAGAAAAGGCTTTAGAAGCTGTTCAAGGGCTGCCATAGGTGTTCTTGGTGTGGACAAGCTAGAGGGACAACATCTGGTGTCCTGAAGACGAATCTCAAAGGCGCAGATACGCTGCAGTGCATCAAGAGGTTAGTGTAATCGTTCTTGATTTAATCTAGGATTCTAAAATTAATCTGATTAATTTTAAAATCTTAAATGGAAAATACAGATCCAAAAACATATTAAAAGAGTTTTAATATGTTGTTTATCATTGAAATCAAATGGATAAAAATAAATCTTGCATGATGCATGTGACCCTAGGTGAAAATTTTTGAATTCAATGGTATAAACTTGTGTTTTTCACGCTTCCGTTCCTTCAATTGGTATCAGAGCCACTATATTTGCCATTTAGATTGTTGATTATATGATTTAATTGTGTGATTTGATCATGAGATGATTGATCCATTGCTGGTTGCAATGGAGGTGTGGCGGCATGATTGAAAATCACCATCAATTGTGCGCATGGTTTGGCTTCCATGGGTGGTTCAAGGTTTGGCTTTTAATTCTGCAATTGTTGTATGATCTAAGGCCTATTCTTTGACTAATTAAAGTGTTTAATTAGTAGTTTTAATCATACAATTAAATTATGATTCAAATCAGAATTTTAAAAATTGTTTGAATGTGATTCAAATCTGAATTTTAAAAGTTGTTTGAATGTGATTCAAATCTGAATTTTTAAAGTTGTTTGAATCATATTTGAATCTGATTTTTAAAATTGATTGAATAAAATTCAGATCTGATTTTTTAAAAAATGTTTGAATATGATTCAAATCTGATTTTTTAAAAAATGTTTGAATGTGATTCAAATCTGAATTTTTAAAGTTGTTTGAATGTGATTCAAATATGAATTTTTAAATTTGTTTGAATGAGATTCAAATCTGAATTTTTAAATTTATTTGAATCATATTCAAATCTGAATTTTTAAGTTGAATATGAGATATTCAATTTAATTTAAGTATGTATGTTTTATTTAATTGTTAAATAGTGATATGCATGATGGATGATCATGGACTATAAAAGACCAATGTGATTGGATTTATTTCTTTTATGTTTCTTTGGGATTGTAAATTAATTAATTAATTTTAATTTATTTTGAGCATGAATTATTAAGTTTGTAATAATTTTTGGGTTGTAATTTCATTTATTTAAGTTCTTGTAAATTCGCCTTGGTATGCCAAGGATTACTATGTAATATTGGATTGCAAGAAGTTCAAGGAGGTCAAGAGCATTGGTGGGACCAGTGGGAGGAATTCAAGATCAAGTGTTGATTATGTACTCCTTCAGCAACTCTTGTAAAATGAATGAATGAAATGCACCTAGGAATGCCCTGATTCAATTCTTGGTGGCTCAAAATTGAATCCCTTAGAAAGTCCATGATCATTCCATATTTACTGCTTATCCATGAATGCATGAGATGTATGGGAATGTATGCAATTATATGATATATGCATGCTAAATGGATAATGTGCAAAGTGAGACCTTAATAGTAATTAGAATGACTATAAAATCTTCCAAATAAATGATTAAGTTGGATATGCTATAATTAAAGTAATTATAACATAGGCCCTCCATTGGGGCAATTATTTTAAGAAATTTTAAATAGTTGCATGAGATGCAATTAATTTAAGAGATTTTCTTAAGAATAATTGCTAAGCATGAGATGTTGTAAATATGTAAATGGTTTGGTGGCCAATATTGGATGTACCTGAGGACATTAAAATTATTTACATAATTACTGGCTCAATGGGATCAACTTAACTAATGCAAGATAAGTCAATAATGGATGTACCTGAGATTTTGAGAATTAGGGGCTAGGTAAAGGATTGAACCTCACATGAGATGTGATGGGCAAGGAGTTGCTCACTTATAGTTTATTGTAATTCCAATAATGGATGTACCTGAGGATGATCAATAGAATTATAAGAATTCAATCACCCACTAGAAATCCATCCAACTAGGATTTCCGTTTCCTACTTTGGAAGTGTAGGATTCGCTAAGTTAGTGGGAGGACCAATTTGATTAAAAGACCATAATCATTTTGGTTAATTACATGATACATTTACTAATTAATCTGGTTATTTTCTGTAGTTAATTTTCTGATAAAAATGAGCACAAAAAAACCACCACCATCCAATATCCTTGCAAGCATACTTGATCACAATAGGTTGACAGGACCAAATCTGTCTGATTGGCTAAGAAATTTGAAACTTGTCCTGAACCTTGAACATATAGGATATGTTCTAGATTCAAATGTTCCTAGTCCCTTACCTCCAGAGGCCACACAAGAGGAACATGAAACTTTGGACAAGTGGAAGGAGCATGATATGAGAGCTAAGTGTTACATGCTTGCTTCCATGGGTAATGAGTTACAGAAGCAACATGAGAACATGCAGAGTGCGAGTGAGATCCTCCTTCACCTTCAAGAGTTGTATGGTGAGCACAGCAGGAATGCTAGGTATGAGATATCTAGACAGCTATTCCGTATGAGGATTTCTGAGGGACAGAATGTTGGAGATCATGTCCACAAGATGATTCGGCTGATTGAGCAGTTGGAACATCTTGACTTCAACATGGATTTCCAACTACAGACGGATTTGATCCTTCAGTCCCTTCCTGAGTCTTTTGGAAATTTTGTGACAAATTTCCATATGACTAAACAACAATGCACCTTAGCTGGTTTACTCAACATGCTGGTTATTGCCCAAAAGAATATGCCGGGCAATAAAGGAAAAGAGGTAGCTTTGGTTGCATCTTCTTCTGCTGGAAAGTCCAACAAGAAGAAGGGCAATAAGAAAAAGAAACCTCAGATTCCTAGTCTTTCCAAGAAAATAGCTAAACAGAAAAGGAAGACCAAAGCTGACAAAGGCAAAGGAAAGTGTTTCCACTGCCAACAGGAAAGTGTTTCCATTGAAAACAGGAAAGTGTTTCCATTGCTAGTAAGAAAATGTTTCCACTGGCCAGAGTATAGCAATATAAATGAATGCAATGCCATGGTGAAAACCAACTCAAGTTCAAAATATATTTGGCACTTAAGGCTATGTCATGTTGCAGAAGATAGGATTACAAAATTGAAGAAAATGGGGATTTTATCCTCATTGGGCTCTGAGCCTACTCCAACTTCTGAATCTTGCCTTCAGGGCAAAATGACTAGATCACCCTTTGTTGGACAAGGGCTAAGAGCTGAAAATATTTTGGAGCTAATGCATAGTGATGTATGTGGTCCATTTAAAGAAATGGCTAGAGGGGGCTTTCATTATTGTATTACCTTTACTGATGATAAATCAAGGTTTGGGTATTTGTATTTGATGAAATACAAACATGAATCTTTTGAAAAGTTCAAAGAATTTAAATCTGAAGTAGAAAATCAAACAGGAAAGAATATTAAAGCTCTTCGATCAGATCGTGGAGGTGAATATTTGAGTACTGAATTTGATGAATACTTGAGAGAGCATGGCATTGTTTCTCAGCTGACTCCTCCAGGAACGCCACAGCTGAATGGTGTATCTGAAAGGAGAAATCGTACCCTATTGGATATGGTACGTAGTATGATGAGCTATACTGATATGCCAATCTTCTTTTGGGGATTTGCATTAGAATCAACTTTGTATATTCTGAATAGGATTCCATCAAAATCAGTTTCTTCCACACCTTATGAGATATGGCATGGAAGAAAACCAAGTCTTAAGCATGTTAAGATTTGGGGTTGTCCAGCTTATATCAAAAAGTTAAACACTGATAAATTGGAGACCAGATCAGAAAAAGGTCGATTTGTTGGATATCCAAAAGATAGTTTTGGATATTATTTTTATTTGCCTACTTCACAAAAGGTTGTGATAAGTAGAGATGCCACATTTCTTGAATAACAGTTTGTTTAAGAAGGAGGCAAAGGAAGGCAAATAGAGTTAGAATTGAAGAATTCTGACCAACCAACAGATCAGATGGATATAGATCCATCTAGTCAACCAATACCCGTTGATGAAACATCTACAACAGTTCCTCGTAGAACAACCAGGGTATCTCACCCACCAGTGAGATATGGTTTTCTTCATGAAGAAGAACAAGAGTTGTCCACTCATGAAGAAATAGATCATGGAGATGATCCACTTACCTATGAAGAAGCTATATCAGATATAGTCTCTTCAAAATGGATTGATGCTATGAAATCCGAGATTGATTCCAAGTATAAGATTCAAGTTTGGGATCTTGTTGACCCACCTGAAGGTATTATACCTATAGGGAACAAATGGGTTTTCAAGAAGAAAATTGGTTCTGATGGAAAGGTAGAGACCTATAAGGAAAAGCTAGTAGCGAAAGGGTTTCGCCAAAGGCAAGGAATTGACTATGAGGAGACTTTCTTGCCTGTTGTCATGCTTAAATCAATTAGGATTTTATTAGCAATAGCTGCATACTATGATTATGAGATTTGGCAGATGGATGTCAAAACAGCTTTTCTCAATGGATACGTTGAAGAAAACATTTTCATGGAACAACCTAGGGGATTTGAATCCCAAGATGGTTCCAAGGTATGCAAGCTTAAGCGATCCATTTATGGGTTGAAACAAGCTTCGAGGAGTTGGAACATCTGTTTTGATGAAGCCATTAAATCCTTTGGTTTTATCAAAAATGAGGATGAGCCATGTGTATATAAGAAAGTTAGTGACAGTGCTATCACTTTCCTTGTCTTATATGTGGATGACATACTGTTGATGGGTAATGACACAGGTATGTTGACGACTATAAAGGTATAGTTGTCAAATACATTCTCCATGAAAGACTTAGGGGAGGCAACCTATATTCTTGGGATTCGCATCTATAGAGATAGAGTGAAAAGAATAATTGGTTTATCCCAAAGTCTATACTTGGAAAAGGTGTTAAAGAGGTTTAACATGCTTGATTCCAAGAGAGGATTGTTACCAGTGAGACATGGTATCCATCTTTATAAAGAGATGTCTCCAAAGACACCTGAAGAAAGAGATAAGATGGCCAGGATTCCATATGCTTCGGCTATTGGAAGTTTAATGTATGCAATTTTGTGTACTAGGCCGGATATCGCATATGCTGTTAGTTTGACTAGCAGGTATCAATCCAATCCAGGTTTGGAACACTGGATAACTGTCAAGAATATTCTTAAGTACTTGAGAAGAACTAAGGATTTATTCTTGATTTATGGAGGTGGAGACTTGCAATTGGATGGTTATACTGATTCTGATTTCCAATCAGATATCGATGATAGAAAGTCTACCTATGGATATGTGTTCATTTGTAATGGAGGTGCAGTCAGTTGGAAGAGTTCCAAACAGAGCACGACTGCAGATTCCACTACAGAGGCTGAGTATATTGCTGCATCAGATGCTGCAAAGGAAGCTGTTTGGATAAAGAAGTTCGTGACAGAACTTACAGTAGTTCCTTCCATTGAGTCAGCAGTTCCATTACACTGTGACAATAATGGAGCAGTCATACAGGCTAAGGAACCAAGGTCTCACCAGAAATCCAAACACATAGAAAGGCGCTACCACATTATCAGAGAAATAGTTGGGTGAGGCGATGTAGCCATGCAGAAAATAGCATCAGCTGAAAATCCAGCTGATCCATTCACTAAGCCTATGTCATAGACTCAGTTACACCGACATCTTGAGAAGATAGGTCTAAGATATTGTAATGAATGGCTCTAGTGCTAGTGGGAGATTGTTAGTAATATGCCCTAGATCATATCATTTAGTATGTATCTTGTACATATTTTATTAATAAAAGGCATTTCCACTTTTCCATTTACATAATATATTTATGTGTAATAGAAAAGGTCCATTGATATTTTGTTAGAAATATTATTCTTAAGTTGTTAAGAATATGAGTGATAATATTTCTAGCACGAAGTATCATAAATAGGTTCACAATCAAGGATACTTCATAATAAGGACATGACTTATCCAAAAAGATTGTATTCATGTTTGTTCCCAAGTTATTTATATGAGATATAAATAAGATGGAATGGTGAGTCTCATGCCATATAACAAACATGATAGGCACTTATAAATGATAAGTAGGCTGAACCAGTGACACTTATGACAAGCACATGGAGTTACTCTTGTCAATGTTTTATCATAAATCATATCAGTGCATATAATCTTTAGACCTGAGATAGCACAGTTATCTTGTATATAGGTAGTTTGAGTTTGATACTGCTTTCATACTTGTACTGTGTATGGGTATATGGGCATGTGTTGGCTCTTACTAGTTATATATGGAGGTAGGTGTTGATCAAGATGGAATCTGTTCCTCTAAGTAAATAGAGATAAAATCCTATGTTCATTTAATTGTTCTTGATGTTTCAAGTTCTGGCCAGGACAGATAGATTTATTCGAAAAGAGTTTCGATGAGAAAATCTTTTAATCAAGAACTGGAATTAAAAGAGAACATAATATTCATAGCAAATGGAGTTTGACATAAACCATGACTCCAGCTTGAGTTGGGATTTTGTAACAGAGAGATTCTAGTGCATGGTAACATATGATTATAGGTTCATTTAAGGTAAACCTTATTACTAATTGGGTGGCCATGGCATGCTATGCTAGGTGTTAACCATGGTCTATGAGGTTCATAAAATGATTTAGAGAAATCATTTATGGTAAGAAAGAGTTCTGATGATATTAAGAGTTGATATCATGTCTCATTGCCAATTAGTGATGAGCCTAGTAAGTCACACACATACAGAAGTTATCACCTAATTAAATATGATTTAATTAATTAATTAAAGAGTTTAATTGATTAATTAAATAGGTTTGGTTTGCAATTAGTTTGCAAAGTCCCTAGCATGACTTGAAACCAAATCTAAATTATTGGATGTATAATATAAGTTAAATTTATATTTAAAGTGTTTAAATATGAATTTAATTAATGAGAAATTAATTAATAGAGATTAATTAATTAATTTATATTTGATATAAATTAATTAGAAGAAGAAAAATAATTATTTTGGGTTGAGAACTCAAAATTAAGACACAGGGGCATTTTGGTCATTTTGTAGTGTGACACGTGGCACTATGAGATGGTGACACATGGCATAACACATAAGCTTGCCAAATGTTTTTTAATCATGTAAGATGATTAAAATCAAGATTACATATAGGTTTGACACTTGGCACAATGTGATTGGGTCACTTAAACCTAGAGCTAATCAAAGGGTGACATGTGGCAAGGGTTTAATGTGTTAACCTAGCTATTTAAGTGTTGTTATGAGAAAATAAAATACAACCAGCAGCCACACTCCTTAGTCACGCCATTTTGAAGCCCTCCCTCTATTCTTCTTCATCTCTCATCAATTCAAAGAGATTAGCCATCAATCTCTTGAATTAAGAACACTAGAAATTGTTTCTACTGTCCTGTTTACATCTCTAATCTCTTAAAAGGCAGAACTTGAATTTCTAATTAATAGAAAAGGCTTTAGAAGCTGTTCAAGGGCTGCCATAGGTGTTCTTGGTGTGGACAAGCTAGAGGGACAACATCTGGTGTCCTGAAGACGAATCTCAAAGGCGCAGACACGCTGCAGTGCATCAAGAGGTTAGTGTAATCGTTCTTGATTTAATCTAGGGTTCTAAAATTAATCTGATTAATTTTAAAATCTTAAATGGCAAATACAGATCCAAAAACATATTAAAAGAGTTTTAATATGTTGTTTATCATTGAAATCAAATAGATAAAAATAAATCTTGCATGATGCATGTGACCCTAGGTGAAAATTTTTGAATTCAATGGTATAAACTTGTGTTTTTCACGCTTCCGTTCCTTCAGGAGAGGATTTGGGAGGCTGCTAAGATGTTTGGGAGACTAATGGGTGGCTATTGTTACTACCAAGATAGGTTGAGAGATGTATTTATAAAGTTAAGTTAGGATGAGGCCCTATCATATAAGGAAATGATTTGACCATTGACTTTTTTTCCTTCTTTTTTTATTCTTCTTCCTTCACTTTTCCTATATTTTAGCCAAGAGAGATTATTTGATGTCGATTTAATTTATTTCTTTCTCTTTTCAATTTATTTTCTTCCAATTTTTGATTTACTTAACTATAAAGCCTAAGTTCATTCTCTCTCATTTGTGTTAGCAGCATGGGCGCTATGTATTAAGTCCCATGGGCTTTATCATTTGAACTTGGCTCTTTTCTTGGCCTCTTTGGTGCCTTGAGGCTTTTGTTAGCCATGGCATCGATCCTTGATCTAGTGACATGCCTTATGTCAAGCCAAAACCTTTATGGAGGTGTACTTTCCCTTTTTGTAATTTTCCATCCTTTTTTTTTTTACTTTAAAACCCTAAAATATGGCATCACTTATTCACTTTTCTTTGCATCAATAAAGACCTCTAAATCCATTTGAATTTTCATTATTAGGTGCCTCACTTCATGTCTCTCAAGGGTATTAAAATAGGGGACTACAGTTTGCCCCTCACTTTGGTGGAGTTTTTAATCAATGCCAAAAGTATGACTAATGTTGTTAAAATGGCAAACATTATTTTTTGGCCCAACACAACCTTGGCAATAAGATTTGATTATGCTAGATGGCTTACTCTATGCATGAGTTAGGTCATGACTTTATGTCATGTACCTTACTTATTTTGAGGCGTATGGTTCCATGACTATAGCAAGTGTGTGATTTATGTTTTGAAGGTTTTCACTTGGAACCTCTAAGCTTCTTATGTATCTTCTTTTAAGGGAGAATCAAATCCTTTCTTTGTTTGACGATACATCTTGATTTGAAAATACTTTATTTGAAATGAAATTTCTGGCTTTGCATTTAAGGAATACTTAGACTGTCTATGAATCTCTTTTTAAGAGAGAATTAGACCTTGTATAGTTTGGCAAAACATTTGAGAAAATTTGATTTGAGTTTTTGGATTCGAAACTAAGCGTACTTAGGGCCTGTTTGGCATTATTGTTAAAATAACTATTATGAAAAACCCTTTTTTTTTTTTACATATGTTGGTCATAGGGTATTAAAAATTGATTTAAAATTAAATTTGTATTTACACCACAATTTAATTTTATTATTTTAGGCCTAAATTAATTAATGGGTTTAAGATATTAAATTAAATTGTCCAATTAAAATGGCCTAGCTCGTAGTTCAAGCTAATAGAAGATTAATAGTCAAGGTGCAATAATTATTTAGAGTTAAAGTAGTTAAAGTGGTTAATTGAGCTAAATGGGTGGTTAACTGAATTAAGGAAGTTACAGATAATGGAGCACTACTTGGTGGTTTCCTAAGATCAAGCTACAGGAGTTAATGAACTGTTACAAATAGGAAGTGGTGAGAAAATGGTGCAAGTAGTGGGCAAGTAATCACATAATTTTATTAAGGAAACTTGGTGCAACAATTAATTTAGGGTGTTGAAGTTGATGCAGAGAGTAACAACTTGTTATAATAGACTTGGTCACCATGTAATACCTAGTGTAGAACTTGGCCACCAACCAATTAATCAGTATACTTGATAGGCACAATGCCTCAGTACAATTTCTTCTAGTTCAACCTTTTTCTTTATGTTTCAGTAGCTTCTTTAGTTTTGCTCTAGTATTAGTTTAATTTACCTTTTAATTTTCATTTCAAGCAATAATTTTACAGTTCTTTTGTAAACATTTAAATTATTATAATCAATTTCTCTAGCTTTCAATGCAATTTACAGTTCTTCTGTGCATATTTCAATTTTGCAAATTTGTTTTTAATTTCACTGCTAGTGTACAATTCTATGAACATATTTCCAATTTTAGCAATCAACCTTTGAATTTCAATGATGATTTAAAATTTGCTACAAATGTTTTTCATTTAAGCAATCAATCTTTAATTTTTTTTCAAAGCACTCAATTTACATTTCCAGCATAGATTTATAATTTCTCTAACAAACAATTTACTTTTTAGTTAGGCATTTAATTTACTTTTCAATGAAAATATTTACACTTTCTGCAATAATGAATCTCTATTTTTCAAGTACATATTTACATTTCAATGCACAAGCAATTTTTCAATTTTCCAACAACAAATCCCAGTTTTCCTAAATTTCACAAAGCTGATACAAGTAGAGATCTTCATGAAGTGCATCTTAGTAGAGTTAAGGAACCTAAGGGAAAATTTGTGTGATACCCCTTACCCGACTACAGTGTAGCCGAGCGAGTTATGCCACTCAGTGTGCTGGAGCACTCTATTTTATCTTAATTCATTTTTACCATAGTTTTGAATATAACTTGTGAAATATAATTAATTTATTGAAATTGTAATTTATTTGAGGTTCCGAAAATTTTATGGAAAATCCGGCAGAGTACCGGCTAAAAATGGAGAAAACAGTTCTTCGGAACCTGTGAAAAACACTTCCTATATTCATTTTCCATCATCTCAACTCCATTTATCAAATTCTCAACAATGTTCAATCTCAGTTCTCATTCATCCATCTCATATGATACCATGCATAAATCATAGATAAAATTCACTTTTCCATTTACAACCACACTTTTCATTATTTACATGAATATCAAAATACATTACATAAGTTTCAAATACATATGAGAAAATAAAATCAATTACAAAATACCAAAATGACATCTAGCGTCCTACCAATGCACTGCAGACAGTGAGGTGACACAGACACTATGCAGAACTGTGAACTGCCTTACCGAATCTGTGGTCTACTGGCGCTCTGTCCAATCTTCAGTACCTACGCGTTGCAAAAGCGACACGCTAAGCATAAAGCTTAGTGGTGCAAATAATAAAATAGAAAGAAATAATATGCAATATAAAAATCATAATTTCTTAGCCATTGTGTTCATAAGAACTGAATAATTACCAACTTAGTGTTTAGTCGAGGGCTAATTACGTTTTATGATATTAACTTCTTCATGCATTTTGTTAATTATTTTCTTCATGATCTTGAGTTTCTTTGTATTCTATCGTAATCATTCCTGATATTTAATTTTCGTATTTTCTTTAATAATCGGTTCATTTACGCTATACTTTTCCATGCCCAAGTAACCTATACCGAACGATCGATCGATAACGGGTCGTTGGCACCGACACCGCGGTGCCTCGGGCGTCATACCATGGGACGCAGAACGCCAACCACGATAACAAGGTATGGCTAAAAAGCCATGATATCACATAATCGACATAAAAGCCATGAATACAGGCATAAAAGCCATGGATACGGGCATAAAGCCATGACTACAGGCATAAAAGCCTTTCCTTCGCAAGATCTTGCTAAAACAATATCCTATTGGCATGCCAAACTATCCAAACCAATCACATTAGGCCTACCAGGGCATTTTGCATTTTTAAGTTTCACAATTTTTGAATTTCAAGTTTTCATGTCACTATTCATTTCATTAGTCAACTAAAATGTTGACTTTTGCATAAACAATAGGTACATTGGTTTTAATACTCCCAACATACCACATTTTGTATTCAAAACTTGTTAGTTTTGGTCACTTTCTCAAAGCTTAGGTCATTTTGGCAAAATTGCCAATTTTTTGGTTTTGGTGTCACTATTCACCTCATTGGTCAACAAAAATGTTGACTTTTAGAATAAAAATGTGTACATTGACTTTGGCACTCCCAACATGCCACATTTTGTGTTTAAAACTTGTTGGCATTAAGTGTTAATACCATTTCCAAGTATTAAACCAAAGGAGCAGATTTTTCAGTTTTGGTGAGTCAACTTCACTGTTCCATTGGACACTGTTACTGTTGGAATTTGAAGAAATGTAAAACATGAAAGTTGTTCCTTATTTTGTCTAGTTGAATTTCCTTTTTTGAATCACTCCATTTGGAGTTTTGTAGCTCCAGATATGGCTCAAAAACCCAAGCTGTCCGGATATGCATTCTGCAGAAATTTACCATATCTACAGTGCATGAACAGTAACTTGAGTCACTTGGTTGAATGGGTTCTGGCCATAATTTGGGGTAGGTTCCTTCATGAAAGTTGTTTGTCTATGTCTTAACTTGTTGCTGTAAAACGTTCAGGCCAATTGACCAAATCTACAGTGAGTTATGGCCAAATGAACAGTTACTGTTCATTTGGTCAATTCTACAGAGGCAGTTTCAGGGTATCCGGATTGGGGCCAAGTTTTGGTCCTCTTGCTTTGGTCTTTTGGGCATGGTTTCTTCAGCAAAAATGTGCCATTATAAGCCTAGTTTCATGTCCAATTGGCCAAACACCAATTGGACTAGCACAGCACTAGTTATGGCAGTGCAAAGGGACTGAATTTTCAGTCCCTATGTCATTGCCCTAGGGCGCTTGCAACCTCACTTTGCAATCTCATTTTTCAGTCCATTTGTTGGTCAATCTACCTAAAATTGTCACTAATTGACCATTAAAATGTTCTCTAATCAATTCATAATCCAAGTCCACACTTTACTCCCAAAACCCTAGCTCAAATTCAAGATTTTGTACAAGTTACCCTAGTTGACTAACTAACTCATTTCCTTATGTTTATATACTTTATTCATGATTTCTAATTCATTCCAAGTCCATTCAAAAACACTCAATCCTATTTCTCCCTAGGGCAGCCGAAATTTATGGAGGACATATACATAAATTTCATCCACTTAATTTACAAATTCTTGCTAAATTCAAGTTCCTATGCATGAAATTAAAGAGTTTTTGATATATAGTGCACTAACCTCTTGTAGCTTAAATCCAAGCCAACCCAAAACTTCAATTTCTTCTCCTTTTTTAGCTCCCAAAATATTAAGCAAGGTTCTAGGGTAAAATTTAGTGTTGGGAACTCAAGGAAATATGGTGGGAGTTTAGGGTTTCATGAGCTTGCCAAGCTCATCAATGGAGGGAGATGGGAAGAGTCACGTTTTGGGGAAGAAGAAGAAGAAGAATGGCTGCTGGTTTTTGGTCCTCTTTAGTCTTCATTTATCTCTTTAATTTGTTAGTCAAATGGGTGCTTAATTATGATTGGTCAAAATTTTTAAATGATGTCATTTTTTTGCATTATTTTGCATTTTCTTTTCTTTTCTTTCACTACTCATTTCAAATTTCATTTCTAGTAATATTTCTTCATATTTTATGTCATATTAATTATTTACTCAACTGGGAAAGTCGGACAAAAATCACCTCGGAAGGCGAAATGACCAAAATGCCCTCCGTTTGGCTTAACGGGTCAAAATTGTCTGTACCGATTGAAAAATTTTTCTAGGTATTTTCTTGGCATTCTAATGCCATTGGAACCTCAATAACCCTTCTCTGGAGTCCCAAAAATTATTTTATAATTTTTCCCCCGGGTCTAGGGCTCCTCGTTGCGAGAACCGCAACTTACCTCTGGTTACCCATCGCTTGGGTACCGGCTCTTTTGACTTAACTGTATTTTATTTCTAAAATTTTTACTAAATTTTTCTCATTAATATTTGAGTTAATTATGGTCCCTCACTTTGATTTGAATATTTTTCCGGACGTTCTAGCTGTCCGGACCGACACCGGTCACCGGAACAGTAGACTGTGCGGAATTGCTATCGGGAGGATGTTACAACTCTTCCCCTCTTATAAAAATTTCGTCCTCGAAATTTACTGGGTGTAGGTATCTAAAACAATTCTTTTACCTTTCTATTGCTCCCTCTGTCTACTTCTTTTATATATATGGTACTATTTAGTTTTTTTTTTTCGAATCTATCATTATACACTTAGGCATATCAGAAGGGAAGGATACTTTACCTCAAATTCACATTTGGGGCTTCTTGCTCCTCTCCGGCTTGGTGACATTTGGAAGTGGTGTTACTGTTGTACTTGGTCCTTCCACGGCCTCTATCTGGGTCCGTGGTAAATTCCTCTTAGGACAATCTTTCAGACGATGGTCTATGGCCCCACATCTATAACAGGCTCCAGTCAATCCCCTACATTCACCTTTATGCCACTTGTTACAATGACCACATTTTCTTGCTAGTCCTGTCGCACTCACTACTAGTATTTCCGGTTGATCTCTTCTGGGTATAGGCCTAGGTCTAGATCTCCTACTTTGATCAGATGTTTGACTTGACTGTTCTCTCGGCCTCTTATTACTAGATTGTCCAAATTTCCTCTTTTGCTGATCACCACTCCTCTTCTGTTCCTCTTCGTGAACACAGCTAATATATTTCTTTCTGAACTCTATCAAAAAGAATTTCCAAGTTATGTCTGTTGGTGGCACTACCTTGGTTACGACATCCCACCATCGATATGCAGCTTCTTATAACAACAAAACTGCACACTCCAAACTCTGTTCTGGTGTGCAATGGAGCTGCTGCAAGACTCTTTCAGTCCTTTCTAACCAATACTTAGCCGCTGCAGAATCGTCTTCCTTTCGACCATTGAAATCTACAGCTCCATACTTCCTAATTTTTCCTAGAGGTGATTTCTGCTGAGACAATGGTGGAACAACCCCAGTCATCTATCGAAAGAATCCAGTCATCTGCTCAAACAAGGCCTGTTGGGGTTGTACAGGCACCTCTTGCACTGGTGGAGCAGGATCTCCCCGATTTCCAATATCACTCCCAGTCAGGATATGACTTACTACTTCTTCTTCCACTGCCCTCTGCGATGAAGGGTCCATATCCTATTTAACAAAGACAAACAGATCTGCGTTAGTGTCACCTCGACTCCTACAAAAGCAATGCATGGTATGGACTCAATCTAGGCCCAGAAACGCCTAAACCGTGCTCTGATACCACTAAATGTGACACCCCTTACCCGACTACAGTGTAGCCGAGCAAGTTATGCCACTCAGTGTGCTGGAGCACTCTATTTTATCTTAATTCATTTTTACCATAGTTTTGAATATAACTTGTGAAATATAATTAATTTATTGAAATTGTAATTTATTTGATGTTCCGAAAATTTTATGGAAAATCCGGCAGAGTACCGGCTAAAAATGGAGAAAACAGTTCTTCGGAACCTGTGAAAAACACTTCCTATATTCATTTTCCATCATCTCAACTCCATTTATCAAATTCTCAACAATGTTCAATCTCAGTTCTCATTCATCCATCTCATATGATACCATGCATAAATCATAGATAAACATTCACTTTTCCATTTACAACCACACTTTTCATTATTTACATGAATATCAAAATACATTACATAAGTTTCAAATACATATGAGAAAATAAAATCAATTACAAAATACCAAAATGACATCTAGTGTCCTACCAATGCAATGCAGACAGTGAGGTGACATGACACTATGCGTAATCGTGAACCGCCTTACCGAACTGTGGTCTACTGGCGCTCTGTCCAATCTTCAGTACCTACGCGTTGCAAAAGTGACGCGCTAAGCATAAAGCTTAGTGGTGCAAATAATAAAATAGAAAGAAATAATATGCAATATAAAAATCATAATTTCTTAGCCATTGTGTTCATAAGAACTGAATAATTACCAACTTAGTGTTTAGTCGAGGGCTAATTACGTTTTATGATATTAACTTCTTCATGCATTTTGTTAATTATTGTCTTCATGATCTTGAGTTTCTTTGTATTCTATCGTAATCATTCCTGATATTTAATTTTCGTATTTTCTTTAACAATCAGTTCATTTATAGTTATACTTTTCCATGCCCAAGTAACCTATACTGAACGACTGGACTGGATAACGGGTCGTTGGCACTGGACACCGCGGTGCCTCGGGCCGTCATACCATGGGACGCAGAACGTCAACCACGTATGCAGTCAGTATGGCTAAAAAGCCATGATATCACATAATCGACATAAAAGCCATGAATACGGGCATAAAAGCCATGGATACGGGCATAAAGCCATGAATACAGGCATAAAAGCCTTTCCTTTCGCAGTACTGCTAAAACAATACCCTATTGGCATGCCAAACTATCCAAACCAATCACATTAGGCCTACCAGGGCATTTTGCATTTTTAAGTTTCACAATTTTTGAATTTCAAGTTTTCATGTCACTATTCATTTCATTAGTCAACTAAAATGTTGACTTTTGCATAAACAATAGGTACATTGGTTTTAATACTCCCAACATACCACATTTTGTATTCAAAACTTGTTAGTTTTGGTCACTTTCTCAAAGCTTAGGTCATTTTGGCAAAATTGCCAATTTTTTGGTTTTGGTGTCACTATTCACCTCATTGGTCAACAAAAATGTTGACTTTTAGAATAAAAATGTGTACATTGACTTTGGCACTCCCAACATACCACATTTTGTGTTTAAAACTTGTTGGCATTAAGTGTTAATACCATTTCCAAGCATTAAACCAAAGGAGCAGATTTTTCAGTTTTGGTGAGTCAACTTCACTGTTCCATTGGACATTGTTACTGTTGGAATTTGAAGAAATGTAAAACATGAAAGTTGTTCCTTATTTTGTCTAGTTGAATTTCCTTTTTTGAATCACTCCATTTGGAGTTTTGTAGCTCCAGATATGGCTCAAAAACCCAAGCTGTCCGGATATGCATTCTGCAGAAATTTACCATATCTACAGTGCATGAACAGTAACTTGAGTCACTTGGTTGAATGGGTTCTGGCAATAATTTGGGGTAGGTTCCTTCATGAAAGTTGTTTGTCTATGTCTTAACTTGTTGTTGTAAAAATTTCAGGCCAATTGACCAAATCTACAGTGAGTTATGGCCAAATGAACAGTTACTGTTCATTTGGTCAATTCTGCAGAGGCAGTTTCAGGGTATCCGGATTGGGGCCAAGTTTTGGTCCTCTTGCTTTGGTCTTTTGGGCATGGTTTCTTCAGAAAAAATGTGCCATTATAAGCCTAGTTTCATGTCCAATTGGCCAAACACCAATTGGACTAGCACAGCCTGTTATGGCAGTGCAAAGGGACTGAATTTTCAGTCCCTATGCTGCTGTCCTAGGGCAGTTTGCAACCTCACTTTGCAATCTCATTTTTCAGTCCATTTGTTGGTCAATCTACCTAAAATGGTCACTAATTGACCATTAAAATGTTCTCTAATCAATTCATAATCCAAGTCCACACTTTACTCCCAAAACCCTAGCTCAAATTCAAGATTTTGTACAAGTTACCCTAGTTGACTAACTAACTCATTTCCTTATGTTTATATACTTTATTCATGATTTCTAATTCATTCCAAGTCCATTAAAAAACACTCAATCCTATTTCTCCCTAGGGCAGCCGAAATTTATGGAGTACATATACATAAATTTCATCCACTTAATTTACAAATTCTTGCTAAATTCAAGTTCCTATGCATGAAATTAAAGAGTTTTTGATATATAGTGCACTAACCTCTTGTAGCTTAAATCCAAGCCAACCCAAAACTTCAATTTCTTCTCCTCTTTTAGCTCCCAAAATATTAAGCAAGGTTCTAGGGTAAAATTTAGTGTTGGGAACTCAAGGAAATATGGTGGGAGTTTAGGGTTTCATGAGCTTGCCAAGCTCATCAATGGAGGGAGATGGGAAGAGTCACGTTTTGGGGAAGAAGAAGAAGAAGAATGGCTGCTGGTTTTTGGTCCTCTTTAGTCTTCATTTATCTCTTTAATTTGTTAGTCAAATGGGTGCTTAATTATGATTGGTCAAAATTTTTAAATGATGTCATTTTTTTGCATTATTTTGCATTTTCTTTTCTTTTCTTTCACTACTCATTTCAAATTTCATTTCTAGTAATATTTCTTCATATTTTATGTCATATTAATTATTTACTCAACTGGGCAAGTCGGCCAAAAATCACCTCGGAAGGCGAAATGACCAAAATGCCCTCCGTTTGGCTTAACGAATCAAAATTGTCTGTACCGATTGAAAAATTTTTCTAGGTATTTTCTTGGCATTCTAATGCCATGGGAACCTCAATAACCCTTCTCTGGAGTCCCAAAAATTATTTTATAATTTTTCCCCCGGGTCTAGGGCTCCTCGTTCAGAACCGCAACTTACCTCTCGTTACCCATCGCTTGGGTACCGCTTTTTGACTTAATCAGATTTTATTTCTAAAATTTTTACTAAATTTTTCTCATTAATATTTGAGTTAATTATGGTCCTCACTTTGATTTGAATATTTTTCCGACGTTCTAGCCGTCCGATCGACACCGGCCACTGAATAAGAGATCAGCGGAATTGCTACCGGGAGGATGTTACAATTTGATCCTTTATTTCATGCCAATCATTTTGTTTTGAAGTTCGACCAGCACAATTACATTTACAATTGGGATCTTAGAGTTCCTGGCACACTCGCAATCTAATTCATACGTGAGGAAAGACCATGCATATTTTTGACATGTGTAAATTAAGTAAAATCAACTTAGTAGGAAAATAATTGTGACGCCCCTTACCCTTCTACAGTGTAGCCGAGTAAAACATGCCACACAGTATACCGGAGCACTTCCTTTATCTTATTTTATTACCATTCCTGATTTTATTAATTAAAATGACTTTTATGTAAAATTCACATATATAAGTTCTTTAAAAAGAAAATTTGATTAATTTAAATTTCTGCAAATTTTGTCGAAAATTTGATAAAGCGCCGGCTATAAATTGAAAAAAGAAAATCTTCTAAACTTGTTAAAAAGACACTCCCAATATTTTTCAAGCCCACAACTCCAAATATATCATCATTTCTCAACAAATTCTCATCAAATTCTCAAACTGTCAATCATTCAATTCACATCATATTCATACTCAAATCATAAATAAATACTCAAATTTTATCTATGAACACAAATTTATAGATAATCACATTATTACAAAATTACATTATAGAAGTTTCAAATATACATGATAAAATAAAAGTTTAATTAAAAAGTTTGCAAAAATTACAAAATACAAAATGTAACCTAGCATCCCACCAAATGCACTGTAGCTGAGAGGTGACAAAGGACACTAGCAGATCTGACTCTCACCTTGACTGGGGTCTACTGGGATCGCGCTCTATATTTCCAATACCTACGCATGGCAAAAGCAACGCGCTAAGCAATACTGCTTAGTGGTGCTAATAATAAAATAAAAAGAGCTAAAAAGAAATAAACATGCAGAATGTATGTTGATTTTTTTCATACGGACAAGTTTCTGGTAATTATTTATAGTATTATCAATTTGGTACTCTTTATATTAATTATTTAATTAAAATTTATCAATATTTATTTTGGTTGCCCAAGTAACCTATACCAGTTGACTGGACTGGATAAACGGGTAAACTAGCACTGGGTACTAAGTACCTCGGGTCATCATACCACCAGTCACAAAGTGTCTCCCAGTATGCAACATAACAGCTAATAAATTGTAATAAATAGTAGGCATAAGGCCAAGTATCATAATAGTGTCAGAATGGCTAAAAGCCAAAAAATCACAAAATGGGCATTTATGCCATGAATCAGAGAATGGCATGATGCCATATGCAGTACTGCTTACAGAACCCTATTGGCATACCAACCTATCCAAACCAATCATACTAAGCCTACTAGGGCATATTACACTTTTAATTATGCAATTCTTTGCAATTGAAGTTCAATTGTTACTATTCATTCCATTAGTCAACTAAAATGTTGACTTTTTTATAGACAATAAGTATATTGGTTCTAATATCACCAACATACCACATTTTGCATTCTAAAATTGTTGGCATTGGTTGCCAATACTATTTCAAAGTTTAGTGTTGGTTATTTATAATTTTCAGATTTCAAGCACTAAGTTTACTATTCCATTGGTCATTTGTACAGTAGAAATTTGACAAAATTCTCTTCATGAAACTTGTGCCTTTATGTGTCATCTTTAATTTCACTTTTGAATCATTCCATTTGGAGTTTTCTAGCTCAAGATATGCTAATTTTAGCAAGGCTGGCCGGATTGGTATCTACACAGAATTTCAGGGCAGAATTCCATTTTACCAGCTTGTTGTCCTGATTTTTGGTGGGCAATTTCACTAAGTTATGGTCAGAATTTGAAGTTGTATTCTTCACAAAAGTTGTCCTAAATTGTCTAAGCTTTCCATTGATATAAATTTCAGGTCAATTTGACCTTTCTACATTGAGTTATGACCAAATGAATGAACACTGTTCATTTGGTCATTCTGCCCAGGCAGAATGTGTGTTACCTAGATTTGGTCAATTTTTAGGTCAGTCTATTGTGGTTTTCTGGGCAGGATTTCTTCATCAACGTTTTGCCATTATGTATCTAGTTTCATGTCCAATTGGTCCTGCACCAATTGAACCTACACAACTCAAGTTACAGCTGCCCAAACCTACTGGACTCACATCCAGTCTTGCAGGTCACCAAAGCCAGCATATCTAACCTCAATTCCATTAGCACAAATCACTTCAATTCCTCATCAAATATAGCCAAATGGTCACTAATTGACCATTAGAACTGTAATTTATGTTCAAATGCATCAACCCCCAAAAATTTGAGTTTCAAAACCCTAACCCTAATTGACCAAAGCCTTCAATTCATGTATCTTATTCCTAATTGTTGTACTAATCATATAATTCATACTAGGGGCAGCTAATATATTATTTTAAATCAAGAAATTCACCTAGCTCTAACTCATGTCAAGGCTAGCTGAAATTCCATGGAACATAATCATTCATATTTAATTCATTTTTCATTAAGTTTTTCAAATTAACTTAACTTAAATTCATGCTTAGAAGGTAGTAAGAGTAAAGAATATGGCACTAACCTCTTTGGTGATTTTCTAAGCTTGTTCACACCTCACTTTGTTTCATTTTCTCTTCTTCTAATTGCTGCCCAAGTCTTGCTCTAGTGGCAAAGGTAATTTTTAGTGAAGCTAGAAAGGTGTTTTGAGGTGGTTTGGTGGGTGAACTCAAGCTTGATCAAGGCTTTAATGGAGGTCTCTCTCTCTCTCTCTCTCTCTCTCTCTCTCTCTCTCTCTCTCTCTCTCTCTCTCTCTCTCTTTGGTTTGGCACTTAGGAGGAAGAAGGCTGCTAATTGTTTTGTTTTTATTTCATTTTAATTTCACTTTTTTATCTCCTTTGTTAATTAGTTAAATTGTGATTGGGTAGAGGCATGTTAATGACATCATAGTGATGTCAAAATCCCAATTTTCTTTATTTTCTTTTTATTTTCTTTTCTACTCATTTTCAATTAAATTTTTAGCAATATTTATATATATATTTTATGTCATAATAATTAATTATTTAACTGGACAAGTTGGTCAAAAATCATCTCTGAAGACAAAAAGACCAAAATGCCCTTTGTTTTGCTTAATAAATTAAAATTATCTGTACCGATCTAAAAATATTTTTAAGCATTTTCTTGGTATTCTAATGCCATCAAAACCTCAATAACTCTTCTCTGGAATTCAAAAAATAATTTCATGAATTTTTCCCTAGGTTTAGGGCTTCTAGCTGTGAAAACAACAACTTCCCGTTAGATTACCCATCGCTAGGGCACCGGCACATTTAACTTGATTGTATTTTATTTCTAAAATTTTTTCTTGATTTTTCTTACCATTATTTGAGTTTTTTATGACTCCTCACTCTAGTCTAAAGATTGTTTTAGACATTCTAATTGTCCAAACCGACACCGGTCACCGGAACAGTAAAATGTATGATTAGGCTAAAGTGAGGGTGTTACAACTCTTCCCCTCTAATTTAAATTTCTTCCTCGAAATTTACCTAATGCAAACAGTTGAGGGAACTATTGTCTCATCATCTCTTCGCTTTCCCGAGTTGCCTCTCGGTGTTGTGGTGCATCCAAAGCACTTTCACCAGTGGAATATGGTTGTTTCTCAATTATTTCACTTCCCGAGATAAGATCCTATTTGGTTCTTCTTCATATGTCAAATCCGGTTGAATTTCAATCTCTTCCATGAAGATGACATGTGAAGGGTTTGATCTATATCTTCTCAGCATGGATACGTGAAACACATTGTGAATCTTATCCAACTCTGGCGGTAAAGCTAGCCTATAGGCCACTAGTCCCACACACTCAATGACTTCATATGGGCTAATGAACCTAAGGCTTAACTTACCCTTTCTCCCAAACCTCAGTACCTTCTTCCATGGTGACACTTTGAGGAACACTTTATCGCTAACTACATATTCTGTCTCTTTTCTCTTCAAGTCGACATAAGATTTCTTTCTATCTGAGGCAACCTTCAAATTGGCTTTCATCAATTTAACCTTCTCCTCAGTCTATTTTGCCAGGTTTGGTCTCACGAGTTTATCTTCTCCCAATTCAGTCTAACACACTGGGGTTCTACACTTCCTCCCATACAGTGTTTCATACAGGACCATTTGGATGCAAGCTTAATAGCTATTGTTGTATGAAAATTCTGCCAGTGAGAGGTATCTATCCCAACTTCCCTCAAACTCGATAACACAACTCCTCAGAATATCCTCAAGGACTTAACATATATTTCATGTTGTTATTATCATTTCAGTTTAATATTTGTACTAATTCAATAGGTTTCAATGTTTACCCAGATTACTTTTTCTAATTGTCCATCCGTCTGAGGATGAAAAGCTGTGCTAAAGTAGAGTTGTGTGCCCAAGGATTCTTGCAACTTCTTCTAAAATCTTGATGTAAACCTTGGGTCTCATCAAATATGATGGAAAGTGAAATTTCATGCAGCCTAACTATCTCACTGATATACAATTCTACTAGCTTCTCTAGTGAGTAGTTAGTTCTAACTGGCAGAAAGTGTGCTGACTTCGTCAATCTATCCACTATCACCCATACTGCGTCATGCTTCTTCTAGGTGAGAGGTAGACCACTTACAAAATCCATAGTGACCCGGTCCCACTTTCATTCAGGTATTCTTATAAGCTGTAGCAAACCCGATGGAACTTGATGTTCCGCCTTGACTTGCTGACATGTTAAGCATCTGGTTACATAGTTAGCTATGTCCTTCTTCATACCAGGCCACCAGTATTGAAGCTTCAAATCATGGTACATTTTTGTGCTTCCTGGGTGCATAGCATAAGCACTAGTGTGTGCCTCTTTTAAAATACTGGTCTTCAATTCCCCATCATCTGGTACACACACTCTTCCTCTGTAGTACAGACAACCATCTGCTTTCACTTCATAGTCGGTTTCCTTTCCTTCTGAAATGTTACCCACAATAGCCATCAATTTATTATCTGCCTTCTGCCCATCTTGTATCTGCTGTAGCAGGTTTGGCTTCACTTGCAACTCAGCCAAAATAGCTCCATCTCGAGCTAAGGATAGACGAGCATTCAATGATCTCAAAGCTGTGATGGACTTTCTGCTCAAAGCATTAACAACTACATTTGCCTTCCCAGGATGATAATCTATTACACAGTCATAGTCCTTTAGGAACTTAATCCATCGCTTTTATCTAAGGTTTAGCTTCTTCTGGGTTTGCAAATATTTCAGAGTTTTGTGGTCTGTGTATATGTAACATTTTTCTCCATACAGGTAGTGCCTCCATATCTTTAATGTGAAGATAATTACTGCTAACTCAAGATCATGGGTAGGGTAGTTTTGCTCATATGACCTTAGCTGCCTGGAAGCATAGGCGACCACTTTCCCCTCTTACATCAATACACATCCTAATCCATTATGTGAGGCATCACCGTAGACCACAAAGTCTTTTCTCGACACTGGCTGTGTTAACACTGGTGCCTCCGTCAATATAGCCTTCAACTTCTCAAAATTGGCTTGACACCTGTCGTTCCAGTCAAATTTAACATTCTTGTGTAACAGCTTGTGTTAGTAGTATACCCTAGAGCATATCATTTAGTATGTATCTTGTACATATTTTTATTAATAAAAGGCATTTCCACTTTTCCGTTTACATAATATATTTATGTGTAATAGAAAAGGTCCATTGATATTTTGTTAGAAATATTATTCTTAAGTTGTTAAGAATATGAGTGACAATATTTCTAGCACGAAGTATCATAAATAGGTTCACAATCGAGGATACATCATAATAAGGACATGACTTATCCAGAAAGATTGTATTCGTGTTTGTTCCCAAGTTATTTATATGACATATAAATAAGATGGAATGGTGAGTCTCATGCCATATAACAAACATGATAGGCACTTAAAAATGATAAGTAGGCCGAACCAGTGACACTTATGACAAGCACATGGAGTTTACTCTTGTCAATGTTTTGTCATAAATCATATTAGTGCATATAATCTTTAGACCTGAGATAGCACAGTTATCTTGTATATAGGTAGTTTGAGTTTGATACTGCTTTCATACTTGTACTGTGTATGGGTATATGGGCATGTGTTGGCTCCTACTAGTTATATATGGAGGTAGATTTTGATCAAGATGGAATTTGTTCCTCTAAGTAAATAGAGATAAAATCCTATGTTCATTTAATTGTTCTTGATGTTTCAAGTTCCTGGCCAGGACAGATAGATTTATTCAGAAAAGAGTTTCTGATGAGAAAATCTTTTAATCAAGAACTGGAATTAAAAGAGAACATAATATTCATAGCAAATGGAGTTTGACATAAACCATGACTCAAATTGAGTTGGGATTTTGTAAATGTAGAGATTCTAGTGCATGGTAACATATGATTATAGGTTCATTTAAGGTAAACCTTATTACTAATTGGGTGGCTATGGCATGCTATGCTAGGTGTTAACCATGGTCTATGAGGTTCATAAAATGATTTAGAGAAATCATTTATGGTAAGAAAGAGTTCTGATGATATTAAGAGTTGATATCATGTCTCATTGCCAATTAGTGATGAGCCTAGTAAGTCACACACATACACAAGTTATCACCTAATTAAATATGATTTAATTAATTAATTAAAGAGTTTAATTAATTAATTAAATAGGTTTGGTTTGCAATTAGTTTGCAAAGTCCCTAGCATGACTTGAGACCAAATCTAGATTATTAGATGTATAATATAAGTTAAATTTATATTTAAAGTGTTTAAATATGAATTCAATTAATGAGAAATTAATTAATAGAGATTAATTAATTAATTTATATTTGATATAAATTGATTAGAAGAAGAAAATAATTATTTTGGGTTAAGAACTCAAAATTAAGACACAGGGGCATTTTGGTCATTTTGCAGTGTGACACGTGGCACCATGAGATGGTGACACGTGGCACCATGAGATGGTGACACGTGGCACCATGAGATGGTGACACATGGCATAACACATAAGCTTGCCAAATGTTTTTTAATCATGTAAGATGATTAAAATCAAGATTAAATATAGGTTTGACACTTGGCACAATGTGATTGGGTCACTTAAACCTAGAGCTAATCAAAGGGTGACATGTGGCAAGGGTTTAATGTGTTAACCTAGCTATTTAAGTGTTGTTATGAGAAAATAAAATATAACCAGCAGCCACACTCCTTTGTCACGCCACTTTGAGGGTTTTATCTCTTCTTCTTCATCTCTTATCAATTCAAAGAGATTAGCCATCAATCTCTTGAATTAAGAACACTAGAAATTGTTTCTAGTGTCCTGTTTACATCTTTAATCTCTTAAAAGGCAGAACTTGATTTTCTAATTAATAGAAAAAGCTTTAGAAGCTATTCAAGGGCTGCCATAGGTGTTCTTGGTGTGGACAAGCTAGAGGGACAACATCTGGTGTCTTGAAGACGAATCTCAAAAGCGCAGACACACTGCAGTGCACCAAGAGGTTAGTGTAATCGTTCTTGATTTAATCTAGGGTTCTAAAATTAATCTAATTAATTTTAAAATCTTAAATGGCAAATACAGATCCAAAAACATATTAAAAGAGTTTTAATATGTTGTTTATCATTGAAATCAAATAGATAAAAATAAATCTTACATGATGCATGTGACCCTAGGTGAAAATTTTTGAATTCAATGGTATAAACTTGTGTTTTTCACTCTTCCGTTCCTTCAATTGGTATCAGAGCCACTATATTTGCCATTTAGATTGTTGATTATATGATTTAATTGTGTGTTTGATCATGAGATCAAATGTTCATTGCTGGTTGCAAAGCAAGTTGGCGGCATACTTGAAAAAACACCATCAATGGTGCGCATGGTTTGGCTTCCATGGGTGGTTTAAGGTTTGGCTTTTAATTCTGCAATTATTGTATGATCTAAGGCCTATTCTTTGACTAATTAAAGTGTTTAATTAGTTGTTTTAATCACACAATTAAATTATGATTCAAATCAGAATTTTAAAAATTGTTTGAATGTGATTCAAATCTGAATTTTAAAAGTTGTTTGAATGTGATTCAAATCTGAATTTTTAAAGTTGTTTGAATCATATTTAAATCTGATTTTTTAAAATTGATTGAATAAAATTCAGATCTGATTTTTTAAAAAATGTTTGAATGTGATTCAAATCTGATTTTTTAAAAATGTTTGAATGTGATTCAAATCTGAATTTTTAAAGTTGTTTGAATGTGATTCAAATCTGAATTTTTAAATTTGTTTGAATGAGATTCAAATCTGAATTTTTAAATTTATTTGAATCATATTCAAATCTGGATTTTTAAGTTGAATATGAGATATTCAATTTAATTTAAGTATGTATGTTTTATTTAATTGTTAAATAGTGATATGCATGATGGATGATCATGGACTATAAAAGACCAATGTGATTGGATTTATTTCTTTTATGTTTCTTTGGGATTGTAAATTAATTAATTTATTTTAATTTATTTTGGGCATGTATTATTAAGTTTGTAATAATTTTTGGGTTGTAATTTCATTTATTTAAGTTCTTGTAAATTCGCCTTGGTATGCCAAGGATTACTATGTAATATTGGATTGCAAGAAGTTCAAGGAGGTCAAGAGCATTGGTGGGACCAGTGGGAGGAATTCAAGATCAAGTGTTGATTATGTACTCCTTCAGCAACTCTTGTAAAATGAATGAATGAAATGCACCTAGGAATGCCCTGATTCAATTCTTGGTGGCTCAGAATTGAATCCCTTAGAAAGTCCATGATCATACCATATTTATTGCTTATCCATGAATGCATGAGATGTATGGGAATGTATGCAATTATATGATATATGCATGCTAAATGGATAATGTGCAAAGTGAGACCTTAATAGTAAATAGAATGACCATAAAATCTTCCAAACAAATGATTAAGTTGGAAATGCTATAATTAAAGTAATTATAACATAGGCCCTCCATTGGGGCAATTATTTTAAGAAATTTTAAATAGTTGCATAAGATGCAATTTATTTAAGAGATATTCTTAAGAATAATTGTTAAGCATGAGATGTTGTAAATATGTAAATGGTTTAGTGGCCAATATTGGATGTACCTGAGGACATTAAAATTATTTGCATAATTACTGGCTCAATGGGATCAACTTAACTAATGCAAGATAAGTCAATAATGGATGTACCTGAGATTTTGAGCATTAGGGGCTAGGTAAAGGATTGAACCTCACATGAGATGTGATGGGCAAAGAGTTGCTCACTTATAGTTTATTGTAATTCCAATAACGGATGTACCTGAGGATGATCAATAGAATTATAAGAATTTAATCACCCACTAGAAATCCATCCAACTAGGATTTCCGTTTTCTACTTTGGAAGTGTAGGATTCGCTAAGTTAGTGGGAGGACCAATTTGATTAAAAGGCCATAATCATTTTGGTTAATTACATGATACATTTACTAATTAATCTGGTTATTTTCTGCTGTTAATTTTCTGATAAAAATGAGCACAAAACAACCACCACCATCCAATATCCTTGCAAGCATACTTGATCACAATAGGTTGACAGGACCAAATCTGTCTGATTGGCTAAGAAATTTGAAACTTGTCCTGAACCTTGAACATATAGGATATGTTCTAGATTCAAATGTTCCTGGTCCCTTACCTCCAGAGGCCACACAAGAGGAACATGAAACTTTGGACAAGTGGAAGGAGCATGATATGAGAGCTAAGTGTTACATGCTTGCTTCCATGAGTAATGAGTTACAGAAGCAACATGAGAACATGCAGAGTGCGAGTGAGATCCTCCTTCACCTACAATAGTTGTATGGTGAGCACAGCAGGAATGCTAGGTATGAGATATCTAGACAGCTATTCCGTATGAGGATGTCTGAGGGACAGAATGTTGGGGATCATGTCCACAAGATGATTCGGCTGATTGAGCAGTTGGAACATCTTGACTTCAACATGGATTTCCAACTACAGACGGATTTGATCCTTCAGTCCCTTCCTAAGTCTTTTGGAAATTTTGTGACAAATTTCCATATGACTAAACAGGAATGCACCTTAGCTGGTTTACTCAACATGCTGGTTATTGCCCAAAAGAATATGCCAGGCAATAAAGGAAAAGAGGTAGCTTTGGTTGCATCTTCTTCTGCTGGAAAGTCCAACAAGAAGAAGGGCAATAAGAAAAAGAAACTTCAGATTCCTGGTCCTTCCAAGAAAATAGCTAAACAGAAAGGGAAGACCAAAGCTGACAAAGGCAAAGGAAAGTGTTTCCAATGCCAATAGGAAAGTGTTTCCATTGCCAACAGGAAAGTGTTTCCATTGCCAGTAAGAAAGTGTTTCCACTGGCTAGAGTATAGTAATCTAAAAGAATGCAATGCCATGGTGAAAAACAACTCAAGTTCAAAATATATTTGGCACTTAAGGTTATGTCATGTTGCAGAAGATAGGATTACAAAATTGGAGAAAATGGGGATTCTATCCTTATTGGACTCTGAGCCTACTCCAATTTGTGAATCTTGCCTTCAGGGCAAAATGACTAGATCACCCTTTGTTGGACAAGGGCTAAGAGCTGAAAATATTTTAGAGCTAATACATAGTGATGTATGTGGTCCATTTAAAGAAATGGCTAGAGGGGGCTTTCATTATTTTATTACCTTTACTGATGATAAATCAAGGTTTGGGTATTTGTATTTGATGGAATACAAACATGAATCTTTTGAAAAGTTTAAAGAATTTAAATCTGAAGTAGAAAATCAAACAGGAAAGAGTATTAAGCTCTTCGATCAGATCGTGGAGGTGAATATTTGAGTACTGAATTTGATGAATACTTGAGAGAGCACGGCATTGTTTCTCAGCTGACTCCTCCAGGAACGCCACAGCTGAATGGTGTATCTGAAAGGAGAAATCGTACCCTATTGGATATGGTACGTAGTATGATGAGCTATACTGATATGTCAATCTTCTTTTGGGGATTTGCATTAGAATCAGCTTTATATATTCTGAATAGGATTCCATCAAAATCAGTTTCTTCCACACCTTATGAGATATGGCATGGAAGAAAACCAAATCTTAAGCATGTTAAGTTTGGGGTTGTCCAGCTTATATCAAAAAGCTGAACACTGATAAATTGGAGACCAGATCAGAAAAAGGTAGATTTGTTGGATATCCAAAAGATAGTTTTGGATATTATTTTTATTTGCCTACTTCACAAAAGGTTGTGATAAGTAGAGATGCCATATTTCTTGAACAACAGTTTGTTCAAGAAGGAGGCAAAGGAAGGCAAATAGAGTTAGAATTGGAGAATTCTGACCAACCAACAGATCAGATGGATATAGATCCATCTAGTCAACCAATACCCGTTGATGAAACATCCACAGTTGTTCCTCATAGAACAACCAGGGTATCTCACCCACCAGTGAGATATGGTTTTCTTCATGAAGAAGAACAAGACTTGTCTACTCATGAAGAAGTAGATCATGGAGATGATCCACTTACCTATGAAGAAGCTATATCAGATATAGACTCTTCAAAATGGATTGATGCTATGAAATCCGAGATTGATTCCATGTATAAGAATCAAGTTTGGGATCTTGTTGACCCACCTGAAGGTATTATACCTATAGGGAACAAATGGGTTTTCAAGAAGAAAATTGGTTCTGATGGAAAGGTAGAGACCTATAAGGCAAGGCTAGTAGTGAAAGGGTTTCGCCAAAGGCAAGGAATCGACTATGAGGAGACTTTCTCGCCTGTTGCCATGCTTAAATCAATTAGGATTTTATTAGCAATAGTTGCATACTATGATTATGAGATTTGGCAGATGGATGTCAAAACAGCTTTTCTCAATGGATACATTGAAGAAAACATTTTTATGGAACAACCTAGGGGATTTGAATCCCAAGATGGTTCCAAGGTATGCAAGCTAAAGCGATCCATTTATGGGTTAAAACAAGCTTCGAGGAGTTGGAACATCCGTTTTGATGAAGCCATTAAATCCTTTGGTTTTATCAAAAATGTGGATGAGCCATGTGTATATAAGAAGGTTAGTGACAGTGCTATCACTTTCCTTGTCTTATATGTGGATGACATACTGTTGATGGGTAATGACACAGGTATGTTAACGACTATAAAGGTATGGTTGTCAAATACATTCTCCATGAAAGACTTAGGGGAGGCAACCTATATTCTTGGAATTCACATCTATAGAGATAGAGCGAAAAGAATAATTTGTTTATCCCAAAGTCTATACTTGGAAAAGGTGTTAAAGAGGTTTAACTTGCTTGATTCCAAGAGAGGATTGTTACCAGTGAGACATGGTATCCATCTTTCTAAAGAGATGTCTCCAAAGACACTTGAAGAAAGAGATAAGATGGCCAGGATTCCATATGCTTCGGCTATTGGAAGTTTAATGTATGCAATGTTGTGTACTAGGCCGGATATCGCATATGCTGTTAGTTTGACTAGCAGGTATCAATCCAATCCAAGTTTAGAACATCGATAGTCACAAGAATATTCTTAAGTACTTGAGAAGAACTAAGGATTTATTCTTGATTTATGGAGGTGGAGACTTGCAATTGGATGGTTATACTGATTCTGATTTCCAATCAGATATCGATGATAGAAAGTCTACCTCTGGATATGTGTTCATTTGTAATGGAGGTGCGCGGTTGGAAGAGTTCCAAACAGAGCACGATCGCAGATTCCACTACGTAGGTGAGTATATTGTCGCATCGATGTCGCAAATGAAGTCGCTTGGATAAAGAAGTTCGTGATGTAACTTACAGTAGTTCCTTCCATTTAGTCGGCGGTTCCACTACACCGTGACAATAATGGAGCATCATACAGATAAGGAACCAAGGTCTCACCGTAAATCCAAACACATAGAAAGGCGCTACCACATTATCGGAGAAATAGTTGGGCGGCGATGTAGCCATGCAGAAAATAGCATCGGTGAAAATCCGGTGATCCATTCACTAAGCCTATGCCATAGACTCAGTTAGACCGACATCTTGAGAAGATAGGTCTAAGATATTGTAATGAATGGCTCTAGTGCTAGTGGGAGATTGTTAGTAGTATGCCCTAGAGCATATCATTTAGTATGTATCTTGTACATATTTTTATTAATAAAAGGCATTTTCACTTTTCCGTTTACATAATATATTTACGTGTAATAGAAAAGGTCCATTGATATTTTGTTAGAAATATTATTCTTAAGTTGTTAAGAATATGAGTGACAATATTTCTAGCACGAAGTATCATAAATAGGTTCACAATCGAGGATACATCATAATAAGGACATGACTTATCCAGAAAGATTGTATTCGTGTTTGTTCCCAAGTTATTTATATGAGATTTAAATAAGATGGAATGGTGAGTCTCATGCCATATAACAAACATGATAGGCACTTAAAAATGATAAGTAGGCCGAACCAGTGACACTTATGACAAGCACATGGAGTTTACTCTTGTCAATGTTTTGTCATAAATCATATTAGTGCATATAATCTTTAGACCTGAGATAGCACAGTTATCTTGTATATAGGTAGTTTGAGTTTGATACTGCTTTCATACTTGTACTGTGTATGGGTATATGGGCATGTGTTGGCTCCTACTAGTTATATATGGAGGTAGGTGTTGATCAAGATGGAATCTGTTCCTCTAAGTAAATAGAGATAAAATCCTATGTTCATTTAATTGTTCTTGATGTTTCAAGTTCTGGCAGACAGATAGATTTATTGAAAAGAGTTTCTGATGAGAAAATCTTTTTAATCAAGAACTGGAATTAAAAGAGAACATAATATTCATAGCAAATGGAGTTTGACATAAACCATGACTCCAGCTTGAGTTGGGATTTTGTAACAGAGAGATTCTAGTGCATGGTAACATATGATTATAGGTTTATTTAAGGTAAACCTTATTACTAATTGGGTAGCCATGGCATGCTATGCTAGGTGTTAACCATGGTCTATGAGGTTCATAAAATGATTTAGAGAAATCATTTATGGTAAGAAAGAGTTCTGATGATATTAAGAGTTGATATCATGTCTCATTGCCAATTAGTGATGAGCCTAGTAAGTCACACACATACACAAGTTATTGAAGGAACGGAAGCGTGAAAAACACAAGATTATACCATTGAATTCAAAAATTTTCACCTAGGGTCACATGCACCATGCAAGATTTATTTTTATCTATTTGATTTCAATGATAAACAACATATTAAAAATCTTTTAATATGTTTTTGGATCTGTATTTGCCATTTAAGATTTTAAAATTAATCAGATTAATTTTAGAACCCTAGATTAAATCAAGAACGATTACACTAACCTCTTGATGTGCTGCAGCGTGTCTGCGCCTTTGAGATTCGTCTTCAGGACACCAGATGTTGTCCCTTTAACTTGTCCACACCAAGAACACCTATGGCAGCCCTTGAATAGCTTCTAAAGCCTTTTCTATTAATTAGAAATTCAAGTTCTGCCTTTTAAGAGATTAGAGATGTAAACAGGACACTAGAAACAATTTCTAGTGTTCTTAATTCAAGAGATTGATGGCTAATCTCTTTGAATTGATGAGAGATGAAGAGAAATAGCTGGAGAGGCTCAAAGTGGCGTGACATATGAGAGGAGAGGCTGCTGGTTATGTTTTCTTTTCATAACCACAATTAAATAGCTAGGTTAACACATTAAACCCTAGCCACATGTCACCTTTTGATTAGCTCTAGGTTTAAGTGACCCAATCACATTGTGCCAAGTGTCAAACCTATATTTAATCTTGATTTTAATCATCTTACATGATTAAAAACATTTGGCAAGCTTATGTGTTATGCCATTTGTCACCATCTCATGGTGCCACGTGTCACTGTATGAAATGACCAAAATGCCCCTGTGTCTTAATTTTGAGTTCTTAACCCAAAATAATTATTTTCTTCTTCTAATTAATTTATATCAAATATAAATTAATTAATTAATCTCTATTAATTAATTTCTCATCAATTAAATTCATATTTAAACACTTTAAATATAAATTTAATTTATACTACACATCCAATAATCTAGATTTGGTTTCAAGTCATGCTAGGGACTTTGCAATTTAATTGCAAAACAAATCTATTTAATTAATCAATTAAACTCTTTAATTAATTAATTAAATCATATTTAAATAGGTGATAACTTGTGTATGTGTGTGACTTACTAGGCTCATCACTAATTGGCAATGAGACATGATATCAACTCTTAATATCATCAGAACTCTTTCTTACCATAAATGATTTCTCTAAATCATTTTATGAACCTCATAGACCATGGTTAACACCTAGCATAGCATGCCATGGCCACCCAATTAGTAATAAGATTTACCTTAAATGAACCTATAATCATATGTTACCATGCACTAGAATCTCTCTGTTACAAAATCCCAACTCAAGCTGGAGTCATGGTTTATGTCAAACTCCATTTGCTATGAATATTATGTTCTCTTTTAATTCAAGTTCTTGATTAAAAGATTTTTCTCATCAGAAACTCTTTTCTGAATAAATATATCTATCATGGCAATGAACTTGAAACATCAAGAACAATTAAATGAACATAGGATTTTAACTCTATTTACTTAGAGGAACAGATTCCATCTTGATCAACACCTACCTCCATATATAACTAGCAGGAGCCAACACATGCCCATATACCCATACATAGTACAAGTATGAAAGCAGTATCAAACTCAAACTACCTATATACAAGATAACTGTGCTATCTTAGGTCTAAAGATTATATGCACTGATATGATTTATGACAAAATATTGACAAGAGTAAACTCCATGTGCTTGTCATAAGTGTCACTGGTTCGGCCTACTTATCATTTATAAGTGCCTATCAAGTTTGTTATATGGCATGAGACTCACCATTCCATCTTATTTATATCTCATATAAATAACTTGGGAACAAACATGAATACAATCTTTCTGGATAAGTCATGTCCTTATTATGAAGTATCCTCGATTGTGAACCTATTTATGATACTTTGTGCTAGAAATATTGTCACTCATATTCTTAACAACTTAAGAATAATATTTCTAACAAAATATCAATGGATCTTTTCTATTGCACATAAATATATTATGTAAATGGAAAAGTGGAAATGCCTTTTATTATTAAAAATATGTACAAGATACATACTAAATGATATGCTCTAGGGCATACTACTAACAATCTCCCACTAGCACTAGAGCCATTCATTACAATATCTTAGACCTATCTTCTCAAGATGTCGGTCTAACGAGTGCGTGACGTAGGCTTAGTGAATGGATCACCGGATTTTCAGTGATGCTATTTTCTGCATTGCTACATCGCCGCCCAACTATTTCTCGATAATGTGGTAGCGCCTTTCTATGTGTTTGGATTTACGGTGAGACCTTGGTTCCTTAGCTGTATGATCGCTCCATTGTTGTCACGGTGTAATGGAACTTCGACTCAATGGAAGGAACTACGTAAGTTCATCACGAACTTCTTTATCCAAGCGACTTCTTTGCGAGATCCGATGCGAGAATATACTCGACCTCGATAGTGGAATCTGCGATGCGTGCTCTGTTTGGAACTCTTCCAACTGACTGCACCTCCATTACAAATGAACACATATCTAGAGGTAGACTTTCTATCATCGATATCTGATTGGAAATCAGAATCAGTATAACCATTCAATTGCAAGTCTCCACCTCCATAAATCAAGAATAAATCCTTAGTTCTTCTCAAGTACTTAAGGATATTCTTGTGACTATCCAGATGTTCCAAACTGGATTGGATTGATACCGCTAGTTAAACTAACAGCATATGCAATATCCGGCCTAGTACACAACATTGCATACATTAAACTTCCAATAGCCGAAGCATATGGAATCCTGGCCATCTTATCTCTTTCTTCAGGTGTCTTTGGAGACATCTCTTTAGAAAGGTGGATACCATGTCTCACTGGTAACAATCCTCTCTTGTAATCAAGCATGTTAAACCTCTTTAACACCTTTTCCAAGTATAGACTTTGGGATAAACCAATTATTCTTTTCGCTCTATCTCTATAGATGCGAATCCCAAGAATATAGGTTGCCTCCCCTAAGTCTTTCATAGAGAATGTATTTGACAACCATACCTTTATAGTCGTCAACATACCTGTATCATTACCCATCAACAGTATGTCATCCACATATAAGACAAGGAAAGTGATAGCACTGTCACTAACCATCTTATATACACATGGCTCATCCTCATTTTTGATAAAACCAAAAGATTTAATGGCTTCATCAAAATGGATGTTCCAACTCCTCGAAGCTTGTTTCAACCCATAAATGGATCGCTTTAGCTTGCATACCTTGGAACCATCTTGGGATTCAAATCCCCTAGGTTGTTCCATGAAAATGTTTTCTTCAATGTATCCATTGAGAAAAGTCGCTTTGACATCCATCCGCCAAATCTCATAATCATAGTATGCATTATTGCTAATAAAATCCTAATTGATTTAAGCATGGCAACAAAGCAGAAAGTCTCCTCATAGTCTATTCCTTGCCTTTGGCGAAACCCTTTCGCTACTAGCCTTGCCTTATAGGTCTCTACCTTTCCATCAGAACTAATTTTCTTCTTGAAAACCCATTTGTTCCCTATAGGTACAATACCTTCAAGTGGGTCAACAAGATCCCAAACTTGATTCTTATACATGGAATCAATCTCGGATTTCATAGCATCAATCCATTTTGAAGAGTCTATATCTGATATAGCTTCTTCATAGGTAAGTGGAACATCTCCATGATCTACTTCTTCATGAATAGACAACTCTTGTTCTTCTTCATGAAGAAAACCATATCTCACCGGTGGGTGAGATACCTCGTTGTTCTACGAGGAACAGTGTAGATGTTTCATCAATGGGTATAGGTTGACTAGATGGATCTATATCCATCGATGCATTGGTTGGTCAGAATTCTCCAATTCTAACTCTATTTGCCTTCCTTTGCCTCCTTCTTGAACAAACTGTTGTTCAAGAAATGTGGCATCTCTACTTATTACAACCTTTTGTGAAGTAGGCAAATTAAAATAATATCCAAAACTTTCTTTTGGATATCCAACAAATCGACCTTTTTCTGATCTGGTCTCCAATTTATCGTGTTCGACTTTTGATATAATTTGGACAACCCCAAATCTTAACATGCTTAAGACTTGGTTTTCTTCCATGCCATATCTCATAAGGTGTGGAAGAAAGCGATTTTGATGGAATCCTATTCGTAATATATAAAGTGATTCTAATGCAAATCCCCAAAGGATATTGGCATATCAAGATAGCTCATCATACTACGTACCATATCCAATAGTACGATTTCTCCTTCGGATACACCATTCAGTGTGGTGTTCTGGAGAGTCACCGAGAAACAATGCCATGCTCTCTCAAGTATTCATCAAATTCAGTACTCAAATATTCACCTCCACGATCTGATCGAAGAGCTTTAATACTTTTTCCTGTTTGATTTTCTACTTCAGATTTAAATTCCTCAAACTTTTCAAAGGATTCATGTTTGTATTTCATCAAATACAAATACCCAAACCTTGATTTATCATCGATAAAGGTAATAAAATAATGAAAGCCCTCTAGCCATTTCTTTAAACGGACCACATACATCACTATGTATTAGTTCCAAAATATTTTCAGCTCTTAGCCCTTGTCCAACAAAGGGTGATCTAGTCATTTTACCTTGAAGGCAAGATTCACAAGTTGGAGTAGGCTCAGAGCCCAATGAGGATAGAATCCCCATTTTCTCCAATTTTGCAATCCTATCTTCTGCAACATGACATAACCTTAAGTGCCAAATATATTTTGAACTTGAGTTGGTTTTCACCATGGCATTGCATTCATTTAGATTGCTATACTCGCCGATGGAAACACTTTCTTACTGGCAATGGAAACACTTTCCTGTTGGTAATGGAAACACTTTCCTGTTGGCAGTGGAGACACTTTCCTTTGCCTTTATCAGCTTTAGTCTTCCTTTTCTGTTTAGCTATTTTCTTGGAAGGACCAGGAATCTGAGGTTTATTTTTCTTATTGCTCTTCTTCTTATTGGACTTTCCAGCAGAAGAAGATGCAACCAAAGCTACCTCTTTTCCTTTATTGCCTGGCATATTCTTTTGGGCAATAACCAGCATGTTTAGTAATTCAACTAAGGTGCATTCCTGTTTAGTCATATGGAAATTTGTCACAAAATTCCCAAAAGACTCAGGAAGGGACTAAAGGATCAAATCCGTTTGTAGTTGGAAATCCATGTTGAAGTCAAGATGTTCCAACAGCTCAAATAGCCGAATCATCTTGTGGACATGATCCCCAACATTCTGTCCCTCAGACATCCTCATACGGAATAACTGTCTAGATATCTCATACCTAGCATTCCTGCTGTGCTCACCATATAACTCTTGTAGGTGAAGGAGGATCTCACTCGCACTCTGCATGTTCTCATGTTGCTTCTGTAACTCATTACTCATAGAAGCAAGCATGTAACACTTAGCTCTCATATCATGCTCCTTCCACTTGTCCAAAGTTTCATGTTCCTCTTGTGTGGCCTCTGGAGGTAAGGGACCAGGAACATTTGAATCTAGAACATATCCTATATGTTCAAGGTTCAGGACAAGTTTCAAATTTCTTAGCCAATCGAAGTTAGGTCCTGTGAAACTGTTGTGATCAAGTATGCTTGCAATGATATTGGATGGTGGTGGTTGTTTTGTTCTCATTTTTATCAGAAAATTAACTGCAGAAAATAACCAGATTAATTAGTAAATGTATCATGTAATTAACCAAAATGATTATGGTCTTTTAATCAAATTGGTCCTCCCACTAACTTAGCGAATCCTACACTTCCAAAGTAGAAAACAGAAATCCTAGTTGGATGGATTTCTAGTGGGTGATTGAATTCTTATAATTCTATTTATCATCCTCAGGTACATCCATTATTGGAATTACAATAAACTATAAGTGAGCAACTCCTTGCCCATCACATCTCATGTGAGTTTAAATCCTTTACCTAGCCCCTAATGCTCAAAATCTCAGGTACATCCATTATTGACTTATCTTGCATTAGTTAAGTTGATCCCATTGAGCCAGTAATTATGCAAATAATTTTAATGTCCTCAGGTACATCCAATATTGGCCACCAAACCATTTACATATTTACAACATCTCATGCTTAACAATTATTCTTAAGAAAATCTCTTAAATTAATTGCATCTCATGCAACTATTTAAAATTTCTTAAAATAATTGCCCCAATGGAGGGCTTATGTTATAATTACTTTAATTATAGCATTTCCAACTTAATCATTTGTTTGGAAGATTTTATAGCCATCCTAATTACTATTAAGGTCTCACTTTGCACATTATCCATTTAGCATGCATATATCATATAATTGCATACATTCCCATACATCTCATGCATTCATGGATAAGCAGTAAATATGGTATGATCATGGACTTTCTAAGGGATTCAATTCTGAGCCACCAAGAATTGAATAAGGGCATTCCTAGGTGCATTTCATTCATTCATTTTACAATAGTTGCTGAAGTAGTAAATAACCAACACTGCTTTTTGAATACCTCCCACTGGTCCCCCAATGCTCTTGACCTCCTTGAACTTCTTGCAATCCAATATTACATAGTAATCCTTGGCATACCAAGGCGAATTTACAAGAACTTAAATAAATAAAATTACAACCCAAAAATATTACAAACTTAATAATACATGCCCAAAATAAATTAAAATAAATTAATTAATTTACAATCCCAAAGAAACATAAAAGAAATAAATTCAATCACATTGGTCTTTTATAGTCCATGATCATCCATCATGCATATCACTATTTAACAATTAAATAAAACATACATACTTAAATTAAATTGAATATCTCATATTCAACTTAAAAATCCAGATTTGAATATGATTCAAATAAATTTAAAAATTCAGATTTGAATCTCATTCAAACAAATTTAAAAATTCAGATTTGAATCACATTCAAACAACTTCAAAAATTCAGATTTGAATCACATTCAAATATTTTTTAAAAAATCAGATTTGAATCACATTCAAATATTTTTTAAAAAATCAGATCTGAATTTTATTGAATCAATTTTAAAAAATCAGATTTAAATATGATTCAAACAACTTTAAAAATTCAGATTTGAATCACATTCAAACAACTTTTAAAATTCAGATTTGAATCACATTCAAACAACTTTTAAAATTCAGATTTGAATCACATTCAAACATTTTTTAAAATTCTGATTTGAATCATAATTTAATTGTGTGATTAAAACAACTAATTAAACACTTTAATTAGTCAAAGAATAGGCCTTAGATCATACAACAATTGCAGAATTAAAAGCCAAACCTTGAATCACCCATGGAACCATTGTTGCCGCCACCAATGGTGGCTTCACCATGTGTGACGCCACATCTCATGATCCAACCAACAATGAATCTCTTGATCTCATGATCAAACACACAATTAAATTATATAATCAATAATCTAAATGGCAAATATAGTGGCTCTGATACCAATTGAAGGCAGGCGTGAAAAACACAAGATTATACCATTGAATTCAAAAATTTTCACCTAGGGTCACATGCACCATGCAAGATTTATTTTTATCTATTTGATTTCAATGATAAACAACATATTAAAACTCTTTTAATATGTTTTTGGATCTGTATTTGCCATTTAAGATTTTAAAATTAATCAGATTAATTTTAGAACCCTAGATTAAATCAAGAACGATTACACTAACCTCTTGATGTCTTTGCGGCGTATGCGCCTTTGAGATTCGTCTTCAGGACACCAGATGTTGTCCCTCTAGCTTGTCCACACCAAGAACACCTATGGCAGCCCTTGAATAGCTTCTAAAGCCTTTTCTATTAATTAGAAATTCAAGTTCTGCCTTTTAAGAGATTAGAGATGTAAACAGGACACTAGAAACAATTTCTAGTGTTCTTAATTCAAGAGATTGATGGCTAATCTCTTTGAATTGATGAGAGATGAAGAGAAATAGCTGGAGAGGCTCAAAGTGGTGTGACATATGAGAGGAGAGGCTGCTGGTTATGTTTTCTTTTCATAACCACAATTAAATAGCTAGGTTAACACATTAAACCCTAGCCACATGTCACCTTTTGATTAGCTCTAGGTTTAAGTGACCCAATCACATTGTGCCAAGTGTCAAACCTATATTTAATCTTGATTTTAATCATCTTACATGATTAAAAAAAACATATGGCAAGCATATTTTTAATGCCATGTGTCACCATCTAATGGTTCCACGTGTCACTGTAATGAAATGACCAAAATGCCCACTGTGTCTTAATTTTGAGTTCTTAACCCAAAATAATTATTTTCTTCTTCTAATTAATTTATATCAAATATAAATTAATTAATTAATCTCTATTAATTAATTTCTCATCAATTAAATTCATATTTAAACACTTTAAATATAAATTTAATTTGTACTACACATCCAATAATCTAGATTTGGTTTCAAGTCATGCTAGGGACTTTGCAATTTAATTGAAAAACAAATCTATTTAATTAATCAATTAAACTCTTTAATTAATTAATTAAATCATATTTAAATAGGTGATAACTTGTGTATGTGTGTGACTTACTAGGCTCATCACTAATTGGCAATGAGACATGATATCAACTCTTAATATCATCAGAACTCTTTCTTACCATAAATGATTTCTCTAAATCATTTTATGAACCTCATAGACCATGGTTAACACCTAGCATAGCATGCCATGGCCACCCAATTAGTAATAAGATTTACCTTAAATGAACCTATAATCATATGTTACCATGCACTAGAATCTCTCTGTTACAAAATCCCAACTCAAGCTGGAGTCATGGTTTATGTCAAACTCCATTTGCTATGAATATTATGTTCTCTTTTAATTCAGTTCTTGATTAAAAGATTTTTCTCATCAGAAACTCTTTTCTGAATAAATCTATCTGTCCTGGCCAGGAACTTGAAACATCAAGAACAATTAAATGAACATAGGATTTTAACTCTATTTACTTAGAGGAACAGATTCCATCTTGATCAACACCTACCTCCATATATAACTAGCAAGAGCCAACACATGCCCATATACCCATACATAGTACAAGGATGAAAGCAATATCAAACTCAAACTACCTATATACAAGATAACTGTGCTATCTCAGGTCTAAAGATTATATGCACTGATATGATTTATGACAAAATATTGACAAGAGTAAACTCCATGTGCTTGTCATAAGTGTCACTGGTTCGGCCTACTTATCATTTATAAGTGCCTATCAAGTTTGTTATATGGCATGAGACTCACCATTCCATCTTATTTATATCTCATATAAATAACTTGGGAACAAACATGAATACAATCTTTCTGGATAAGTCATGTCCTTATTATGAAGTATCCTCGATTGTGAACCTATTTATGATACTTTGTGCTAGAAATATTGTCACTCATATTCTTAACAACTTAAGAATAATATTTCTAACAAAATATCAATGGACCTTTTCTATTACACATAAATATATTATGTAAATGGAAAAGTGGAAATGCCTTTTATTATTAAAAATATGTACAAGATACATACTAAATGATATGCTCTAGGGCATACTACTAACAGTTATCACCTAATTAAATATGATTTAATTAATTAATTAAAGAGTTTAATTGATTAATTAAATAGGTTTGGTTTGCAATTAGTTTTCAAAGTCCCTAGCATGACTTGAAACCAAATCTAGATTATTAGATGTATAATATAAGTTAAATTTATATTTAAAGTGTTTAAATATGAATTTAATTAATGAGAAATTAATTAATAGAGATTAATTAATTAATTTATATTTGATATAAATTGATTAGAAGAAGAAAATAATTATTTTGGGTTAAGAACTCAAAATTAAGACACAGGGGCATTTTGGTCATTTTGCAGTGTGACACGTGGCACCATGAGATGGTGACACGTGGCACCATGAGATGGTGACACATGGCATAACACATAAGCTTGCCAAATGTTTTTTAATCATGTAAGATGATTAAAATCAAGATTAAATATAGGTTTGACACTTGGCACAATGTGATTGGGTCACTTAAACCTAGAGCTAATCAAAGGGTGACATGTGGCAAGGGTTTAATTGTTAGTAGTATGCCCTAGAGCATATCATTTAGTATGTATCTTGTACATATTTTAATAATAAAAGGCATTTCCACTTTTCCGTTTACATAATATATTTATGTGTAATAGAAAAGGTCCATTGATATTTTGTTAGAAATATTATTCTTAAGTTGTTAAGAATATGAGTGACAATATTTCTAGCACAAAGTATCATAAATAGGTTCACAATCGATGATACTTCATAATAAGGACATGACTTATCCAGAAAGATTGTATTCATGTTTGTTCCCAAGTTATTTATATGAGATATAAATAAGATGGAATGGTGAGTCTCATGCCATATAACAAACATGATAGGCACTTATAAATGATAAGTAGGCCGAATCAGTGACACTTATGACAAGCACATGGAGTTTACTCTTGTCAATGTTTTGTCATAAATCATATCGTGCATATAATCTTTAGACCTGAGATAGCAGATTATCTTGTATATAGGTAGTTTGAGTTTGATAACGCTTTCATACTTGTACTATGTATGGGTATATGGGCATGTGTTGGCTCCTGCTAGTTATATATGGAGGTAGGTGTTGATCAAGAAGGAATCTGTTCCTCTAAGTAAATAGAGATAAAATCCTATGTTCATTTAATTGTTCTTGATGTTTCAAGTTCCTAGCCAGGACAGATAGATTTATTCAGAAAAGAGTTTCTGATGAGAAAAATCTTTTAATCAAGAACTGGAATTAAAAGAGAACATAATATTCATAGCAAATGGAGTTTGACATAAACCATGACTCTATCTTGAGTTGGGATTTTGTAACAGAGAGATTCTAGTGCATGGTAACATATGATTATAGGTTCATTTAAGGTAAATCTTATTACTAATTGGGTGGCCATGGCATGCTATGCTAGGTGTTAACCATGGTCTATGAGGTTCATAAAATGATTTAGAGAAATCATTTATGGTAAGAAAGAGTTCTGATGATATTAAGAGTTGATATTATGTCTCATTGCCAATTAGTGATGAGCCTAGTAAGTCACACACATACACAAGTTATCACCTATTTAAATATGATTTAATTAATTAATTAAAGAGTTTAATTGATTAATTAAATAGATTTGGTTTGCAATTAAATTGCAAAGTCCCTAGCATGACTTGAAACCAAATCTAGATTATTGGATGTGTAGTATAAATTAAATTTATATTTAAAGTGTTTAAATATGAATTTAATTGATGAGAAATTAATTAATAGAGATTAATTAATTGATTTATATTTGATATAAATTAATTAGAAGAAGAAAATAATTATTTTGGGTTAAGAACTCAAAATTAAGACACAGGGGCATTTTGGTCATTTTGCAGTGTGACACGTGGCACCATGAGATGGTGACACATGGCATAACACATAAGCTTGCCAAATATTTTTAATCATGTAAGATGATTAAAATCAAGATTAAATATAGGTTTGACACTTGGCACAATGTGATTGGGTCACTTAAACCTAAAGCTAATCAAAAGGTGACATGTGGCTAGGGTTTAATGTGTTAACCTAGCTATTTAAGTGGGGTTATGAAAAGAAAACACAACCAGCAGCCTCTCCTCTCATATGTCACGCCACTTTGAGCCTCTCCAGCTATTTCTCTTCATCTCTCATCAATTCAAAGAGATTAGCCATCAATCTCTTGAATTAAGAACACTAGAAATTGTTTCTAGTGTCCTGTTTACATCTCTAATCTCTTAAAAGGCAGAACTTGAATTTCTAATTAATAGAAAAGGCTTTAGAAGCTGTTCAAGGGTTGTCATAGGTGTTCTTGGTGTGGACAAGCTAGAGGGACAACATCTGGTGTCCTGAAAACGAATCTCAAAGGCGCAGACACGCTGCAGTGCATCAAGAGGTTAGTGTAATCATTCTTGATTTAATCTAGGGTTCTAAAATTAATCTGATTAATTTTAAAATCTTAAATGGCAAATACAGATCCAAAAATTATATATTTTAATATGTTGTTTATCATTGAAATCAAATAGATAAAAATAAATCTTGCATGGTGCTTGTGACCCTAGGTGAAAATTTTTGAATTCAATGGTATAATCTTGTGTTTTTCACGCTTCCGTTCCTTCAATTGGTATCAGAGCCACTATATTTGCCATTTAGATTGTTGATTATATAATTTAATTGTGTGTTTGATCATGAGATCAAGAGATTCATTGCTGGTTGGATCATGAGGTGTGGCGGCACACATGGTGAAGCCACCATTGGTGGCGGCAACAATGGTTCCTTGGGTGGTTCAAGGTTTGGCTTTTAATTCTGCAATTGTTGTATGATCTAAGGCATATTCTTTGACTAATTAAAGTGTTTAATTAGTTGTTTTAATCACACAATTAAATTATGATTCAAATCAGAATTTTAAAAATTGTTTGAATGTGATTCAAATCTGAATTTTAAAAGTTGTTTGAATGTGATTCAAATCTGAATTTTTAAAGTTGTTTGAATCATATTTAAATCTAATTTTTTAAAATTGATTCAATAAAATTCAGATCTGATTTTTTAAAAAAATATTTGAATGTGATTCAAATCTGATTTTTTTTAAAAATGTTTGAATGTGATTCAAATCTGAATTTTTGAAGTTGTTTGAATGTGATTCAAATCTGAATTTTTAAATTTGTTTGAATGAGATTCAAATCTGAATTTTTAAATTTATTTGAATCATATTCAAATCTGATTTTTAAGTTGAATATGAGATATTCAATTTAATTTAAGTATGTATGTTTTATTTAATTGTTAAATAGTGATATGCATGATGGATGATCATGGACTATAAAAGACCAATGTGATTGGATTTATTTCTTTTATGTTTCTTTGGGATTGTAAATTAATTAATTTATTTTAATTTATTTTGGGCATGTATTATTAAGTTTGTAATATTTTTGGGTTGTAATTTCATTTATTTAAGTTCTTGTAAATTCGCCTTGGTATGCCAAGGATTACTATGTAATATTGGATTGCAAGAAGTTCAAGGAGGTCAAGAGCATTGGTGGGACCAGTGGGAGGAATTCAATATCAAGTGTTGATTATGTACTCCTTCAGCAACTCTTGTAAAATGAATGAATGAAATGCACCTAGGAATGCCCAGATTCAATTCTTGGTGGCTCAGAATTGAATCCCTTAGAAAGTCCATGATCATACCATATTTACTGCTTATCCATGAATGCATGAGATGTATGGAAATGTATGCAATTATATGATATATGCATGCTAAATGGATAATATGCAAAGTGAGACCTTAATAGTAATTAGGATGGCTATAAAATCTTCCAAACAAATGATTAAGTTGGAAATGCTATAATTAAAGTAATTATAACATAAGCCCTCCATTGGGGCAATTATTTTAAGAAATTTTAAATAGTTGCATGAGATGCAATTAATTTAAGAGATTTTCTTAAGAATAATTGTTAAGCATGAGATGTTGTAAATATGTAAATGGTTTGGTGGCCAATATTGGATGTACCTGAGGACATTAAAATTATTTGCATAATTACTGGCTCAATGGGATCAACTTAACTAATGCAAGATAAGTCAATATTGGATGTACCTGAGATTTTGAGCATTAGGGGCTAGTAAAGGATTGAACCTCACATGATATGTGATGGGCAAGGAGTTGCTCACTTATAGTTTATTGTAATTCCAATAATGGATGTACTGAGGATGATCAATAGAATTATAAGAATTCAATCACCCACTAGAAATCCATCCAACTAGGATTTCCGCTTTCTACTTTGGAAGTGTAGGATTCGCTAAGTTAGTGGGAGGACCAATTTGATTAAAAGACCATAATCATTTTGGTTAATTACATGATACATTTACTAATTAATCTGGTTATTTTCTCAGCTTAATTTTACGATAAAAATGAGCACAAAACAACTACCACCATCCAATATACTTTAAAGCATACATGATCAAAACAGTTGACAGGACCTAATCATGCGATTGGCTAAGAAATTTGAAACTTGTCCTGAACCTTGAACATATAGGATATGTTCTATATTCAAATGTTCCTGGTCCCTTACCTCCAGAGGCCACACAAGAGGAACATGATACTTTGGACAAGTGGAAGGAGCATGATATGAGAGCTAAGTGTTACATGCTTGCTTCCATGAGTAATGAGTTACAGAAGCAACAAGCAAAGTGCTAGTGATAACCTCCTTCACATACAAGAGATCTATGCTGAGCACAGAATGAATGCTAGGTATGAGATATCAAAACAGCTTATTCCGTATGAGGATGTCCGAGGGATGAATGTTGGGGATCATGTCCACAAGATGATTCGGTGATTGAGCGATTGGAACATCTTGACTTCAACATGGATTTCCAACTACAAACGGATTTGATCCTTCAGTCCCTTCCTGAGTCTTTTGGGAATTTTGTGACAAATTTCCATATGACTAAACAGGAATGCACCTTAGCTGAATTACTCAACATGCTGGTTATTGCCCAAAAGAATATGCCAGGCAATAAAGGAAAAGAGGTAGCTTTGGTTGCATCTTCTTCTGCTGGAAAGTCCAACAAGAAGAAAGGCAATAAGAAAAAGAAACCTCAGATTCCTGGTCCTTCCAAGAAAATAGCTAAACAGAAAAGGAAGACTAAAGCTGATGAAGGCAAAGGAAAGTGTTTCCACTGCCAAAAGGATGGGCACTGGAAAAGGAACTGCCCAGAGTATCTTGCTTCTAAGAAGGACAAGAAGGATACACCTTCGGAAGGTATGTCCATATCTTGTTATTTAGATTCTGATGATACTTATAGTTCATCTACAGCTTGGGTTTTAGATACTGGTGCCAGTTCTCACATTTCTAATGATATGCAGGAACTAGCAAACAGTAGCAGCTTGCATTCTCAAGATATTAGAGTCCGGATTGGCAATGGCTCAACTGTTGAAGCTTTAGCCATAGGATCTAAATCTTTTTACATGTTTGGACATGTTTTGTGTTTGGATAATATTTTATATGTACCTGATGCTTTTAAGAACATCATTTCTATATCTAGTTTGACTAGAAATGGCTATGAATTTCAGTTCACAGATGATGTTTGCAATATTTATTTTGGAAATAAATATGTTGGTTTGGGTTATATGAATGATGGTCTTTATTATTTGGATAATAATGACAAACACAAAATGAATGCAAGTGATCTAAAAGAATACAATGCCATGGTGAAAACCAACTCAAGTTCAAAATATATTTGGCACTTAAGGTTATGTCATGTTGCGTAAGATAGGATTGCAAAATTGGAGAAAATGGGGATTCTATCCTCATTGGGCTCTGAGCCTACTCCAACTTGTGAATCTTGCCTTCAAGGCAAAATGACTAGATCACCCTTTGTTGGACAAGGGCTAAGAGCTGAAAATATTTTGGAACTAATACATAGTGATGTATGTGGTCCGTTTAAAGAAATGGCTAGAGGGGTCTTTCATTATTTTATTACCTTTACTGATGATAAATCAAGGTTTGGGTATTTGTATTTGATGAAATACAAACATGAATCCTTTGAAAAGTTCAAAGAATTTAAATCTCAAGTAGAAAATCAAACAGGAAAAAATATTAAAGCTCTTCGATCAGATCGTGGAGGTGAATATTTGAGTACTGAATTTGATGAATACTTGAGAGAGCATGGCATTGTTTCTCAGCTGACTCCTCCAGGAACGCCACCGCTGAATGGTGTATCTGAAAGGAGAAATCGTACCCTATTGGATATGGTACGTAGTATGATGAGCTATACTTGATATGCCAATCTCCTTTTGGGGATTTGCATTAGAATCACTTTATATATTCGAATAGGATTCCATCAAAATCAGTTTCTTCCACACCTTATGAGATATGGCATGGAAGAAAACCAAGTCTTAAGCATGTTAAGATTTGGGGTTGTCCAGCTTATATCAAAAAGCTGAACACTGATAAATTGGAGACCAGATCAGAAAAAGGTCGATTTGTTGGATATCCAAAAGATAGTTTTGGATATTATTTTTATTTGCTTACTTCACAAAAGGTTGTGATAAGTAGAGATGCCACATTTCTTGAACAAATAGTTTGTTCAAGAAGGAGGCAAAGGAAGGCAAATAGAGTTAGAATTGGAGAATTCTGACCAACCAACAGATCAGATGGATATAGATCCATCTAGTCAACCTATACCCATTGATGAAACATCTACAGCTATTCCTCGTAGAACAACCAGGGTATCTCACCCACCAGTGAGATATGGCTTTCTTCATGAAGAAGAACAAGAGTTGTCTACTCATGAAGAAGTAGATCATGGAGATGATCCACTTACCTATGAAGAAGCTATATCAGATATAGACTCTTCAAAATGGATTGATGCTATGAAATCCGAGATTGATTCCATGTATAAGAATCAAGTTTGGGATCTTGTTGACCCACCTGAAGGTATTGTACCTATAGGGAACAAATGGGTTTTCAAGAAGAAAATTGGTTCTGATGGAAAGGTAGAGACCTATAAGGCAAGGCTAGTAGCGAAAGGGTTTCGCCAAAGGCAAGGAATAGACTATGAAGAGACTTTCTCGCCTGTTGCCATGCTTAAATCAATTAGGATTTTACTAGCAACAGCTGCATACTATGATTATGAGATTTGGCAGATGGATGTCAAAATAGCTTTTCTTAATGGATACATTGAAGAAAACATTTTCATGGAACAACCTAAGGGATTTGAATCCCAAGATGGTTCCAAGGTATGCAAGCTAAAGCGATCCATTTATGGGTTGAAACAAGCTTCGAGGAGTTGGAACATTCGTTTTGATGAAGCCATTAAATCTTTTGGTTTTATCAAAAATGAGGATGAGCCATGTGAATATAAGAAGGTTAGTGACAGTGCTATCACTTTCCTTGTCTTATATGTGGATGACATACTGTTGATGGGTAATGATACAGGTATGTTGACAACTATAAAGGTATGGTTGTCAAATACATTCTCCATGAAAGACTTAGGGGAGGCAACCTATATTCTTGGGATTCGCATCTATAGAGATAGAGCGAAAAGAATAATTGGTTTATCCCAAAGTCTATACTTGGAAAAGGTGTTAAAGAGGTTTAACATGCTTGATTCCAAGAAAGGATTGTTACCAGTGAGACATGGTATCCACCTTTCTAAAGAGATGTCTCCAAAGACACCTGAAGAAAGAGATAAGATGGCCAGGATTCCATATGCTTCGGCTATTGGAAGTTTAATGTATGCAATGTTGTGTACTAGGGCGGATATCACATATCTTTGTTAGTTTGACTAGCAGTATCAATCCAATCCAGTTTGGAACATCGATAGCTATCAAGAATATCCTTAAGTACTTGAGAAGAACTAAGGATTTATTCTTGATTTATGGGGTGGAGACTTGCAATTGGATGGTTATCGATTCGATTTCCAATCGGATATCGATGATAGAAAGTCTACCTCTGGATATGTGTTCATTTGTAATGGAGGTGCGATCGGTTGGAAGAGTTCCAAGCGAGCACGCATTGCAGATTCCACTCGAGGTGAGTATATTGCTGCATCGAGATCTTGCAAAAAGAAGTCGTTGGATAAAGAAGTTCGTGACAGAACTTACAGTAGTTCCTTCCATTGAGTCGCCGGTTCCATTACATCGTGACAACAATGGAGCGATCATACTGAGCTAAGGAACTAAGGTCTCACCCAAAATCCAAACACATAGAAAGGCACTACCACATTATCAGAGATATAGTTGGGCAAGGCGATTTAGCCATGCAGAAAATAGCATCAGCTGAAAATCCAGCTGATCCATTCACTAAGCCTATGTCACAGACTCAGTTAGACCGACATATTGAGAAGATAGGTCTAAGATATTGTAAAGAATGGCTCTAGTGCTAGTGGGAGATTGTTAGTAGTATGCCCTAGAGCATATCATTTAGTATGTATCTTGTACATATTTTAATAATAAAAGGCATTTCCACTTTTCCGTTTACATAATATATTTATGTGTAATAGAAAAGGTCCATTGATATTTTGTTAGAAATATTATTCTTAAGTTGTTAAGAATATGAGTGACAATATTTCTAGCACAAAGTATCATAAATAGGTTCACAATCGAGGATACTTCATAATAAGGACATGACTTATCCAGAAAGATTGTATTCATGTTTGTTCCCAAGTTATTTATATGAGATATAAATAAGATGGAATGGTGAGTCTCATGCCATATAACAAACATGATAGGCACTTATAAATGATAAGTAGGCCGAACCAGTGACACTTATGACAAGCACATGGAGTTTACTATTGTCAATGTTTTGTCATAAATCATATCAGTGCATATAATCTTTAGACCTGAGATAGCTCAGTTATCTTGTATATAGGTAGTTTGAGTTTGATACTGCTTTCATACTTGTACTATGTATGGGTATATGGGCATGTGTTGGCTCCTGCTAGTTATATATGGAGGTAGGTGTTGATCAAGAAGGAATCTGTTCCTCTAAGTAAATAGAGATAAAATCCTATGTTCATTTAATTGTTCTTGATGTTTCAAGTTCTGGCCAGACAGATAGATTTATTGAGAAAGAGTTTCTGATGAGAAAAATCTTTTAATCAAGAACTGGAATTAAAAGAGAACATAATATTCATAGCAAATGGAGTTTGACATAAACCATGACTCCAGCTTGAGTTGGGATTTTGTAACAGAGAGATTCTAGTGCATGGTAACATATGATTATAGGTTCATTTAAGGTAAATCTTATTACTAATTGGGTGGCCATGGCATGCTATGCTAGGTGTTAACCATGGTCTATGAGGTTCATAAAATGATTTAGAGAAATCATTTATGGTAAGAAAGAGTTCTGATGATATTAAGAGTTGATATCATGTCTCATTGCCAATTAGTGATGAGCCTAGTAAGTCACACACATACACAAGTTATCACCTATTTAAATATGATTTAATTAATTAATTAAAGAGTTTAATTGATTAATTAAATAGATTTGGTTTGCAATAAAATTGCAAAGTCCCTAGCATGACTTGAAACCAAATCTAGATTATTGGATTTAGTATAAATTAAATTTATATTTAAAGTGTTTAAATATGAATTTAATTGATGAGAAATTAATTAATAGAGATTAATTAATTAATTTATATTTGATATAAATTAATTAGAAGAAGAAAATAATTATTTTGGGTTAAGAACTCAAAATTAAGACACGAGGCATTTTGGTCATTTTGCGGTGTGACTCGTCGCACCATGAGATGGTGACACATGGCATAACACATAAGCTTGCCAAATATTTTTAATCATGTAAGATGATTAAAATCAAGATTAAATATAGGTTTGACACTTGGCACAATGTGATTGGGTCACTTAAACCTAGAGCTAATCAAAAGGTGACATGTGGCTAGGGTTTAATGTGTTAACCTAGCTATTTAAGTGGGGTTATGAAAAGAAAACACAACCAGCAGCCTCTCCTCTCATATGTCACGCCACTTTGAGCCTCTCCAGCTATTTCTCTTCATCTCTCATCAATTCAAAGAGATTAGCCATCAATCTCTTGAATTAAGAACACTAGAAATTGTTTCTAGTGTCCTGTTTACGTCTCTAATCTCTTAAAAGGCAGAACTTGAATTTCTAATTAATAGAAAAGGCTTTAGAAGCTGTTCAAGGGTTGTCATAGGTGTTCTTGGTGTAGACAAGCTAGAGGGACAACATCTGGTGTCACGAAACGAATCTCAAAGCGCGAACATTGCGGCATCAAGAGGTTAGTGTAATCGTTCTTGATTTAATCTAGGGTTCTAAAATTAATCTGATTAATTTTAAAATCTTAAATGGCAAATACAGATCCAAAAACATATTAAAAGAGTTTTAATATGTTGTTTATCATTGAAATCAAATAGATAAAAATAAATCTTGCATGGTGCTTGTGACCCTAGGTGAAAATTTTTGAATTCAATGGTATAATCTTGTGTTTTTTACGCTTCCGTTCCTTCATTAATGTGTTAACCTAGCTATTTAAGTGTTGTTATGAGAAAATAAAATATAACCAGCAGCCACACTCCTTTGTCATGCCACTTTGAGGGTTTTTATCTCTTCTTCTTCATCTCTTATCAATTCAAAGAGATTAGCCATCAATCTCTTGAATTAAGAACACTAGAAATTGTTTCTAGTGTCCTGTTTACATCTTTAATCTCTTAAAAGGCAGAACTTGATTTTCTAATTAATAGAAAAAGCTTTAGAAGCTATTCAAGGGCTGCCATAGGTGTTCTTGGTGTGGACAAGCTAGAGGGACAACATCTGGTGTCCTGAAGACGAATCTCAAAGGCGCAGACACAGTGCAGTGCACCAAGAGGTTAGTGTAATCGTTCTTGATTTAATCTAGGGTTCTAAAATTAATCTGATTAATTTTAAAATCTTAAATGGCAAATACAAATCCAAAAACATATTAAAAGAGTTTTAATATGTTGTTTATCATTGAAATCAAATAGATAAAAATAAATCTTGCATGATGCATGTGACCCTAGGTGAAAATTTTTGAATTCAATGGTATAAACTTGTGTTTTTCACGCTTCCGTTCCTTCAGCTTGGTCATTGGAGCAGCTATTAGAGAAAATCCCTTTACAAATCTTCTGTAATAACTAGCTAGCCCCAAGAAACTTCTGACCTCAGTTGTATTTCTGGGAGGCTTCCATTCCATCACTGCTTCTAGCTTCTTAGGATCCACTCTAATCCCATCAGCTGATATTATGTGTTCAAGGAATGCAATCTCACTCAACCAAAAGTCACACTTGGACAATTTAGCATACAGCTTTTTCTTTCTTAGGGTTTGCAGAACAATCCTCAAATATTCATTATGTTCTTTCCTAGTCTTGGAATATACCAAAATATCATCAATAAATACCACTACGAACCAATCTAGGCATGGATGGAAGATACGGTTCATAAGGTCCATGAATGCTACTGGTGCATTTGTTAATCCAAACGGCATCACCAAGAACTCATAATGCCCATATCGGGTCCTAAATGTAGTTTTTGGCACATCTGCATCCTTTACCCTCAATTGATGATACCCTGATCTGAGATCAATTTTTGAAAATACCCCAGGTCCCTTCAACTGATTAAACAGATTGTTAATTCTAGGCAACGGATATTTATTCTTCACAGTTACTTTGTTCAATTGCCGGTAATCAATGTACAATCTTAAGGTCCCATCATTCTTCTTCACAAATAGCACTGAAGCTCCCCATCGTGACATACTGGAGTGTATGAACCCCTTATCTAGTAACTCCTGCAATTGGATTTTCAGCTCCTTCAATTCTGTGGGTGCCATCCTGTAAGGAGCAATAGAAATTGGTGATGTACTCGGCAGTACCTTTATAGCAAATTCGACTTCCCTTTCTGGCGGTAAACTAGGCAATTCTTTAGGAAACACATCGGGGAAGTCTCTTACTATGAGTATATTAGATAGGTCAAGCTTAGCCTGCCTAGCATCAACCATGTGTGCTAGGTAGACTTCACAGCCTTTTCTCATCAGTTTTCTTGCAACTGTGGCTGAGATAACATTGGATAAGAAGTTTATCCTTTCCCCCACAACTGTGATCTCATTACCCTTAGGAGTTTTCAAGGAAATCTTCTTCAATTTACAGTCAACCATTGCCTGATAACGTGACAATCAATCCATTCCCAAAATCAAGTCAAACTCATAGAAAGGCAATTCAATCAGGTCTACCGAGAATACATACCCGTGAATCCTTAGCAGGCAACCTTTGCACACCTTACTCACCACCACACTGTGGCCTAATGGATTAGTGACCAGAATGTCTTGGTCACTCTCCTCTACAAGTTTCGCCCTTTCTACAGGTAGCTTGATGCAGATATATGAATGGGTGGATCCTGGATCCACCAATGCATGCACAGAGATGTTGTAGAGGGAAAACGTACCCCTGATGACATTCGGGGCATCTTGCTCCTCCTGAGCTCTCATGACATAAGCTCTGGCAGGTGCCCTGGCCTTTAGCCTCCTAGTTGTCTCAGAAGCATGTCTCTGTGATGGACCAGCTGCCGCAGATTTACCGGGCCTTCTGCCCCTTTAAGGTGCAGTGGTAGGCTTATCTGTTTGTGTTGGAGTAGCTGTAGCAGTTCTGTGTGGACAATTTCTGCGTTGATGTTCTGTAGACCCACACCGTAGGCAAGCACCAGTCACTCGCCAACACTCCCCTTTATGCCACTTCTGGCAAAGTGGACAGGCAAAAGATGTTGGGGCTGGTCCCTTGAACATCGTCCCTGGATAGCTGCCCACTGATGGTGTGGACTGGCCTCTCCTAGGTGTGAACTGTGGTCTGGGCCCCTGGGATTGACCATGACATTGAGGCTGACTTGAGCTCTGATTAGGTGGACCTCCAAACTTCTTTCCAGGTGCAAAGGATGAATTGGACTAACCTGGACCCTCTTCTGCTATCTTTCCCTTTTATTATGCTCATTAATTCTGACTTTCTCGACTTTTAAAGCGGCTTTAACTAATTTTGTGAAGTCTATAATTCCCAAAGCAGTGATCATTATCTTAATGTTGTCATTTAGTCCTTCTTCAAACCTGTTACACCTCTCGGCCTCATTGGGAACTATTTCCCTTCCATAACGGCTTAGTCAGACAAACTCCCTCTTATACTCCGCTACTGATAGTTGCCTCTGCCTCAGACTGATGAATTCTCTTTTTCTTTCCTCTAAGTACACACTACCAACATTTTTTTTTTGAACTTGGCGAGGAAGAATTCCAAGGTTATCTACTCGGGCTGCACCTCACTAGATATGGTGTCCCACGACTGATAGGCATCATCTTGGAGCAGGGACACTACACCTTCTAGGTTCTGCTCTAGGGTGCAGTGGAGTTGCTTCAATACCCTTATGGTTTGATCTAGCCAATTTTTAGCTGCCACTAGGTTATCCTCTTTCTTACCTATAAAATCCACAGCTCCAAACTTTCTGAGCTTTTCTAAATGTGACTTCTGCTGTGGAGGTGGTGGCGGTGGCATAACTCATGCCATTTGTTTGAAGAACTTGGCCATTTACTGAAACATGGCCTGTGGAGGCTGTATAGGCACTTCTGGTGCTAGTGGAGTAGCTTCCCCCCTGCCTCCAGCTTCAACCACTGGTGGAGCATGACTCTCCACCTCCTCATCGACTGCTCTCTGTGATGTGGGGTCTATACCCTAATCAAAATAAGAAAACAAACAGATCTGCATTAGTGTCACCTCAACTCTTACAAATACAATGCATGGTATGGACTCTATCTAGACCCATAAATGCATAAATCGTGCTCTGATGTCACTAAATGTGACACCCTTTACCCGTCTGCAGTGTAGCAGAGTAAAACATGCCACACAGTGTACCGGAGCACTTCCTTTATCATATTTTATTACCATTCCTTATTTTATTAATTAAAACGCCTTTTATGTAAAATTCACATATATAAGTTCTTTAAAAAGAAAATTTGATTAATTTAAATTTTCGCAAATTTTGTCGAAAATTCGGCAGAGTGCCGGCTATAAATTGGAAAAAGAAAATCTTCTAAACCTGTTAAAAAGACACTCCCAATATTTTTCAAGCCCACAACTCCAAATATATCATCATTTCTCAACAAATGCTCATCAAATTCTCAAACTTTCAATCATTCAATTCACATCATATTCATACTCATATCATAAATAAATACTCAAATTTTATCTATGAACACAAATTTATAGATAATCACATTATTACAAAATTACATTACAGAAGTTTTAAATATACATGATAAAATAAAAGTTTAATTACAAAGTTTGCAAAAATTACAAAATACAAAATGTAACCTAGTGTCCCACCAAATGCACTGTAGCTGAGAGGTGACAGAGGACACTAGCAGATCTGACTCTCACCCTTACTGGGGTCTACTGGGATCGCGCTCCATATCTCCAGTACCTACATGTGGCAAAAGTAATGCGTTAAGCAATATTTCTTAGTGGTGCCAATAGCAAAAAAAAAAAAAAAAGAGCTAAAAAGAAATAAATATGCAGAATGTATGTTTATTTTTTCATACGAACAAGTTTCTGGTAATTATTTATAGCATTATCAATTTGGTAACCTTTATATTAATTATTTGATTAAAATTTATTAATATTTATTTTGGTTGCCCAAGTAACCTATACCAGTTGACTGGACTGGATAAACGGGTAAACTAGCACTAGGTACTAAGTACCTCGGGCCGTCACACCATTGGTCACAAAGTGTCTCCCAGTGTATAACAGAACAGCTAATAAGCTGTAATAAATATTTGGCACAAAGCCAAGTATCACAATAGTGTTAGAATGGCTGAAAGCCATAAAATCACCGAATGGCCATTTAAGCCATGAATAACAGAATGGCATGATGCCATATGCAGTATTGCTAACATAATCATATTAGCATACCAACCTATCCAAACCAATCATGATAGGCATACTAGGGTATATTACACTTTTAATTATGCAATTTTTTTATAATTGAAGTTCAATTATTACTATTCATTCCATTAGTCAACTAAAATGTTGACTTTTTTTTTTATAGATAATAGGTATATTGGTTCTAATATCACTAACATACCACATTTTGCATTCTAAAATTGTTGACATTGGTTGCCAATACTATTTCAAAGCTTAGTGTTGGTTATTTATAATTTTCAGATTTCAAGCACTAAGTTTACTATTCCATTGGTTATTTGTATAGCAGGAATTTAACAAAATTCTCTACATAAAAGTTGTGCCTTTATGTGTCATCTTTAATTCCCTTTTTGAATCACTCCATTTCGAGTTTTCTAGCTCAAGATATGCTAATTTTAGCAAGGCTGGCCGGATTGGTATCTACCCAGAATTTCTGGGTAGAATTCCATTCTGCCAGCTTGGTGTCCTGATTTTTGGTGGGCAATTTCACTAAGTTATGGTCAGAATTTGAAGTTGTGTTCTTCATAAAAGTTGTCCTAAATTGTCTAAGATTTCCATTGATATAAATTTTAGGTCAATTGGACCTTTCTACACTGAGTTATGACTAAATGAATGAATACTGTTCATTTCGTTATTTTGCCCAGGTAGAACGTGTGTTACCCAGATTTGGTCAATTTTGAGGTCAGTCTATTGTGGTTTTCTAGGCAGGATTTCTTCATCAAAGTTTTGCCATTATGTATCTAGTTTCATGTCCAATTGGCCCTGCACCAATTGAACCTACACAACTCAAGTTACAGCTGCCCAAACCTGCTGGACTTACATCCAGCCTTGCAGGTCACCAAAGGCAGCATATCTAACCTCAATTCCATTAGCACAAATCACTTCAATTCCTCATCAAATATATCCAAATGGTCACTAATTGACCATTACAACTTTAATTTTATGTTCAAATGCATCAACCCCAAAATTTGAGTTTTAAAACCCTAACCCTAATTGACCAAACCCTTTAATTCATGTATCTTACTCCTAATTATTGTACTAATCATATAATTCATACTAGGGGCAACTAATATGTTACTTTAAATCAAGAAATTCACCTAGCCCTAAATCATGTCAAGGCTGGCCAAAATTCCATGGAGCATAATCACGCATATTTAATTCATTTTTCATCAAGTTTTTCAACTTAACTTAACTTCAATTCATGCTTAGAAGGAAGTAAGAGTAAAGAATATGGAACTATCCTCTTTGGTGATTTTCTAAGCTTGTTCACACCTCACTTTCTTTCATTTTCTCTTCTTCTAATTGTTGCCCAAGTCTTGCTCTAGTGGTAAAGGTAATTTTTAGTGAAGCTAGAAAGGTGTTTTGAGGTGGTTTGGTGGGTGAACTCAAGCTTGATCAAAGCTTTAATGGAGGTCTCTCTCTCTCTCTCTCTCTCTCTCTCTCTCTCTCTCTCTTTGGTTTGGTACTTAGGAGGAAGAAGGCTACTGATTGTTTTGTTTTTATTTCACTTTTTTATCTCTTTAGTAAATTAGTTAAATTGTGATTGGGTGAAGGCATGGTAATGACATCATTGTGATGTCAAAATTCTAATTTTCTTTATTTTCTTTTCTTTTCTTTTCTATTCATTTTTAATTGAATTTTTAGCAATATTTATTCATATTTTATGTCATAATAATTATTTATTTAACTAGACAAGTTGGCCAAAAATTATCTCTGAAGATAAAATGACCAAAATGCCCTTCGTTTTGCTTAATAGATTAAAATTGTCAGTAGTAATCTAAAAATTTTTTTAAGCATTTTCTTAGCATTATAATGCCATCGAAACCTCAATTACTCTTATCTGGAGTCCCAAAAATTATTTCATGAATTTTCCCCTGGGTTTAGGGCTTCTAGCTGTGAAAACAGCAACTTCCCGTTAGATTACCCATCGCTAGGGTACTGGCTCATTTAACTTGGTTGTATTTTATTTCTAAAATTTTTCCTTGATTTTTCTTACCATTATTTGAGTTATTTATGACTCCTTACTCTAGTTTTTAGATTGTTCCAGACGTTCTAGCTGTCCGGACCGACACTAGTCACCAAAACAGTAAAATGTACTGTCAGGCTAAATTGAGTGTGTTACAATAATAATTTGTCACACTCAGTAGGACCATCTCATAAATTATGCTCTCTCTACATACACATTCTACACCACTATTCTTAGCCAAACACTAGAAACAGTAATTTGGCACATTTTGTGCGATCTGTTTTTCTACTTTCTTTCTTTCACATCAATCAGTTTTCACATAAAAGTTTTGGTCATCGTGACCAAAACAAAGAAGTTATTATAGAAGCCACAGAGCCAGACCCTGAAAGAGTAGCTTATGAAGCTAAACTCAATGATCAATAAGATCTTAACAATGAGTTACTTGCAAGACAAGAGGTGACTCCAATTACAATCGACATAGCTAGCATTATTGCTCAAATTTCTCAATAAGTAACTGAACAAATTGGAGCTAGTGCCATGGATGCTTTTGAGATTAGTTTCAAGTTGTTGTTTGTTAAGTTAAAATGGATAAACAAAGGGTTAAAGAGATCTTCACTGAAGCTAGTGAAGGAATGGAAGCGTGAAAAACACAAGATTATACCATTGAATTCAAAAATTTTCACCTAGGGTCACATGCACCATGCAAGATTTATTTTTATCTATTTGATTTCAATGATAAACAACATATTAAAACTCTTTTAATATGTTTTTGGATCTGTATTTGCCATTTAAGATTTTAAAATTAATCAAATTAATTTTAGAACCCTAGATTAAATCAAGAACGATTACACTAACCTCTTGATGTGCTGCAGCGTGTCTGCGCCTTTGAGATTCGTCTTCAGGACACCAGATGTTGTCCCTCTAGCTTGTCCACACCAAGAACACCTATGGCAGCCCTTGAACAGCTTCTAAAGCCTTTTCTATTAATTAGAAATTCAAGTTCTGCCTTTTAAGAGATTAGAGATGTAAACAGGACACTAGAAACAATTTCTAGTGTTCTTAATTCAAGAGATTGATGGCTAATCTCTTTGAATTGATGAGAGATGAAGAGAAATAGCTGGAGAGGCTCAAAGTGGCGTGACAATTGAGAGGAGAGGCTGCTGGTTATGTTTTCTTTCCATAACCACACTTAAATAGCTAGGTTAACACATTAAACCCTAGCCACATGTCACCTTTTGATTAGCTCTAGGTTTAAGTGACCCAATCACATTGTGCCAAGTGTCAAACCTATATTTAATCTTGATTTTAATCATCTTACATGATTAAAAAAATATTTGGCAAGCTTATGTGTTATGCCATGTGTCACCATCTCATGGTGCCACGTGTCACACTGTGAAATGACCAAAATGCCCCTGTGTCTTAATTTTGAGTTCTTAACCCAAAATAATTATTTTCTTCTTCTAATTAATTTATATCAAATATAAATTAATTAATTAATCTCTATTAATTAATTTCTCATCAATTAAATTCATATTTAAACACTTTAAATATAAATTTAATTTATACTACACATCCAATAATCTAGATTTGGTTTCAAGTCATGCTAGGACTTTGCAATTTAATTGCAAACCAAATCTATTTAATTAATCAATTAAACTCTTTAATTAATTAATTAAATCATATTTAAATAGGTGATTACTTGTGTATGTGTGTGACTTACTAGGCTCATCACTAATTGGCAATGAGACATGATATCAACTCTTAATATCATCAGAACTCTTTCTTACCATAAATGATTTCTCTAAATCATTTTATGAACCTCATAGACCATGGTTAACACCTAGCATAGTATGCCATGGCCACCCAATTAGTAATAAGGTTTACCTTAAATGAACCTATAATCATATGTTACCATGCACTAGAATCTCTCTGTTACAAAATCCCAACTCAAGCCGAGTCATGGTTTATGTCAAACTCCATTTGCTATGAATATTATGTTCTCATTTAATTCAATTTATTGATTAAAATATTTTTCTAATCATAAACTCTTTTCTGAATAAATCTATCTGTCCTGGCCAGGAACTTGAAACATCAAGAACAATTAAATGAACATAGGATTTTAACTCTATTTACTTAGAGGAACAGATTCCATCTTAATCAACACCTACCTCCATATATAACTAGCAGGAGCCAACACATGCCCATATACCCATACATAGTACAAGTATGAAAGCAGTATCAAACTCAAACTACCTATATACAAGATAAGCTGTGCTATCTCAGTGTCTAAAGATTATATGCACTGATATGATTTATGACAAAACATTGACAAGAGTAAACTCCATGTGCTTGTCATAAGTGTCACTGGTTCGGCCTACTTATCATTTATAAGTGCCTATCAAGTTTGTTATATGGCATGAGACTCACCATTCCATCTTATTTATATCTCATATAAATAACTTGGGAACAAACATGAATACAATCTTTCTGGATAAGTCATGTCCTTATTATGAAGTATCCTCGATTGTGAACCTATTTATGATACTTTGTGCTAGAAATATTGTCACTCATATTCTTAACAACTTAAGAATAATATTTCTAACAAAATATCAATGGACCTTTTCTATTACACATAAATATATTATGTAAACGGAAAAGTGGAAATGCCTTTTATTATTAAAATATGTACAAGATACATACTAAATGATATGCTCTAGGGCATACTACTAACAGCTAGACTGCCAAGGGGGCAGGCAATAACTTTAGCTAGTCACGCTATAACTAACTGACGAGAGTCTAATGAGGTGCAAGTAACACTAAGGCAGGAGGAACAACGCTACTAACCACCTCATAAGAGTGAAGCAACTCTAATGTCTACACCTACCCAAGTAATAAGGTCATTCATTGGTATTCAAGGAGGTAATTTGTTTGCTAATACTAATGTTATCACTCATGTAATGCCCATCATTTTTTGACATCGGAATATCTATCCTTGATAGAATATTCTAGTAAAAATTAAAACTTTACTGATAAGAGTGTGACAATAAGATGTGAAAATATATTCATGTATGTGTGTTTGAGATGTTTAAAATATATTTAAAAAATGAAAAATGTTTTAAAGGTTTTATTTCCTCAAAGCTTTTAAATGTGTGTTTGGGCAGAAGGAACTTTGGCAATCAAAGGATGCACTTTCAGCAGCCGAAGTCCCCCTTTTCAGCTTAAATCCCTTTTTGGACAAAATGGACTTCGGCAACTGAAAGTCCCTTAACTATTAAGGGTATAAAAGGAACTAAAGCTCATTTCTCTACCCAAAACACTTAGGTTTTTCTTCTTGTTATTCTTTTTCTGACTCTCTCTAAACTTTGGGCATAGAAGGAGATCATTGAAGAGATTTCCTTGAGTTTTTAAAGATCTAAAGGTGGATTCTTCTATTTAGAAGTTTGGAAGTGTATATTCAAGCTTTGGGATTTTGGTTCTCTCACCTCTAAGCTCCAAGAAAAGTGGTAGCATTCTTTTCTTCTTGATCTAGTAGATAAATCTAAGAAAGTTGAGGAGAGATTAGGTTTTTATAACTTCAATTTCATGTAAGTTGCTTTTAAAATGAGTTTTGGGAAGTTATGCATGTCAGGGTTAGGGTTTTGTGAATTTATATTGAAATTTCCTATTTTGTTGTTAAATTAGTTATTTTTAAGTGTTATGGGCCTTAAATGGCTAGTTCCCCTTCATAGATTGAGTAAAATCCATGTGTATGTTATGTGGGTTTAGGGAAAACCTAAGGTTTGAGCTTTAATTAATCTACGTGGGTACTAAGCATATTTTCAAGTTGTTTTAGGCCCTAAAGATGTGTATATGTGATGGAATTATGTTTTGGAACTTTGTAGTGAGCTTGGGTGTTAATGGCAGAAGGATTTTGTAGGTTTTTGACTTAGAAATTTCGAAAATCCCCAAGTTTGACTGCCAAAAGCCAAAGATTCGACAACCAATAGCCAAAGATTTGATAGCTCAAGCATGCCATTTCTTGAAAAATGTAGAAAATTTCTAGGTTCAATAATCGAAGTCTATGACTTTGGTAGCCGTAGTCAACATTAGATAAAAGGGTCATCTAAAGCCTGAGACTTTAGTAGTCGAAGTTTAGGACTTCGGCAACTAAAATAGGTTCTGCTTGACTTTTTCTCCCTTATTTTCTAAGGTTCCAATATATGGTTTAATGGTTCCTAATAGTCTATAATAAGATGTTTATGATATGTATAGAGCTTTAAAATCTTATATAACACTATAGGATCTAATTTTATAGGATTAGACTTGAGGGACTCAGTAAGTTAAGGATTTGAGGATAGCTACTATTTGAGATAGGTTATTAATAGGCTTTAAGAGGTGAGTAACTCTAACCTTAATAAAATGTAATCTTTTTAAATTTAATTTATGATCATCCTTATGTATCATGTCATATTTATTTAGGATGTTTGTATCTAGAATATGAAGGTGTTGCATAATTGTTGTTGGTGCATTGATAGATGTTGGATGACCCACTGACTCCCATGGGGAGATCTTTATGATGACCTACCAGGGGAAATCTCTAAGTTGCCTTGGGTGCATGACACATGTCATGTTTTAAGTGAAAGTCCTAAGGAGCCTCTGTATGAGCCAAGCACGTTGGATTTAGGGAGTTACTGGTGATAAGTCCATCCTACGTCAAATGTTTGTTATGTGAAAACCTATGTGAATGATGTATTACATATGTATGAATTAAATGATATAATTAATATTGGTTAGTTTAATCACTGAGCTTGTTTAAGCTTACCTTTTTGCCCTAACCCTAAGATGTAGGTTTGTAGGATTAGAAGAGTTCTTTGGAGAGGGAGCAGCAAGGGTAGTTTTACCTTTTTCATTTATGTATAATGTTTTGGAAAATGGACATGTAAAATGTGAATGGATAGTACTGCGTTGGTGATAAAAGAAAATTAGAGTTATGTAATATTTTAAGTATAATGATGTATATGTTATGTTAACCCTTTTTGGGAGTATGTATGATAAGGTTCAAATTATGGACCATTTTTATGTTATGAATTATGAATAGACTAAAGTGTGGGAGTATGCTTAGATAGTGAGATACAGAGATATGTGTATGTTTTATAGGTTTTAGGCTTGCTACAGGTTCTGATAGCCTTAAGCTAACTCGATCCCTAGCACCGGTAATGGCCTCCAGTTTGGATAGTTACAATATTAGTATCAGAGCTCTAAGTTAGATGAAGGGACCTAGATGCTAGTAAAAGTATAGAATAGAGGTGTAAGAAAGTATGTTGACTAGAATAGTTAGGAAAATACATGTCCAATAGGGTTGAATCCTTGTATGTTATATGATGAATGTTATGTGTATGTTTGGTTTCATGCTATGCCTAATTATATATTGTGTGTTCATTTGACTCCACATGAACTTTTTATGAGCTCAACACTTCTTTTTTGCTTTTAGAAATGTAATGTAACACCCCTCACCTAGTCCACAGTGTAGCCAAGCAAGGGACGTCACATTTTGTGCCGAAGCATCTTATCTTACCTTATTTTATTCCTTATCAGCTTTAATGACATTATATTTTAAACTCAATCATTTCAATTCATATCTCATCATACCTTCATCCACTCATATAAACTTTCCATAATCACTCATGTAGAAATTATCTCATTTCATTTATAAAGTTCAAGTACTTAAGTTACATAACTCATACAAATCTCAAAATTAAGTACAAGCTTTCCTATTTATAATGCTCAAGGTGAATACATATATCTGATATCCATGGGCCCTACCAAAATGAACAGTTGAGGTGACCACTCTCCTACTACAGATCTAATCACTATTGGTCTCTATCTCCAGTACCTACACATAGATAAACCAATGCACTAAGCATATTGCTTGGTGGTGCAATAAGATGATAAAAATAAACTAAACAATAAAAATACAGTTTTCATGCGTGTAATATCATAAAATATTTCGTTTATGTAATTCATTCACATATCTATGTATATTTCAGGTTTACACATTTTTTTGTGATTGTTGGAACATTTAGTTTGTTTGAATCTTCTTCATTCATTTAGTAAACATCCAATCTTATTATTACTTTTCAATGCTCAAGTAACCTATAGCAGACTGTTAAGACTAGATACATGGAAGTATACTAGTTAGACACCCATTTGCCTATTAGGTATTCATCTGTCAGGCATAAAGCCAGTAAAATCATGTAGGGCATAAAGCCAACGAGCAAGCATAAAAGCCAGTAATCATGTTAGGCATAAAGCCATCGGGCAGTATTGCATCTATAGTTCCTAATTGACATGTCAATCGATCCAACCCATACAAATAAGTCTAGGCATACGAGGACAAATTTAATGTCTTTATGTGTTCATAAATTTCAATATCTTGTCACTTGTTTTATTTATGTTTCATAGCATTAGTACACTACTCATAGTGGGAACATAAATCCCAATGACATGTTCATGCAGTTCATGTGATCATTAAACCATTTATATCAAGTTATTTTCACATTTCAAGTTATTTGGGAAAGATTTAAGAATTTCCAGAATTGCGGTTGTAATTTTCCATTGCAATTTAGCCAAGATGCAAAATCTATTTGTCCACACTTACTTCATGGAAGTTATTCCTTTATGTCTTAACTTTATTTCCCTTTTTGAATCATTCAATTTCAAGTTTTGTAACTCTAGTTATGGCTAATTTACCAAATATTATTTCAGGGTAGCCCTGCACTTTCCATATTACTAGAAATTCAACTAGTTTTTTTGCAACTAGATTCTGAGCACCTTAGGCTTAGAATTGACTTTAGGTCCCTAAAAAAAGCTTTAGGCCTTTGTCTTAGGTTTCCAAATCTTTTTAAATCACTTCATTTGGAGTTTTCTAGAAGAAGTTATGACCTGTTAAGTATCTAGAGGTCATGAGGCAAGTCTGCTGGATTTCAGAATTCTAGCTTTGTCACTACTAATCAGTCCTAACAATTTCAAAATTCTTTTACTTCAAATCACGTCTCCAAAATCAATTAGCAAGGTTTTATGATGGTGGATATGGAAAATATGGAAGAAATTCAAGAAAAATTATAGCTTTGGAAAGCAACAATGGAGGAAGGCAAGGGGAAGAGAGGGGCGACACATGTGAGGAAGGAAGAGAAGAGGAGAGATTTTTATTTTAGGGTTTTGTCTCTTACTTATAATCCACTTTTTTATTTTTTTTTTTGTCATACTTATGTCATAATTTTAATTAAGTTTTCATTTCTTTTCTTTTTCTTCTTTTATTTACACATTTCTATTTAATTTTTCATCAAAATTTCTTCATATTTTATTACATTAATTTCACTTAATTTAATTGACATTTTGGTCAAAAATCAATTCTAGGGGTGAATTGACCAAATGCCCTTCTGCTATAGTCCATTTCTTTTATTAATACCGATATTTTCCATAACCCAATGGTTACTTGATTTTTATTCTGCTTATTTCTAATTATTTGTCATCTCATTTTTAATTCTCAAACTTGCTTTGAATAGTACTATTCACTGAACAAAAATAGTACTATTTAGAGCTCAAGAAATTCGGGGTGTTACATGTAAGGTTCAAACGTTTTACTAAGTTGACTAGTGCTCCACTCGAGAATGAGGGTGTTAGAGCACTACCTACTAACCCTGTTGTCAAGGAGAGAGCAATTAGAAGTGAAAGGGGAGAATCTTCAAGAAGTCCTAGAAGGTCCTTTAAAGTCAGCATAAAGACGGCATATGCACCTAGAATATCAGTAGATGCCCGAAAGGGTTCTCATGGTTTCTCCTAATAGCATGAGAATGCTGAGCCTTCTAGTATGGAAAGGATGGGAGAAGATAGTTTTATGGAAGGAGGAAATGAGTCAGAGTTTGTATCTCCTCCACAGCCAGGACTGAAGTATGGGTTTGGGCATCAATATGCTCAATAGGGAAGTTTTGGAAACCCTGGGTTTACGGGCTATCCCCAATATCCTCTTTTCATGCCCTACCCGCCTTTCCCACCATTCAATCCACATCCCATGTACCCTCCACCACAGCATCCCTAATGTTCTTCAACCACCATGAGAACTCAAAATCCCACTGAGGGAGTTATAAGAGAGCAAGTAACACTGCCACCCTCTATAACTCCTATAATTCCTACACAAGAGGCTAGGATAAGTAGTCATGGTAAGGCAAAAATGATAGATTAAGTAAAGCTGGATGCTCCCAAGTACAAGAAAGGAGATGATCCTTTTGAGTACGTTAAGGCGATCAAAATGATAATCAATAAATTAGACACCAGTGATAGTAGGGCCATTTAAATTGTCAACTTTACCTTAAAATGTAAAAAGGCAAAGGATTGGTACAATTCCTATGTTATTGACAGGGTCGATAGTATGACTTGATCTTAGTTTGTGATAGAGTTTATAATTAGGCTTTCCCAGAAAGCTCTAAGGAACTGAAGGTGGTGGAGTTTGAGCATTTGAGATAGACTACTGATATGAGTGTTGACAAGCATATAGACAAGTTTGTTGATCTTTTACAGTATGTAGTGTAGGAGTGTGATATAGATAAGAAGAAGGCAAAGAGGTACACTCAAAGGTTGCACTCTAGATAATTGATTTTAGCTACAAAAAGCCACAGCTTCCATTCTATAGTAGATGCTACAAGAAAGATGGAGGCTAGGGTAGAGGCTAGGGCTATCATTGAAGGGAGTCTAGAGTAAAAAAGTACAAAAGCTTAGTAATCTGCATGAGGTTCAATCATTTAACCAAGACTGTTTCCTCATCCAAAACTAAGAAAAATAAGGGAGGAAAGTTTGGCAAGAAGCAAAAGAAGAATAAGTTCTGGAATAGAATCAAGTTAGGCCTCGAGATGGGAAGTGGATATAGTTTGAAGTCAAATACCTTTGGCTGTGCAAGATGTGGAAACTTCATTAAGGAGTTTGTAGGTTTAGAACTTCCCAATGCTATAGGGGTGGTCAGGAGTGTCCCAACATGGAAAGGATGGCTTCTCAACAAATTAGGTCAGGTAGTGTGGCTCAACCAACAGTGAGACAGACTTCTTTAGGTCAATCATTAGGAAGGGGATAGCGTAGAGAACGAGGCCTTTATTCCTCTATGGTAGGCTTACGGTTCAATAGCACTAGTATGGATCTTTACCATGACACAACAGAAAGCCAATACCTCTAACACTATGGTGTTAAGTAACCTTTGAATTGGAGGTTTCAATGTGCATGTTTTGATCGATCTTAGTGCATATCATTCTTTTGTTAACCTCGAACCAATTTTAAGATTGGGTTTAGTAGTCTCGAGTCTGTGATGTTCGTTACTTATTAGTGGGCCCAAGTGTGATCCTTGAGTGATAAAGATGATTTGTTATGCTTGTCCAATAATGATGGAGGATAAATGCTTTCTAGCTAAACTGGTGGTTTTAGAATTGACAGATTTTGATGTCATTCTAGGGATGGATTGGCTCTCAGCCAATTATGCCACCTTAGACTATAGGACCAAGGTAGTAAGGTTTAGAGGACAGGATGGGTCAGAGTTAGTTTTTTTAGGAGATTAGACATCATCAGTGCAGGGGATGATCTCCACCTCGTTGAAAGGGGTTTCCACCAATTGAATGATCAAATTAACAAGAGGTGCAGAATTTGTAATTTGAAATTTTTCCTAGGCTAAGGTTTCATGCACTTTGCAATTAAATTTAGCCATTGAAAAATATATACATTAGATAATCTAAAACATGTTTCAATTGCTCATTGCACCTAATTGCCTTTAGGAAAACCAATTCCCAAACCAAACTTAGAATTAGGGTTTTGGAGACCACTCACCAAAATTGGGTGCAGAATTAAATTCTCACCAAATCCGGGCAGTGTAGACTCTCAATTGCTAGTCTTCAAGCTTGTCCACACTAACAATTTGTTACACCCCTTACCCGTCTACAGTGTAGCCGAGCAAGATTTGCCACACAGTGTGCCGGAACACCAGATCTTAACTCATTGATATTTATCATTTCAAAATTTATTTATTTATGGGTCTCTAAGTGAAATTTATGAAATTGATATCAGTTACATCATTATTGAAATTTAAATTTATTTAAGGTTCCGAAGATTTTTCAGAAAATCAGGCAGAATGCCGGCTAAAAATGGAGAAAACAATTCTTCGAAACCTGTGGAAAACACTTCCAAATATTTTTCCAATCATTCTCAACACTAAATAATCAATATCATCTCAACATTTCTCAAAAATTTTCATTCATTCAATTCATATCATATATAATTCAATTCGAACTCAAATTTATGAAGATAATACTTAATTTCATTAATTTATAGTATAAAAATAATACAAGTGTTTATAACTTACATGCTGACATGAAGATCTAAATACAAAAAACAATTTACAAAAATATAAAAGAGAATCCTAGTACCCTACCAAAATACACTGCATGTAACACCCCTATGTTCGGTAGTGCATTCTACTGTTCCAGTGACTAGTGTTGTCTGGACAGCTAGGATACCTAGAACTACACTTGGATATGAGTGAGGAGACATAAAATAATGAAATACAAGAAAATAAAATACAAGAAAAATAAAGGAAAAATAATAGCAAAGAAATGTAACCAAGTTAAACGAGCCGAGAACCCTAGCGATGGGTGATCGCACCTGGAAGTCACGGCATGGACCGTTGACTAGCTCTGGACCACGGGGAACCCTGGAAAATATTTTTAGGACTTAAAGAGACATCAATTGAAGTACAAATACCATTAGAAATATCAAAGAAAAATTAATTAAATAGTACAAAGAAAAGTGAGAAATCAAAAAACGGACAAAACCCGGTACTACCGAAAAATCGGGAATGCAACCCGAACAGGGGCATTGTGGCCATTTGACATCCCGAGTTGTCTTTTGACGTAAATGTCCATTAAAAATAAATGATATTACACTTGGAAAATGTCATAAAAAAATAAATTAGTGGTACCTAATGTAAATAGCAAAAATGGAGAGTTAAAGGTGGGAAAATGAAAGTTAAGATTAAATTAATATTAGATTAAGGTTAGTGCTCCACTCAACCATCAAAGTGGACCATTATCTCTTTATTTGGACAACAGATCACCTTCTTCCTCACTTCTTAAAATTCCAGCCGAAATTCTCTTCCATGGAAGCATCCATGGTGTCCACCATGCAAGGGCAAAAACACCACCTTCAAGCCATGATCTTCACAAGTTGTCTCCATTAAAGTTGCTCTACATAGCTTAGGCAGTAGATAGGCAGCAAGAAGACCAAGTTTTGGAGAGATTTTGAAGAGTTTCCAATGTGGTAAGTTTGAGTTTTTGGTTAGTGCTTCATTAAAGTTAGTAAGGAGGTTATGGGTACTTGAATTGTGAGAAGAATTTTGGAGTTTGATGTTCTAAGAGAGATGTTTATTTTTGGTAGCCATGAAAACTCTTTAAGGGCAGTTTATTTATGCTTGTATATGGTGGATTAAAGGATTGATTAAATGTTTATGTGTGTAGGAAATTATTTGGGTGATGTATACTTAGTATATGTGAATGTGTATTGAAATTTGAATGCTTGGAAATTATGGGAATGTAATGCATGAATCGGAAGCCTGGTTAGGTGAACCATAAGGATGTTATTTCATATTTGGATTATGAAATATTAATGTTGAATTATGTTAGTTGTTATGGCAGTTTGGGTATATGTGTGATGGTGTGAAGTTGGACATGTAAATGAGCATGAATAGGTGATTAAATTATTGTAAATGATTTTGACAAATTCTGCACTTTTTGGGGTATGTTGAATGTGATTGTAAGCTTCCAAAACGATCAATAAAATGTTGTGAAATATGTTTAGGTTAGGGTACAAACCAGAAATGGCAAAAACGTGAAGTATGGTAAGGGTTAAAGGTGATCTTGATGAGTATAAACAAAATGCAATAGGGCAGTTTGTGTTTTGGGCGTAGAACCTTAAGTGTGTGGCTCCAATTGGTATGAGACCAATTGGAGGTGAAACTAGGCACAAAATGTGCCAACTTTCATGAAGGAAGCTTGCCAAAATTCTGCTTGCAAGGTAACTTGAAAAATGACCAAATCCGGATTAAGTGCAAATAAGGCCTGAAAATTGACCATTTGGGCAGCAGTTAGTTTTTAGGCCATAACTCACTCAAAACAGGTCCAATTGACCTGAAATTTTGACCATGAATAGATAAGACCCATATCTAAAAGTCTTATGAAGACACCAAAGCCCATAAATGACCATAAGCAAGTCAAACAGCTTGCATAAGTTCGGGCCCAAAAACTGGCCGAACCAAAATTGACCTAAAATGACCTAAAGTGACCAATTTTGATGCAATTTGACCAGCAATAGTAAAATGACCATAACTTGGTCTACATAACTCAGAATGACCTGAAATTTTGCCCCGCGTGCAATAAGACATAGATCTACAAGTTTGTAGTTTTGACAAAAACCCGAAAACTAAGGGAACTAGGTCGTCCGGCTAGGTCAAACTAGTATCCCAGAATCCAGCAAATTGCAAGAAAATGCAAGATACATGGAAATGAATTTGGTAACATGTACCAACCCTAAAAGACTATCGAATGTGACATATTAGTAACATTAAAACCTAATTTACCTAGAATGCATCGAGGGTCGACATATTAGGTTAACTAAGCAAATAATAGAATTCAGTGAATTAATTATCAAGCATTATCGTTAGAGACAGTTTAAATGAGTACTGAAACACCTCAAATTGTGTTTCTCAGTTAGCAAAGACTCAGGGAAAGGGAAGGAAACACTGAGTCAAGGCCAGGAGACAGTTATCAGAGGTTTGTGCACAATAGTTATTTGTTTTGAATTTTTCCAATTGAAATAAATTATGATTATTTGTATGTTATTGTTTTAAATTGTGTTTGTGCACAATAACTTTAAATTATTGTTTTCCCACTGAAAACTTAATTTGTATGCATTGTGTTAATTATGGGTTTTGAGAACTATGGTGTTGCCACTTGTTAATGGAAATTTGATTTTGAAAATTGATTGTGTTTGTGCACAACGGCTATTTCTTTTGAATTTTTCAATTGAAATGAATTATGACTATTGTACATTATTGTTTTAAATTATGTTTGTGCACAATAGTTATTTCTTTTGAATTTTTCAATTGAAATAAATTATGATTATTTGTATGTTATTGTTTTAAATTGTGTTTGTGCAAAATAATTTTGACTTCTCATTTTCTACTTAAAAATTTAATTGAACATTATAGTTTTAAATTGTGTTCGTGCACAATACTTGTATATTCACTGCTTTTACTAGCAAATTTATTTGGAGAAATGAGTTATGAATAATTTTTTATTGCTTTGGTTTTGGGAATATTATTTGGAAATTATTGTGTTGCCAACTTTGCAAATGGAAATTTTGAGATAAAATGTTATTTATGGTTTGTATGAAATATTATGATTTGAAATTGTTTTGATTCACACTTGGCATGACACTGTTACTATGTTCCTCCTCCATTTATGGGGTGAGTGTGATATATTCCTCCCTCTTTGACCTATCAGTCTGGGGTGAGTGTGATTATGTTCCTCCCTCTTTGACTTGTCAGTCTGAGGTGAGTGTGGATGAGTACTCATTATATAGCTAGCTTCCTCCCTCATTGATTTCGATTATTGGGGTGAGTGTGTCTTGTCGTGGTGTACAACACGGCATGTGTGGAAAAATAGTGTCATGACCTAAATTGTGTTATAGATTGGCAACACTGTATTCTTCAGTTATTTGATCGAATTTGTGTTATTGATTTGCAAAACGGTATTATTCAGTTATTTGATCAAATTGTATTATTGATTGGCAAAACTGTATTATTCAGATATTTGATCAAATGGTGTTATTGATTGGCAAAACTGTATTATTCAGTTATTTGTTCAAATTGTGTTATGGATTGGCAAAACCGTGTTATTCAGTTATTGGATCAAATTGTGTTATTGATTGGCAAAACTGTGTTACTCAGTTATTTGATCAAATTTATGTTTATATAAACTTTGTAAATTGTGAAATGGAATTGTGAACTATTTAATTTGTGAATTGTTAATAAAAGATTTATGTATCGCATTTCAAATTGTTATTGTGCACCACTGAGTAAATTTTACTCAGCAATAGCTTTTCATTGCTGTTGCAGGTAGACAGACTGACAAGGCAACAGACTAGGCTGGTAGTACTACATTGAGAGATCATCGGGTATATTGAGTATACCACATTTTGCATTTTCTACTGTAATGTATGTTCACTGTATGTATATATTGTTTTTGGTTTTGAGCAGTTGTAAATTAAAATTGTACATTGAAGTTGTAAAGTAAATTATGAGTTTTTTTTCTTGTAAAAATTGTATTATATTTCTTGTATCTCAATCTTTAAAAAATTATTGTGGATTTGAGTTGAAAAAGAAATTGTGTTATTTAACTGTTGAAGTGGAGATTGAGAATTATATTGAAGTGCTTTTACAGGTTTTCTGAAGAACTATTTTATTCAAAATACAAAGGGTACTCCGCCAAAATTTTTACAGAAATTCCTAATAATTTAAATGTGTTATCTCTTTCACTTAAGTTTAAAAAAAAATTTTTTTTAACACCTATAAATAGTGCTCACCACTGTAAAAAGAAGTAAGAAAAGTTTTAAAATCCCTTGTAGTGTACTTAATGGGTTATCAGTAGACGAAGTTGGTAATTCATTAGGTATACTACGGGATCATGTTATGCATTACAGAGGGATAGGGTGTGACATGTTTTAGTGGTATCAGAGCAAAGTTTTTAAAATTCTGTTTTCACCTATAATTTGAATATTCTTTCTCCATAGTACAACTGCTCAATGTCATTGTTTGATACATACAGTACATTACATTATAAATATGCACTAATGGGAGGAAATCTCCTTGTGTTAATTGTTCAGGAGGTCTAAGATCCTCGAATTGACTATGGAAGAGGGTGATCGTTCAGTCGATCAATCTATTGAGGCTGAGGTGCAAGGGGATGCCCCAGCCCTACACAATGTCAGTGGTTCAAAGACAGACCAGCATCATGCAGTTCCTGCTCGATTCGCTCGATGAGATGGCTTCAATGTTCCAACAAATGGCTGGTAATATGCCTACTCAAGTCCCAATACAGACACTAGTGGTACAACCACAGTCTTCTGCTAGACAATATGACAAATTGATGAAATATGGGGCTACAGAGTTCAAGGGGACAGTAGACCCTCTAGAGGCTGAACAATGGTTAGAGAGGATGGATAGGGTGTTCAAGAAGCTACATTGTATAGAGGAGCTCAGATTTGAATACTTAGTATCTTTGCTACAAGGGGATGCTTATGACTGGTGGAAAACCATTCCCCACAGTCTGGTAGAACCTACAGTGCTAACATGGAATGACTTTCTCAGGGAATTCAGACAAAAATATGTCTCCGATGCTTATGCAGACCAGAAGCTGCAAGAGTTCCTAAGTCTGAAACAGGAGAGTAGATCGGTGGCTGAATATGAAAGGGAATTTTTCCGCCTAAGCCATTATGCAGTAAGTCTACTTTCTACCAGTAGGGAGAGATGTAAGAGGTTGGAAATCTGCTTGAAGCCTAGTATCAGATTACAAGTGGTCAGATTCAAACATAACAACTTCTCTGAGCTTATTTCTCAAGCACTAGAGTTAGAAAGAATTGAATCTGAAGCAGCTCTTGAGAAAAAGAAATCAGAGAAGACAGAAAAATAGGGAAAGTCAGTATAACAGAGTTCTAGTGGTCCTATTGGAAAGAGGAAAAACTTTGGGGGATACAACAGAGGTAGTAAGAAGTTCGGTAGAGATAGATCTTCTAGATAAAAACCACCTCGATCTGATAAGCAAACTCAATAGAAACCCAGAAATGCACTGTCAGATCGACTTTGTGAAACTTATGGTAAACCACATAGTGGGGTATGTTATAGAGCCGTAGGAGTATGTTTTAATTGTGGAGAGACTGGTCATTTTGCTAGGGATTGTGTAAATCCATGTCGTTCTGGATCATTTACTACACCAAAGGGATCAACCTAAGTTTCTACCTCAAAGAGTTCACCATCAGTTAGTAGAGACAGAGGTAGAGGTAGGGGTAGTACACCTAGAAGTCAGAGTACTGTGAATCAGCCAGAACAAGGTGATGCTTCAGCTGGAGTATACACTATACGGCAGAGAGAAGAGGCTGAGACTTTTGACAATATTGCTGGTACTTTCTCAATTAGTAACTAAGAGATATATATGTATTGTTTGACCTAGAGTTTGCATACTTTTATGTTAATGTTAGAACTATATGTTCTGTTGTTATTCCTTTACAGGGGAATAAATTTTGATGCATTAGTGATTAGTCCTTTAAGATAAGGATTGTGATAATAAGTGAAATTAGTTTTGAAAGAGTTTATCGGCGAAAAGTATTTTCTACCACACCATAAATTATAAAGCTAATTGGCGAGCCTACTTAATGTAAGGCAAGATGACGTAAAAGTAAGATGCAGTAATGGAATTGCTCTAGATGAGGGCAAGGATGTTATTGTTAGTAATTGCTAATGGATGTTGTAATCAGAATAAGATTCGAATATCAGTAAATTTGAAAAGAATAAAATATCAAAAAATTTGATATATTAGGATGTATCATAGTAACTATGCAATGTTCTTGATGTTTATACTGTAAGCTGCAGATTACAGTATTGACTTGAGATTATTGTATAGAGCTACGTACTACTCGATAATACACCAAGATGAGAATAGTTGCCAACGGCATCTGTTTTGGTATAGTTATGCCAGGACAGAATTTTATTGTTGGAAATAAGTTTGAAAATCCTACTTAGGGATTTAAAGCTCAAAAGTTAGAATATCGAAAGGTTATAGTTTAGTACAAAAGGGAAGTTATAGAATATTGACAGATAAAAGGAGTTATGGAAGTAAAAATTCAAACAATTGGTTCAGATATAACAAAAAAAAAATGTTACGAATGTGAGGAAGACTATTGACTAGAATTGTCAGAGGACCAACGACTAGATAAATCATTCTAACATGACCTCAAGGGTCATTCAAGAAGGAATATGAATCGAAATATTAGACAGCATAATAGTAAGAGAAGATTGGTGTTATACAAACAAATTAAACGTTGTATTAGATTGTTAAAAGTCTTATACAAATTTGAGGTAAAGAAGATTATACGATTATATAGAAAGGAGAAAATAAACGTATGACTATTGTAAGATGGCTATTGGGTAAAATTTCGCAGACGAAATTTATTTAAGGGGGGGGAGAATTGTAACACCCCTATGTTCGGTAGTGCGTTCTACTGTTCCAGTGACTAGTGTTGTCCGGACAGCTAGGATACCTAGAACTACACTTGGATATGAGTGAGGAGACATAAAATAATGAAATACAAGAAAATAAAATACAAGAAAAATAAAAGAAAAAAAATAGCAAAGAAATATAACCAAGTTAAACGAGCCGAGAACCCTAGCGATGGGTGACCGCACCAGGAAGTCACGGCGTGGACCGTTGACTACCCCTGGACCGTGGGGAACCCTGGAAAATATTTTTAGGACTTAAAGAAACATCAATTGAAGTACAAATACCATTAGAAATATCAAAGAAAAATTAATTAATTTGTAACACCCTCCCGATAACAACTCCGTACATCCTACTGTTCCGATGACCGGTGTCGGTCCGGACAGCTAGAATGTCTGGAAAAATATTCAAACTAAAGTCAGAAACCATAATTAACTCAAATATTAACAAGAAAAATTTAGTAAAAATATTAGAAATAAAATACAATCAAGTTAAACGAGCCGGTGCCCTAGCGATGGGTAACCGGAGGGAAGTTGCGGTTCTCGCAACGAGGAGCCCTAGACCCGGGGGAAAAATTATAAAATAATTTTTGGGACTCCAGAGAAGGGTAATTGAGGTTCCCATGGCATTAGAATGCCAAGAAAATACCTAGAAAAATTTTTCAATCGGTACAGACAATTTTGACCCGTTAAGCCAAACGGAGGGCATTTTGGTCATTTCGCCTTCCGATGTGATTTTTGGCTGACTTGCCCAATTGAGTAAATAATTAATATGACATAAAATATGAATAAATATTGCTAGAAATTGAATTGAAAATGAGTAGTGGAGGAAAGAAAAGAAATTGAGGAAAAATGGCTATTAATGACATCATTTAAAATTTTCCAACCAATCAAATTTAAGCAAGTCCATAAAAAGGAAATAAAAGTGGGTAATGAGGCAGAATTTTAGAAACCCAAAACCAGCTCCCTCTCCTCTTCTTCACGCCACTCACTCACCCTTACCCATTCCACCATTAACAACCTTTCATCCTTCATTTTTCTTAGTTTTCTTCCACTAAAAACCCTAACTACCAACACAAAAATTCATTCTATCATCTTGGTGATTATTGTGGGAGCAAAAAGAAAAGGAAACCAAGACTTTGAGGAAGGGAAAAATCTGCCCTAAGTGAGGTTAGTGCTACAATCTCATTTTCCTTCTTTTAAATTCTAGTTAGAACATTTTTGAGCTAAGAAATCTTAAGGAATTGAAGTAAATTACATGTGTTAAGGGTACCTTCAATTTTCAGCAGCCCTATGGAAGATTGAGTTTGATTGTTTAATAAACTTATAGTGGCTGGAAATGAGGGTTAAGGTATTAAAATGCATGGATATTGAACTAATTATGTAATTAAGGTTTATGAGTAAATTGATTTGGATATTAGGGTTTGGAAAGGTGAAAGTGTGACTTGGCTTAGGAAATTGTTAGAGGACATTTTAATGGTCAATTAGTGACCATTTTAGGTAATTTGACTAACAAATGGACTGAAAAATGAGGTTGCAAATTGAGTTTGCAAGCTGCCCTAGGACAGCAGCAGAGGGACTGAAAATTCAGTCCCTTTGCACTGCCATAACTTGGGCAGTGGTAGTCCAATTGAAGTTTGGCCAATTGGACATAAAACTAGGCTTATAATGGCACATTTTTGCTGAAGAAACCATGCCCAAAAGACCAAAGCAAAAGGGTCAAAACTCAGCCACAATCCGGATGCCCTGCACTGAATTCTGCAGAATTTGCCAAATGAACAGTAACTGTTCATTTGGCCATAACTCACTGTAGATTTGGTCAATTGACCTGAAATTTTTACAGCAACAAGTTAAGACATAGACAAACAACTTTCATGAAGGAACCTACCCCAAATTATGGCCAGAACCCATTCAACCAAGTGACTCAAGTTACTGTTCAAGCACTGTAGATATGGTAAATTTCTGCAGAATGCATATCCGGACAGCTTGGGTTTTTGAGCCATATCTGGAGCTACAAAACTCCAAATGGAGTGATTCAAAAAAGGAAATTCAACTAGACAAAATAAGGAACAACTTTCATGTTTTACATTTCCTCAAATTCCAACAGTAACAGTGTCCAATGGAATAGTGAAGTTGACTCACCAAAATTGAAAAATCTGTTTGTGTTGAGTTACACTTTGGAATGGCAAAAACACTTAATGCCAACAAGTTTTAAACACCAAATGTGGTATGTTGGGAGTGCCAAAGTTGATGTACACATTTTTATTCTAAAAGTCAACATTTTTGTTGACCAATGATGAATAGTGACACCAAAAAAGTTGAAATTCACAAATTGACAAATTTAAGAGTTTCAAATGCCCTAGTATACCTAACAAGATTGGTTTGGATAGTTTGGCATGCCAATAGGGTTCAGTTAGCAGTACTGCACATGGCAAAAATGCCATTCTGTGATTTCATGGCTTTTAGCCATTCTGACTTTGTATTGAGACTTGGCCTTGTGCCTGATATTATTTACAGCTTGTTAGCTGATATTTTGCACACCGTGAGATACGTATGTGACCGATGGTGTGACGGCCCGAGGTACTAGGTACCCAGTGCCAGTTTACCCGTTATCCAGTCCAGTCATCTAGTGTAGGTTACTTGGGGCAACCAAATGAATAAAAGTGAACAACGTAAATGAAACAATGAATATATCAATACCAAACAAAGAAAGCATACACATTCTATACACATTTATTTTCTTGCTATTTTCTTTTATTATATTATTGCACCACTAAGCATTATTGCTTAGTGAGTTGCTTTTGCCACGCCAGAGGTACCGGAGATCCCGATCGCGAGCCCAGAGACCACAGATCGGGTGAGTCCATCCGCGCTTCGCTGTCCGTGTCACCTCGTCACTGCAATTGCATTGGTAGGACACTAGATGTCATTTTGTCATTTTGTAATTAAATTTTTATTTCTCATATGTATTTGGGATTTATGTAATGTATTTTGAGTTTATTGTAAATAATAAAGATTTATGGTCATGTATGGTATTAATTTGAGTATTTAATGGTTGTTTATATATGAGAACCCTGAGAAAGGGATGTTTTGAGCAATGAAAAGGTTGTTGAGACTCAAACTGAAAAATTGTTGATATCTTGATATTGAGTTTTGTGATGATATTGGAGTTGAGAATGAATGAAATTGTATATTGGAAGTGTTTTTAACAGGTTCCGAAGAACGGTTTTCTCCATTTTTAGCCGATACTCCGCCGGATTTTCTTTAAAATTTTCGGAACCTTAAATGAATGATACTTTTGATAAATGGTTTAAATAAATTGTATTTCATAAATTATATGCAAAAGCATTGTCTAAATTAATTGAGGAATATTAGAGTGTGCATACACGTGTGGCATTACTTACTCGGGTATACTTACTGTACGGGTAGGGTGTCACATTTAGTGGTATCGAGCACGTTTAGGCGCTTCGGCCTAGATTGAGTCCATACCATGCATTGCATTTGTAAGAGTCGAGGTGACACTAACGCAGATCTGTTTATCTTTCTTTCTTATTTGGATAGGATATGGATCCTTCATCTCAGAGCCGTTGAGGAGGAAGTGGAGAGTCATGCTCCACCACTGCAGCCCGAGACTGGGGCATGAGAGAATCCTCCCGCTCAAGCCTCGCCGGTCCTCGGCCACAAGCCATGTTTCAAAGAAAGCCGACTTCTTTAGACAGATGGTTGGGGTAATGCCAAAGACCACCACCACCACCACCACCACCACCACAGCAGTAATCACACTGAAAGGTTAAGAAAGTTTGGGTGTGGAGCAGGACTTCTATGGCAAGAGAGAAGATGTCTGCATGCGCGAGAATTGGTTGAGCAGAGCAGCGAGTCTTAAAACAACTCCTTGCACCGCACTACGCAGCGTAACTTAGAAGAGTGTTATATCCTTGTTACAAGACGATGCCTACGGATTGTGGGACACTGTGTCCAGACAAGTTCAGCCCGAAGATGTAACTAGGGACTTCTTGCTCTCTGAGTTCAACAAGAAATATGTGGGTACTGTATACCTGGAAGAGAGAAGAAGGGAATTCATTAACCTGAGGCAGAGACAATTGTCAGGGGCCAAGTAGGAGAAGGAGTTTGTTCGGTTAAGCCGCTATGGAAGGGAAATAGTCCCTAACGGTCGAAAGGTGCAAGAGATTTGAAGAGGGACTGAATGACAATATCAAGATACAGCCAACGCCTTGGGAATCACGCAATTTAGCAAGCTAGTGGAAGTCGCAATAAGGGTTGAAAAAGTGAGAATCAATGAGCGGACTGTAAGAGAGACAAAGAAGAGGGGACCAGTCGTCTAGTTCCACCCCGGATTTGGGAAGAAGTTTAAGGGTCCTCCCGCACGCAGTTCGGGCCGCCACAGTGGTCGTGGTCACCTGTGGGCCTGTGCCACGCTCACCCCTAGGAGAGGTCACCCACACCATCGAAGGCGCTCCGTGGATGGGGTTCAGGACCAGCCCTAGCATCTTCTCGCGTGTCCACACTCTCGTAAATGGCACAAGGGGGAATGTTGAGAGTGACTGTGCTTGCTTGAGATGTGGGTCGACGTAACATCAATCGAGGAACCGCCACGCAGAACTACTACAACCGCTCCGACACAAGTAGGCGCACTGCTCCCGCACCACCAAGGGGTAGAAGGTCGGGTAAACTGCCGTGGGACCATCTCGCAGGCCTACATCCGAGCCGCCAGAGAGGCCGATAATGCACCACTTGCCGTAAATTATGCCCCGAGAGCTCAGAGGAACAAGATGCCCGGACGTCATCGGGTACGTTCTCCTCTACACTACACTGTGCATGCATTGGTGGATCCAGATCCACTCATTCATACATCCGCATCAATCTACCCGTAGAAAGGGGGATATCGGTAGGGAGAGTGACCAAGACATTCTCGTCACTAATCCATTGGGTCACAGGTGGTAGTGAACAAGGTATACAAGGGTTGCCCTTTAAGGATTCAGGGTATGAATTCTTGGCGCACTTGATTGAGTTACCCTTCTATGAGTTTGACGTGATTTTGGGAATGGACCGTTGTCACGCCATCGTGCAATAGTTGATTGCAAATTGAAGAGAATTTCTTTGAAAACCCCGAGGGTAATGAGATCACAGCCAGGGGAAAGGACAGATTTCTGTCCAATGTCATCTCACCATCATGCAAGAAGAATGATGAGAAAAGGTCGTGAAGCCTACCTAGCACATGTGGTGGATACTAGCGTGCTAAGCCAAACTTGAGTGACATACCCACGTGAGAGACTTCCTAAGTATTTCTCAAGAGTTGCCTGGTTTGCCACCAAAAAGGGAAGTCGAATTTGCTATTGAGACACCTCGCACAAAGACCCATTTCCATTGCTCCTGAAAGGCAGGCACCCACTGAATTGACGGAGTTGAAAACTCAGTTGCAAGAGTTGTTGGATAAGGGGTTCATACGCCCCAGTGTGTCACCATGGGGAGCTCCAGTGCTGTTTGTGAAAAAGAAGGATGGGACTTTGAGGCTATGCATTGATTACCGGCAGTTGAATAAAGTGACTGTGAAGAACAAGTATCCGTTGCCTAGAATTGATGATCTGTTTGATCAGCTGAAGGGAGCAGGAGTATTTTCTAAGATTGATCTCGCATCGTGGTATCATCACCGAGGGTGAAAGATGTAGATGTGCCCAAGATCGCATTCAGACCCGGTATGGTCATTATGAGTTTCTTTTGATGCCCTTTGGCATAACAAATGCACCAGCGGCGTTCATGGACCTTATGAACCGTATCTTCCATCCATACCTAGATCGGTTCGTAGTGGTTTTTATTGATGACATTCTGGTGTACTCCAACACCAGGAAAGAACATGATGAACATTTGAGGATTGTTCTGCAAACCCTGTGGGAAAAGAAGCTGTATGCTAAGTTGTCCAAGTGTGACTTTTGGCTGAATGAGATTGCATTCCTTGGACACATAGTGTCACCGATGGGATTAGGTGGATCCCAAGAAAATAGAAGCGATGATGGAATGGAAGCCTCCCGTAATTACAACTGAGGTCAGAAGCTTCTTGGGGCTTGCTGGGTATTACAGAAGATTTGTGAAGGGTTTTTAACAAATAGGTTCTCCAATGACCAAGTTGTTAAACAAGAATGTCAGTTTTGACTGTAATGACAAGTGTCGCATCAGCTTTGAGAAATTGAAGGCTATGTTGACAGAGGCACCAGCAGCAACACGCCAAGGTCCTAAAGGACTTTGTGGTCTATAGTGATGCCTCACATAATGGGCTAGGTGTGTATTGATGCAAGAGGGGAAGGTGGTCGCCTATGCTTCCGTGCGCTAAGGCCACATGAATGTAACTACCCTACCCATGATCTAGAGCTTGCAGCAATTATCTTCGTGATCAAGATATGGAGGCATTACTTGTATGGTGAAAAGTGCTATATTTACACCGACCACAAAAGCTCAAATATTTGCCAACCTGCATGAGCTCAACCTTAGACAGAGGCGATGGATTGAGTTCCTGAAGGATTATGATTGTGTAATTGACTACCATCCCGGGAAGGCAAATGTAGTTCTTGATGCTTTGAGCGTAAAATCCATCACACTCCGAGATCATTGAATACCCGCCTAACTTTGATTCGAGATGGAGCTATTTTGGCTGAATTGCAAGTGAGGCCAAACTCGTTACAACAGATATTAGATGGGCGTATGCGATGAGAAGCTAATGGCTATTATGAGCAAGATCTCAAAGGGAAAAGCAATCGACTATGGGGTGAAAGCAGATGGGTGTCTCAGATTATAAAGGAAGACTGTGTACCAGATGATGGGGAATTGAAGACCAGTATTCTAAAAGAGGCACACACTAGTGTATATGCTATGCACCCAGGAAGTAAAAAGATGTATCATGACCTGAAGCTTCAGTATTGGTGGCCTGGTAGGACGAGGGATATAGGTGACTATGTAACTAAATGCTTGACATGTCACCAAGTCAAGGCAGAACATCAAGTTCCATCGGTTTGCTACAAATTTATACGCATACCGAATGGAAATGGGATCGGGTCACCATGGATTTTGTAAGTGGTCTACCTCTCACCCGTAAGAAATATGATGCAAGATGGGTAATAGTGGATAGATTGACGGTCAAGACACTTTCTCGCCGCTTAGGACCGACTACTCACCGGAGAGGTTAGCGTAATTGTATATCGCTGAGATAGTTAGATCGCATGGAATCCCACTTTCCATCATATCCGATCGAGACCCAAGGTTCACATCGAGATTTTGGAAGAAGTTGCATGAGTCCTTGGGTACACAACTCCACTTCAAAGACACCTTTCCATCCTCGCACGGATGGGCAATCCGAAAGAGTAATCCAGGTAAACAATTGAAACCCATGAAATTGATACAAATATTGAACTAAAATGATGACAATAACACGAAATATATGTCAGGTCCTTGAGGATATGCTGAGGAGTTGTGTCATTGAGTTTGAGGGAAGTTGGGATAGATATCTCCCACTGGCAGAATTCGCATACAACAATAGCTATCAAGCTAGTATTCAAATGGCCCCGTATGAAGCACTGTATGGGAGAAAATGTAGAACTCCAGTGTGCTGGACTGAATTGGGCGAAGACAAACTGGTAGGGCTGCACTGTGAAACAGCCGAGGAGAAGGTGAAATCAATCAAAGCCAACTTAAAGATTGCCTGCATGCATGTAAATCTTATACCGACCTGAAGAGAAAAGAAATAGAATATGTTGTTGGCGACAAAGTGTTCCTCAAGGTGTCACCATGGAAGAAAGTGTTGAGGTTTGGAAGAAAAGGTAAGTTGAGCCCTAGGTTCATTGGCCCCTATGAAGTCATTGAACGTGTGGGTCCAGTGGCCTATAGGCTAGCTTTACCACCAGAGCTGGACAAGATCCACAATGTGTTCCATCACATGTCATCTCCAGAGAAGAAATTGAAATACAGCCCGATTTGACATATGAAGAAGAACCTCTACGAATCCTAGCTCGGGAAGTAAAAGAGTTGAGAAACAAGCAAATTCCATTGGTGAAAGTGCTTTGGAGGCACCACAACACCGAGGAGGCAACTTGGGAAAGTGAAGAGTCGATGAGGCAACAATTACCTCAACTGTTTGCATCAGTAAATTTCGAGGACGAAATTTAAATTAGAGGAAGAGTTGTAACACCCTCCCGATAACCACTCGTACATCCCATCGTTCGATGACCGGTGTCGGTCCGGACAGCTAGAATGTCCAGAAAAATATTCAAACTAAAGTCAGGAACCATAATTAACTCAAATATTAACAAGAAAAATTTAGTAAAAATATTAGAAATAAAATACAATCAAGTTAAACGAGCCGGTGCCCTAGCAATGGGTAACCGGAGGGAAGTTGCGGTTCTCGCAACGAGGAGCCCTAGACCCGGGGGAAAAATTATAAAATAATTTTTGGGACTCCAGAGAAGGGTAATTGAGGTTCCCATGGCATTAGAATGCCAAGAAAATACCTAGAAAAATTTTTCAATCGGTACAGACAATTTTGACCCGTTAAGCCAAACGGAGGGCATTTTGGTCATTTCGCCTTCCGAGGTGATTTTTGGCTGACTTGCCCAGTTGAGTAAATAATTAATATGACATAAAATATGAAGAAATATTGCTAGAAATTGAATTGAAAATGAGTAGTGGAGGAAAGAAAAGAAATTGAGGAAAAATGGCTATTAATGACATCATTTAAAATTTTCCAACCAATCAAATTTAAGCAAGTCCATAAAAGGAAATAAAAGTGGGTAATGAGGCAGAATTTTAGAAACCCAAAACCAGCTCCCTCTCCTCTTCTTCACGCCACTCACTCACCCTTACCCATTCCACCATTAACAACCTTTCATCCTTCATTTTTCTTAGTTTTCTTCCACTAAAAACCCTAACTACCAACACAAAAATTCATTCTATCATCTTGGTGATTATTGTGGGAGAAAAAAGAAAAGGAAACCAAGACTTTGAGGAAGGGAAAAATCTGCCCTAAGTGAGGTTAGTGCTACAATCTCATTTTCCTTCTTTTAAATTCTAGTTAGAACATTTTTGAGCTAAGAAATCTTAAGGAATTGAAGTAAATTACATGTGTTAAGGGTACCTTCAATTTTCAGCAGCCCTATGGAAGATTGAGTTTGATTGTTTAATAAACTTATAGTGGCTGGAAATGAGGGTTAAGGTATTAAAATGCATGGATATTGAACTAATTATGTAATTAAGGTTTATGAGTAAATTGATTTGGATATTAGGGTTTGGAAAGGTGAAAGTGTGACTTGGCTTAGGAAATTGTTAGAGGACATTTTAATGGTCAATTAGTGACCATTTTAGGTAATTTGACTAACAAATGGACTGAAAAATGAGGTTGCAAATTGAGTTTGCAAGCTGCCCTAGGACAGCAGCAGAGGGACTGAAAATTCAGTCCCTTTGCACTGCCATAACTTGGGCAGTGGTAGTCCAATTGAAGTTTGGCCAATTGGACATAAAACTAGGCTTATAATGGCACATTTTTGCTGAAGAAACCATGCCCAAAAGACCAAAGTAAAAGGGTCAAAACTCAGCCACAATCCGGATGCCCTGCACTGAATTCTGCAGAATTTGCCAAATGAACAGTAACTGTTCATTTGGCCATAACTCACTGTAGATTTGGTCAATTGGCCTGAAATTTTTACAGCAACAAGTTAAGACATAGAAAAACAACTTTCATGAAGGAACCTACCCCAAATTATGGCCAGAACCCATTCAACCAAGTGACTCAAGTTACTGTTCATGCACTGTAGATATGGTAAATTTCTGCAGAATGCATATCCGGACAGCTTGGGTTTTTGAGCCATATCTGGTGGTAAAAAACTCCAAATGGAGTGATTCAAAAAAGGAAATTCAACTAGACAAAATAAAGAACAACTTTCATGTTTTACATTTCCTCAAATTCCAACAGTAACAGTGTCCAATGGAACAGTGAAGTTGACTCACCAAAATTGAAAAAATCTGTTTGTGTTGAGTTACACTTTGGAATGGCAAAAACACTTAATGCCAATAAGTTTTAAACACCAAATGTGGTATGTTGGGAGTGCCAAAGTTGATGTACACATTTTTATTCTAAAAGTCAACATTTTTGTTGACCAATGATGAATAGTGACACCAAAAAAGTTGAAATTCACAAATTGACAAATTTAAGAGTTTCAAATGCCCTAGTATACCTAACAAGATTGGTTTGGATAGTTTGGCATGCCAATAGGGTTCAGTTAGCAGTACTGCACATGGCAAAAATGTCATTCTGTGATTTCATGGCTTTTAGCCATTCTGACTTTGTATTGAGACTTGGCCTTGTGCCTGATATTATTTACAGCTTGTTAGCTGTTCTGTTGCACACCGGGAGATACGTATGTGACCGATGGTGTGACGGCCCGAGGTACTAGGTACCCAGTGCCAGTTTACCTGTTATCCAGTCCAGTCATCTAGTGTAGGTTACTTGGGGCAACCAAATGAATAAAAGTGAACAACGTAAATGAAACAATGAATATATCAATACCAAACAAAGAAAGCATACACATTCTATACACATTTATTTTCTTGCTATTTTCTTTTATTATATTATTGCACCACTAAGCATTATTGCTTAGCGCGTTGCTTTTGCCACGCGTAGGTACCGAGATCCCGATCGCGAGCCCAAGAGAGACCACGACCGGGTGAGTCCATCCAAAGAGTTCTCGCTGTCCGTGTCACCTCGTCACCGCAAAGGCATTGGTAGGACACTAGATGTCATTTTGTCATTTTGTAATTAAATTTTTATTTCTCATATGTATTTGGGATTTATGTAATGTATTTTGAGTTTATTGTAAATAATAAAGATTTATGGTCATGTATGGTATTAATTTGAGTATTTAATGGTTGTTTATATATGAGAACCCTGAGAAAGGGATGTTTTGAGCAATGAAAAGGTTGTTGAGACCTGAAATTGAAAAATTGTTGATATCTTGATATTGAGTTTTGTGATGATATTGGAGTTGAGAATGAATGAAATTGTATATTGGAAGTGTTTTTAACAGGTTCCGAAGAACGGTTTTCTCCATTTTTAGCCAATACTCCGCCGGATTTTCTTTAAAATTTTCGGAACCTTAAATGAATGATACTTTTGATAAATGGTTTAAATAAATTGTATTTCATAAATTATATACAAAAGCATTGTCTAAATTAATTGAGGAATATTAGAGTGTGCCGGTACACCAGGTGGCATTACTTACTCGGGTATACTGTACACGGGTAAGGGGTGTCACATAATTAGTACAAAGAAAAGTGAGAAATCAAAAAACGGACAAAATTCGGTGTTACCGAAAAATCGGGAATGCAACCCGAACAGGGGCATTGTGGTCATTTGACATCCCGAGTTTTCTTTTGACCTAAATGTCCATTAAAAATAAATGATATTACACTTGAAAAATGTCATAAAAAAATAAATTAGTGGTACCTAATGTAAATAGCAAAAATGGAGAGTTAAAGGTGAGAAAATGAAAGTTAAGATTAAATTAATATTAGATTAAGGTTAGTGCTCCACTCACCCATCAAAGAGGACCATTATCTCTTTATTTGGACAGCAGATCACCTTCTTCCTCACTTCTTAAAATTCCAGCCGAAATTCTCTTCCATGGAAGCATCCATGGTGTCCACCATGCAAGGGCTAAAACACCACCTTCAAGCCATGATCTTCACAAGTTGTCTTCATTAAAGTTGCTCTACATAGCTTGGGCAGTAGATAGGCAGCAAGAAGACCAAGTTTTGGAGAGATTTTGAAGAATTTCCAAAGTGGTAAGTTTGAGTTTTTGGTTAGTGCTTCATTAAAGTTAGTAAGGAGGTTATGGGTACTTGAATTGTGAGAAGAATTTTGGAGTTTGATGTTCTAAGGGAGATGTTTATTTTTGGCAGCCATGAAAACTCTTTAAGGGCAGTTTATTTTTGCTTGTATATGGTGGATTAAAGGATTGATTAAATATTTATGTGTGTAGGAAATTATTTGGGTGATGTACAATTAGTATATGTGAATGTGTATTGAAATTTGAACGCTTGGAAATTATGGGAATGTAATGCATGAATCGGTAGCCTGGTTAGGTGAACCATAAGGATGTTATTTCAAGTTTGGATTATGGAATATTAATGTTGAATTATGTTAGTTGTTATGGCAGTTTGGGTATATGTGTGATGGTGTGAAGTTGGACATGTAAATGAGCATGAATAGGTGATTAAATTGTTGTAAATGAGTTTGACAAATTCTGCACTTTTTGGGGTATGTTAAATGTGATTTTAAGTTTCCAAAATGATCAATAAAATGTTGTGATATATGTTTAGGTTAGGGTACAAACCAGAAATGGCATGAAGGTGAAGTTTGGTAAGGGTTAAAGGTGATCTTAATGAGTATAAACAAAATGCAATAGGGCAGTTTGTTTTTTGGGCTTAGAACCTTAAGTGTGTGCCTCCAATTGGTATGAGACCAATTGGAGGTGAAACTAGGCATAAAATGTGCCAAATTTTATGAAGGAAGCTTGGCAAAATTGTGCTTGCTAGGTAACTTGAAAAATGACCAAATCCGGATTAAGTGCAAATAAGGCCTGAAAATTGACCATTTGGGCAGCAGTTAGTTATTAGGCCATAACTCACTCAAAACAGGTCCAATTGACCTGAATTTTTGACCATGAATAGTTAAGACCCATATCTACAAGTCATATGAAGACACCAAAGCCTAGAAATGAACATAAGTAAGTCAAACAGCTTGCATAAATTCGCATCCAAAAACTGGCCGAACCAAAATTGACCTAAAATGACCTAAAGTGACCAATTTTGATGCAATTTGATCAGCAATAGTAAAATGACCATAACTTGGTCTAAATAACTCAGAATGACCTGAAATTTTCCCTGCGTGCAATAAGATATAGATCTACAAGTTTGTAATTTTGACCAAAACCCAAAAACCGAGGTAACTAGGTCGTCCGGCTAGGTCAAACTAGTATCCCAGAATCCAGCAAATTGCAAGAAAATGCAAGATACATGGAAATAAATTTGGTAACATGTACCAACCCTAAAAGACTATCGAATGTGACATATTAGTAACATTAAAACCTAATTTACCTAGAATGCATCGAGGGTCGACATATTGGGTTGACTAAGCAAATAATAGAATTCAGTGAATTAATTATCAAGCATTATCGTCAGAGACAGTTTAAATGAGTACTGAAACACCTCAAATTGTGTTTCTCAGTTAGCAAAGACTCAGGGAAAGGGAAGGAAACACTGAGTCAGGGCCAGGAGACAGTTATCAGAGGTTTGTGCACAATAGTTATTTGTTTTGAATTTTTTCAATTGAAATAAATTATGATTATTTGTATGTTATTGTTTTAAATTGTGTTTGTGGACAATAACTTTAAATTATTGTTTTCCCACTGAAAACTTAATTTGTATGCATTGTGTTAATTATGAGTTTTGAGAACTATGGTGTTGCCACTTGTTAATGGAAATTTGATTTTGAAAATTGACTGTGTTTGTGCATAACGGCTATTTCTTTTGAATTTTTCAATTGAAATGAATTATGACTATTGTACATTATTATTTTAAATTATGTTTGTGCACAACAGTTATTTCTTTTGAATTTTTCAATTGAAATAAATTATGATTATTTGTATGTTATTATTTTAAATTGTGTTTGTGCAAAATAATTTTGACTTCTCATTTTCTACTTAAAAATTTAATTGAACATTATAGTTTTAAATTGTGTCCTTGCACAATACTTTTATATTCACTGCTTTTACTAGCAAATTTATTTGGAGAAATGAGTTATGAATAATTTTTTATTGCTTTGGTTTTGGGAATATTATTTGGAAATTATTGTGTTGCCAACTTTGCAAATGGAAATTTTGAGGTAAAATGTGATTTATGGTTTGTATGAAATATTATGATTTGAAATTGTTTTGATTCACACTTGGCATGACACTGTTACTATGTTCCTCCTCAATTTATGGGGTGAGTGTGATATATTCCTCCCTCTTTGACCTATCAGTCTGGGGTGAGTGTGATTATGTTCCTCCCTCTTTGACTTGTCAGTCTGAGTTGAGTGTGGATGAGTACTCATTATATAGCTAGCTTCCTCCCTCATTGATTTCGATTATTGGGGTGAGTGTGTCTTGTCATGGTGTACAATACGGCATGTGTGGAAAAATTGTGTCATGACCTAAATTGTGTTATAGATTGGCAACACTGTATTCTTCAGTTATTTGATCGAATTGTGTTATTGATTTGCAAAACGGTATTATTCAGTTATTTGATCAAATTGTGTTATCGATTGGCAAAACTGTATTATTCAGTTATTTGATCAAATGGTGTTATTGATTGGCAAAACTGTATTATTCAGTTATTTGATCAAATTGTGTTGTGGATTTGCAAAACCGTGTTATTCAGTTATTTGATCAAATTGTGTTATTAATTGGCAAAACTGCGTTACTCAGTTATTTGATCAAATTTATGTTATATGAACTTTGTAAATTGTGAAATGGAATTGTGAACTATTTAATTTGTGAATTGTCAATAAAAGATTTATGTATCGCATTTCAAATTGTTATTGTGCACCACTGAGTAAATTTTACTCAGCGATAGCTTTTCATTGCTGTCGCAGGTAGACAGACTGACAAGTTAGCAGACTAGGTTGCTAGTACTACATTGAGAGATCATCGGGTATATTGAGTATACCACATTTTTCATTTTGTACTGTAATGTATGTTCACTGTATGTATATATTGTTCTTGATTTTGAGCAGTTGTAAATTAAAATTGTACATTGAAGTTGTAAAGTAAATTATGAGTATTTTGACTTCTAAAACTTGTATTATATTTCTTGTATCTCAATCTTTGAAAAATTATTGTGGATTTGAGTTGAAAAAGATATTGTGTTGTTTAACTGTTGAAGTGGAGATTGAGAATTATATTGAAGTGCTTTTATAGGTTTTCTGAAGAACTGTTTTATTCAAAATACAGAGGGTGGTCCGCCAAAATTTTTACAGAAATTCTTAATAATTCAAATGTGTTATCTCTTTCACTTAAGTTTAAAAAAAAAAAATTTAACACCTATAAATAGTGCTCACCACTATAAAAAGAAGTAAGAAAAGTTTTAAAATCCTTTGTAGTGTACTTAATGGGTTATTAGTAGGCGAAGTTGGTAATTCATTAGGTATACTACGGGATCATGTTATGCCTTACAGAGGGATAGGGTGTGACATTGCAGATGAGAGGTGACACAGTACATTGGCAGATCTGACTCTCACCCAGTCTGAGGTCTACTGGGCTTACGCTCCGTATCTCTTGTACCTACGCGTGGCAAAAGCAACGCGCTAAGTAATACTGCTTAGTAGTGCCATTAATAAAACAAAAATAACTAAAAAGAAATAAACATGCAAAGTGCATGCTGACAATTTATGTAGATCGAGTTTTTGGAAATTATTTACAGTAATTTGATACTTTTTATGTTAGTTATTTAATTAAAATTTGGTAAGATTTATTTTGATTGCGCAAGTAACCTATACTAGTCAATTGGACTGGATAAACAGGTAAACTGACACTGGGTACAAAGTACCTCAGGCTGTCACACCATCGGTCACATTGTGTCTCCCGGTGTGTAATAGAACAACAAATAGGCTGTTATAAATATTAGGCACGAGGCCGAGTATCACAATAGTGTCACAATGGCTAAAAGCCATAAAATCACAAAATGGCCAGATAAGCCATAAATCACAGAATGACATGATGCCATATGCAGTACTTCTATTAGAACCCTATTGGCATGCCAACCTATCCAAACCAATCTTAGGTCTACTAAGGCATATTACAAAGCTCTTAATTGAATATTTGTGTTTAACATGTAAGGTTACTATTCATTTTACTATTCGAGTCAAAATATTAACTTTCTCATACATAATAGTTACATTAGTTCTAACCACATGAGTTAACCACATTTTGGTTCACAAAAGTATTGGCATTGGTTGCTAATCAATACTTAAAACCAATAGGAAATAAACCAAAATTTTCAGTTTTGGGCGCTTGGGTTCGCTGTTCCATTAGGCAATTCTACAATGAGAATTTTGTCAAGTGTTCTGAATCAAAGTTGTTCCTTTATGTGTATTCATTAATTCTCTTTTTGAATCACTCTATTTGAGGTTTTCTAGCTCAAGTTATGCTAATTTCTTTAGGACTGGCAGGATTAGCATCTACCCAGAATTTCTGGGCAGAAATGGTTCTGGCAGTTTTGATACCCTGGCTTTGGTTAGCAATTCAGATGGGTTATGGTCAGAATTCTATTTGGTGTTCTTCATGAAAGTTGTTCTAAATTGTCTAAGATTTTCATTGATATAAGTTTCAGGTCAATTGGACATTTCTGCACTGAGTTATGACCATTTGAACAAACACTGTTCATTTGGTCATTTTCCAGGGACAGCATATTGGTCACCCGGATTAGGGTAGTTTTTAGGTCAACTTGGGTTGGTTTTCTGGGAAGAGTTTCTTCACAAAAGTTGTGCCATTATGGGTCTAGTTTCATGTTCCATTGTCCTTGCATGAATTGAACCTACACCTTTCAAGTTACAACTGCCCTAACTTGCTGGACTCACACCCAGCCCTGCAAGTCACCTAGGGCAGCATACCTAACCTCAATTCCATTGTCATGGATCACTTCAATTCCTCATCAAATATAGCCAAATGGTCACTAATAGACCATTACAATGTTCATATACCATTACATGAGCAAACCCTAATTTTGCTCAAGTCTCCAAGTTCTCAAAGTTCAATTTATGCATTAAACTTACAATTTCAACTTATATCATGTCTTTAAACATGAATTGAGTGAGAGAGAGAATAAATTGGGCACTAACCTTAGTTGAAGAGTTTCTCACACTTGCAAAACCTCTTTGTTTCCTTTCCTTTTTTCTGCCTCAAGCTTAGAAAAGGTATAAAGATCAAATTTAGTGAAGAAAAGGTAGGGTTTTATGGTGATTTAAGGTGGGAATTGAAGCTTTGTTGAGATGGCAATGGTGGAACACCATGGAGCTGGTCCAGGTAGCTAAAGAAGAAAGACAATTCTGGATTTTTTTTTCTTAATTCTTATCGCTTTTATTTGTTTTAATAAGACTTGCTAAATGGTGATTGGTGGGAGGATTTTAAATGACATCATTATGATGTCATAATTAGGCATTTTATTTTTTTTTCTTTCATTTCTACTCACTTCAAATTAATTTTTCATCAACATTAATTCATATTTTATATCATATAATTTATGTACTTAATTGGACAAGTTGGTAAAAAATCATCTCTAAAGACGAAATGACCAAAATGCCCTTCATTTGGCTTAACGAGCTAAAATTGTGTGTACTAATTGATTTAATTTTCTATGGCTTTTCTTAGTAATTTATTGTCATCAAACCCTCAATAACCCTTTACTGGAGTCTAAAAATTATTTCACAGAATTCCCCTAAGGTTTAGGGTTGCTATCTGTCTTCATAGCAACTTCCCATTAGGGTCACTCATCGCTAGGGCTATAGCTCATTTAACCTTAGTGCATTTCATTTCTAAAAGTTTTCCTTAATTTTTCTTTTCATTATTTGGTTTATTTATAACTCCTCACTCTAGTCTAATTATAATTCCAGATATTCTAGCTGCCGAACCAACATTGGTCACTAGAACCGTAGAACATACGGACTAGCTAAAGTGAGGATGTTACAGCTCTTCCCCTATAATAAAAATTTCGTCCTTGAAATTTACCTGATGCAAAGAGTTGAGTGAATTGCTGCCTCATCGTCTCTTCACTTTTCCAAGTTGCCTCCTCGGTATTATGATGCCTCCAAAGCACTTTCACCAGTGAAATTTGTTTATTTCTCAATTTCTTTACTTCCCGAGCTAGGATCCATATGGGTTCTTCTGCATATGTCAAGTCTAGTTGAATTTCAATCTCTTCCATGGAGATAACATGTGAAGGGTTTGAGCGGTATCTTCTTAGCATCGACACATGAAACACATTGTGGATCTTATCCAGTTCTAGTGGTAAAGCTACCCGATAGGCCACTAGTCCCACACGTTCAATGACTTCATCTAGGCCAATGAACCTAGGACTTAACTTACTCTTTCTTCCAAACCTCAGTACCTTCTTCCACGGTGAGACTTTGAGAAACACTTTGTCGCTAACTACATACTCTATCTCTTTTCTCTTCAAGTCGGCATAAGATTTCTGTCTATCTGAGGCAATATTCAAATTAGCTTTGATTAACTTTACTTTCTCCTCAGTCTGTTTCACTAGCCCTGGTCTTACCAGCTTATCTTTGCCCAATTTAGTCCAACACACTGGGGTTCTACACTTCCTCCCATATAGTGCTTCACACGAGGCCCTTTGGATGCTAGCTTGGTAGCTATTGTTATATGCGAATTCTACTAGTGGGATGTAACACCCCTATGTTTAATAGTGCATTCTACTGTTCTGGTGACAGTGTCTGTCCGGACAGCTAGGATGCTTGGAATTATATTTAAATATTAGTGTGGAGATATAAGGCAGTGAAATATGATAGAGGAAAATACAAGAAAAAAATAAAGGAAAAATAAAAGAGAGAAAATGGAACTAAGCTAAACGAACAAAACTGTACCGATGGGTGACCGCACCGGGAAGTTGCGGCGTGGGCCATTGACTAGCCTTGGACTACGGGGAACCCTGAAAAATATTTTTTGGAATTAAATAAACATCTATTCAAAAATAAGTGATATTATAAATTTCAAAGAAAAATTAAATAATTAGTACAAAGAAAAATGAAAAATCAAGAAACCGATAAAAATCGGTGTTACCGAAAAAGCCAAAAGGCAACCCGAATAGGGGCATTGTGGTCAATTGACACCCCGAGTTGCCTTTTGACCTAAATTTACATTAAAAATAAATGATATTAAATTTTTGAAATACCATGAAAAATTAAAATGGTGTCCATAATTTAAATAGTGAGAGAAAAGGGGTTAAATGTGGGAATTATGGGAAATTTGATTAAAAAAATATTATAAATGATTTTAGTGCTCCACTAACATTTTCAAAGTGGACCATTAAGCAGATTTTGGGCAGAATATTCCATCATCTTCTTCATTTGGCAAACCAGCCGAAAATCATTTGGGAGAGAAACTCCATTGCTGTTTTGGTTGAGCTCCATGCAAACCCACTTGGAGCCATCCTTTCCACTAAGTCCTTTCTTTAAAGTTAATCCTTACCTTGCAAGGAAGATTTTGGTAGTAATTTTAAGGAGGTTTGGTGAGGATTTGGTCAAGCTTCAAAAGTGGTAAGTGAGTATTCTCCATTCTTGTTTCATTAAACTTTGAGTGGATGTTGTGGTGAGTGGTTTTGTGGAAGAAGTTTTGAAGTTTGATGTTTTAATGGTGGTACACCATTTCGGCAGCCGTGGAAACTCACCATGTGTAGCTTGTTTTCACTTGTAAATAGTTGTTTAAGATGTTGATGTAAGTGTTTATGTGTATAGAAATGATTTAGACAATGTATATTAAGAGTATGTGTAATGGTGCACTTGGTTTCAGAAGCTTGAAAGCAATTTGAAGGAGATATTGTCCATGAGGTGAATCGAAAACTTTTAAAGTGTAGTTGAAATTTGTTGTTTCATGGTTTGGTTTATTGAATTATGCTGTTTATGGTGGCAGCATGTATATATGTATAATAGATTTGAGTTGGATATGAAAATGGGGTATGTTCATGTGGTTAAATTGTGTAAATAGACTTTAGAAAATTCTGAGTTATAATGTGTATGTTGAGAATGGTTACAAGCTGTCAAAAATGACCAAAATGTGTTGTTAAGTGTGTTAATGGTATGGTACAAACCAGAATTGGCATGAAAGAGTTAGCTTGGTAAGTATAGAATGTGTAATTGGTAAGTGATGAAGAATGTGTAGTAGGGCAGTGTATGTTTTAGCTTAGAACCTTAAGTGTGTGACTCCAATTGGTATGAGACTAATTGAAGGTGAAACTAAGCACAAAATGTGCCAACTTTCATGAAGGAAGCTTACCTAAATTCTGTCCACAAAGTGACATAAAAATTGACCAAATCCGGAATAGGTAAGTGCAGGCCAGAATTTTTGACCATATGAACAGTAGTCATTAGGAGGACCATAACTCATGTAAACCAGGTCAAATTGACCTGAAATTTTTACCATGAATAGTTTAGACATAGATCTACAATTCTTATGAAGACACCAAAGCCCAAAAATGGCCAGAATCAAGCCAAACAGCTTGCACAATTTCAGGTACCAAAACTGGCTGAAGTGAAAATGACCTAAAAATGACCTAAGCCTACCATTTTAGTGCATTCTATCCAGCATTGGTAAATTGACCATATCTTGGTCTACACAACTCAGAATGACCTGAAAGTTTGCCCTGCGTGCAATAAGACATAGACTTAGAAGTTTGTAGTTTGGACCGAAACCCGAAAACCGAGGGAACTAGGTCATCCTGCTTGGTCAAAATAGTACACCGAAATCCAGTAAATTGCAATAAAATGCAATACACTTGGAAATGAAATTGGTAACATATACCAAGACTAAAGGGCTCTAAAATGTGACATATTGGGAACATTTAAATTAATTCACCTAGAGTGCATTAAAGGTCAACATTATAAGTTGACTAATGAAATGAATTGAAGGGAATAGTACCAAGAAAATTTAGATATTGGGTTTTATGGTTGGAAAGAAATTCATTGAGTACTGAAACACTTTAAATTGTGTGTTTCAGTTGATAAGGATATTGAGAAGCATAAAGAACATTGAGTCAAGGCCTAGGGGCGACTCAAATCAGGTTTGTGCACAACTAGTTTTTAACTAATTTTGTTCTGAATATTTCATATGATTAAATGACATATTTTTCTTATGTATTATGTTTAACAAGCATTGGATTTAATTCAATGATTATTGAAATTGTTATAGTATGTATGAATTTAGCTTTGTGAAATGATATTTCTACAAGTATTAAGCATTGTTGTGGATTGAATAAATTATGTTTTGGAAAATTGTGATAGAACATGTTGTGAATTGTGATGGGCAATTTGTATGGAAAAATGCAAATTTATTATTTGAATTGTGATGAGCATAAAAATTATTGGATATTGGATTTGACTTTGAATCGAATTGTATTGTAATTTATGCTCACTAAAAGGATTGTGATATTATTTTATATCTCACTATAGATGCTTGACTAGGTTATTATCCGTCTCTCTCATTTGTTGAGAAGACAATGGAGTTAGTTGTGTTTTGATTACCATGGTATGTGCACAGGTTTAAATTCTCCTCTTATTAGAGGTTAGATCTAAGTTTTATGTTATGGCCCTTTCGGAAGATTCATTATTGTGATGTGTACTGTGCACGATGATTCGACCTCCCCGACCATAGGGAGTTAGAATCTGATTCGACCTCCCCGATCATAGGGAGTTAGAATCACCCCGAAGATGGCCCTTTCGGATTAGTCTTGCATAGTTAGTGAGGCAAAGAATGGCTTTTAAAATAAAGAATGGTTTTTGAGATAAAGAATGGCTTTTGAGATAAAGAATGGTTTTCAAGATAAAGAATAGTTATTGAATAGTAAAGAATTTCGATTTCAAATGGGATTTATGTATAATTGATTTTATTGAAATTAATCTTTATTTCCAATAAATTGTTGGAATTACCTTAAATAGTTAGTTATGATTTAATAAATTGAATTTCGTGATCAAAGTCATTTTATACAAATGATTTATATTATTGGCAATGAATATTTTGAGTTTTGAAATTTGATAAGTATCCAGATTTTCAAATTATTTGCTGTAATTTTTGTTAAGGTATATTATACTATATTTTAAATTATAGTTGTGCACCACTGAGTTTCCCACTCAGCGATAGCTTTGTATGTTGTCGCAGGTGAAAAGAGCATAGTGCAATTGAGTAAGCTTCGTTGAAGAGACATTAAGATCAGCTCCAAGTATACCCATGTACACAGGTTTTGATGTATGCATGTGATAATATGTATGTAAATTATTTGAGCAGTTGTATAAAAACTCTTGTAAAATATTTTGGTATGTAATTAAATATAAATTATTGTGATATAAATGTTGAGTCTTATAATCAATGAAATGTTCTTTATGATGAGATTGTTTTGAAAATGAATTGATTTGATTATTGAGATTTTAATTGTGAGTTGAAATCAAGTTATTGGAGTTGTATTTGAGAAAACATATTGGGAGTTTTTTCCTTTTTAAGTTTGAAGAACTGTTTTGTCAAAACACAGTCGGCACTTTGTCGAAATTTTGAAAAAAAATTTTATAACACCAGATTTTAATCGATGATTTAAATTTCACGAAAATTGTTTTAAAATCCCTTGTAGTATATCTAATGGGTTATCGATAGGTGAAGTACGGTAATTCATTAGGTGTACTACAGGATCATGTGACATCTTACGGGAGTAGGGTGTGACATGTTTTGTGGTATCAGAGCAATGGTTTTTAAAGTAAATTTTAAACTATGAATTTGAAACATTTTTATAGGTAACTACAACTGCTCAAATGTTTTATACATATAGTACATTTACATCATAAATATGAACTAATGGAGAGAAATCTCCATTTGTTAGTTGTATAAGAAATAGAAAATCCTATGAAAAGATATGGAAGAGAAAAATGAGACAATAGAACAGTCTGTGACGGCAGAAGTACAAGTTTGTTAGTAGTATGCCCTAGAGCATTTCATTTAGTATGTATCTTGTACATATTTTTTATTAATAAAAGGCTTTTCCACTTTTCCGTTTACATAATATATTTATGTGTAATAGAAAAGGTCCATTGATATTTTGTTAGAAATATTATTCTTAAGTTGTTAAGAATATGAGTGACATTATTTCTAGCACAAAGTATCATAAATAGGTTCACAATCGAGGATACATCATAATAAGGACATGACTTATCCAGAAAGATTGTATTCATGTTTGTTCCCAAGTTATTTATATAAGACATAAATAAGATGGAATGGTGAGTCTCATGCCATATGACAAACATGATAGGTACTTATAAATGATAAGTAGACCGAACCAGTGACACTTATGACAAGCACATGGAGTTTACTCTTGTCAATGTTTTGTCATAAATCATATCAGTGCATATAATCTTTAGACCTAAGATAGCACAGTTATCTTGTATATAGGTAGTTTGAGTTTGATACTGCTTTCATACCTGTACTGTGTATGGGTATATGGGCATGTGTTAGCTCCTACTAGTTATATATGGAGGTAGGTGTTGATCAAAATGGAATCTATTCTTCTAAGTAAATAGAGATAAAATCCTATGTTCATTTAATTGTTATTGATATTTCAAGTTCCTGGACAGGACAGATAGATTTAATCAGAGAAGGATTTCTGATGAGAAAATCTTTTTAATCAAGAACTGGAATTAAAAGAGAACATAATATTCATAGCAAATGGAGTTCGATATAAACCATGACTCCAGCTTGAGTTGGGATTTTGTAACAGAGAGATTCTAGTGCATGGTAACATATGATTATAGGTTCATTTAAGGTAAACCTTATTACTAATTGGGTGTCCATGGCATGCTATGCTAGGTGTTAACCATGGTCTATGAGGTGCATAAAATGATTTAGAGAAATCATTTATGGTAAGAAAGAGTTCTGATGATATTAAGAGTTGATATCATGTCTCATTGCCAATTAGTGATGAGCCTAGTAAGTCACACACATACACAAGTAATCACCTAATTAAATATGATTTAATTAATTAATTAAAGAGTTTAATTGATTAATTAAATAGGTTTGATTTGTAATTAGATTGCAAAGTCCCTAGCATGACTTGAAACCAAATCTAGATTATTGGATGTATAGTATAAGTTAAATTTATATTTAAAGTATTTAAATATGAATTTAATTAATGAGAAATTAGTTAATAGAGATTAATTAATTAATTTATATTTGATATAAATTAATTAGAAGAAGAGAAATAATTATTTTGGGTTAAGAACTCAAAATTAAGACACAAGGGCATTTGGTCATTTCGCAGTGTGACACGTAACACCATGAGATGGTGACACATGGCATTACACATAAGCTTGCCAAATGTCTTTTAATCATGTAAGATGATTAAAATTAAGATTAAATATAGGTTTGACACTTGGCACAATGTGATTAGGTCACTTAAACCTATAGCTAATCAAATGGTGACATGTGGCAAGGGTTTAATGTGTTAACCTAGCTATATTAGTATTGTTATGAGAAAATAAAATACAGCCAGTAGCCACACTCCTTTGCCACGCCATTTTGAAGCTCTCCCTATCTTCCTCTTCATCTCTCATCAATTCAAAGAGATTAGCCATCAATTTCTTGAATTAAAAATACTAGAAATTATTTCTAGTGTCCTGTTTACACCTCTAATCTCTTAAAAGGCAGAACTTGAATTTCTAATTAATAGAAAAAGCTTTAGAAGCTATTCAAGGGCTGCCATAGGTGTTCTTGGTGTGAACAAGCTAGAGGAACAACATTTGGTGTCCTTAAGACGAATCTCAAAGGCGCAAATACGCTGCAGTGCATCAAGAGGTTAGTGTAATCATTCTTGATTTAATCTAGGGTTCTAAAATTAATTTGATTAATTTTAAAATCTTAAATGGCAAATAAAGATCCAAAAACATATTAAAAGAGTTTTAATATGTTGTTTATCATTGAAATCAAATAGTTAGAAAAATAAATCTTGCATGATGCATGTGACCCTAGGTGAAAATTTTTGAATTCAATGGTATAAACTTGTGTTTTTCACGCTTCCGTTCCTTCAATTGGTATCAGAGCCACTATATTTGCCATTTAGATTGTTGATTATATGATTTAATTGTGTGATTTGATCATGAGATGATTGATCTATTGTTGGTTACAATGGATGTGTGGCGACACACATGGTGAAGCCACCATAGGTGGCGGTAACAAAGGTTCTTCAAGGTGGTGCAAGGTTTGCGTTTTAATTTACAATTGTTATATGATTTAAAAGCTCATCCTATGTCTAATTAAATTATTTAATGAGAATTTAAATTACACAATTAAATTATGATTCAAATCAGAATTTTAAAAATTGTTTGAATGTGATTCAAATTTGAATTTTAAAAGTTGTTTGAATGTGATTCAAATCTGAATTTTTAAAGTTGTTTGAATCATATTTAAATCTGATTTTTTAAAGTTGTTTGAATAATATTCAGATCTGAATTTTTAAAAATTGTTTAAATGTGATTCAAATATGATTTTTTAAAAATTGTTTGAATGTGATTCAAATTTTAATTTTTAAGGTTGTTTGAATGTGATTCAAATCTGAATTTTTAAATTTGTTTGAATGAGATTCAAATCTGAATTTTTAAATTTATTTGAATCATATTCAAATCTGGACTTTTTAAATTGAATATGAGATATTCAATTTATTTTAAGTATGTATGTTTTATTTAACCCAAAATCGTTCAGAGTGGAGAAAGCGAATCCATATAGCCGACCCCAAATTTTTGGGATAAAGGCTTAGTTGAGTTGAGTTGAGTTTTATGTATGTTTTATTTAATTGTTAAATAGTGATATGCATGATGGATGATCATGGACTATAAAAGACCAATGTGATTGGATTTATTTCTTTTATGTTTCTTTGGGATTGTAAATTAATTAATTTATTTTAATTTATTTTGGGCATGTATTACTAAGTTTGTAATAATTTTTGGGTTGTAATTTCATTTATTTAAGTTCTTGTAAATTCGCCTTGGTATGCCAAGGATTACTATGTAATTGGATTGCAAGAAGTTCAAGGAGGTCAAGAGCATTGGTGGGACCAGTGGGAGGAATTCAAGATCAAGTGTTGATTATGTATTCCTTCAACAACTCTTGTAAAATGAATGAATGAAATGCACCTAGGAATGCCCTGATTCAATTCTTGGTGGCTTAGAATTGAATCCCTTAGAAAGTCCATGATCATACCATATTTACTGCTTATCCATGTATGCATGAGATGTGTGGGAATGTATGCAATTATATGATATATGCATGCTAAATGGATAATGTGCAAAGTGAGACCTAAATAGTAATTACGATGACCATAAAATCTTCCAAACAAATGATTAAGTTGGAAATGCTATAATTAAAGTAATTATAACATAGGCCCTCCATTGGGACAATTATTTTAAGAAATTTTAAATAGTTGCATAAGATGCAATTAATTTAAGAGATTTTCTTAAGAATAATTGTTAAGCATGAGATGTTGTAAGTATGTAAATGGTTTGGTGGCCAACATTGGATGTACCTGAGGACATTAAAATTATTTGCATAATTATTGGCTCAATGGGATCAACTTAACTAATGCAAGATAAGTCAATAATAGATGTACCTGAAATTTTGAGCATTAGGGGCTAGGTAAAGGATTGAACCTCACATGAGATGTGATGGGCAAGGAGTTGCTCACTTATAGTTTATTGTAATTCCAATAATGGATGTACCTGAGGATGATCAATAGAATTATAAGAATTCAATCACCCGCTAGAAATCCATCCAACTAGGATTTCCGTTTTCTACTTTGGAAGTGTAGGATTCGCTAAGTTAGTGGGAGGACTAATTTGACTAAAAGACCATAATCATTTTGGTTAATTACTTGATACATTTTCTAATTAATCTGGTTATTTTCTGCAGTTAATTTTCTGATAATAATGAGCACAGAACAACCACCACCATCCAATATCCGTGCAAGCATACTTGATCGCAATAGGTTGACAGGACCTAATCTCTCTAATTGGCTAAGAAATTTGAAAACATGCAGAGTGCGAGTGAGATCCTCCTTCACCTATAAGAGTTGTATGGTGAGCACAGTAGGAATGCTAGGTATGAGATATCTAGGCAGCTGTTCCGCATGAGGATGTCTGAGGGACAGAATGTTGGAGATCATATCTACAAGATGATTTGGCTGATTGAGAAGTTGGAACATCTTGACTTCAACATGGATTTCCAACTACAGATGGATTTGATCTTTCAGTCCCTTCCTGAGTCTTTTGGAAATTTTGTGACAAATTTCCATATGACTCAACAGGAATGCACCTTAGCTCGTTTACTCAACATGCTGGTTATTGCCCAAAAGAATATGCTGGGAAATAAAGGAAAAGAGGTAGCTTTAATTGCATCTTCTTCTACTGGAAAGTCCAACAAGAAGGAGGTCAATAAGAAAAAGAAACCTCAGATTCCTGGTCCTTCTAAGAAAATAGCTAAACAGAAAGGGAAGACTAAAGCTAATGGAGGCAAAGGAAAGTGTTTCCACTGCCAAAAGGATGGGCGCTGGAAAAGGAACTGCCCAGAGTATCTTGCTTCTCTGAAGGACAAGAAGGATAGACCTTTGGAAGGTATGTCCATATCTTGTTATTTAGATTCTGATGATACTCATAGTTCATCTACAGCTTGGGTTTTAGATACTGGTGCCAGTTCTCACATTTCTAATGATATGCAGGAACTAGCAAATAGTAGTAGCTTGCATTCTCAAGATGTTAGAGTCCGAATTGGCAATAGCTCAACTGTTGAAGCTTTAGCCATAGGATCTAAATCTTTTTACATGTTTGGACATGTTTGTGTTTGGATAAAATTTTATATGTACCTGATGCTTTTAAGAACATCATTTCTATATCTAGTTTGACTAGAAATGGCTATGAATTTCAGTTCACAGATGATGTTTGCAATATCTATTTTGGAAATAAATATGTTGGTTAGGGTTATATGAATGATGGTCTTTATTATTTGGATAATAATGACAAACACAAAATGAATGCAAGTGATCTAAATGAATGCAATGCCATAGTGAAAATCAACTCAAGTTCAAAATATATTTGGCACTTAAGGTTATGTCATGTTGCAGAAGATAGGATTGCAAAACTAGAGAAAATGGGGGTTCTATCCTCATTGGGCTCTGAGCCTACTCCAACTTATGAATCTTGCCTTCAGGGCAAAATGACTAGATCACCCTTTGTTGGACAAGGGCTAAGAGCTGAAAATATTTTGGAGCTAATACATAGTGATGTATGTGGTCCATTTAAAGAAATGGTAAGAGGGGGCTTTCATTATTTTATTACCTTTACTGATGATAAATCAAGGTTTGGGTATTTGTATTTGATGAAATACAAACATGAATCCTTTGAAAAGTTCAAAGAATTTAAATCTGAAGTAGAAAATCAAACAGGAAAGAGTATTAAAGCTCTTCGATCAGATCGTGGAGGTGAATATTTGAGTATTGAATTTGATGAATACTTAAGAGAGCACGGCATTGTTTCCCAGCTGACACCTCCAGGAATGCCACAACTAAATGGTGTATCTAAAAGGAGAAATCGTACCTTATTAGATATGGTACGTAGTATGATGAGCTATACTGATATGCCAATCTCCTTTTGGGGATTTGCATTAGAATCAGCTTTGTATATCTGAATAGGATTCCATCAAAATCAGTTTCTTCCACACCTTATGAGATATGGCATGGAAGAAAGCCAAGTCTTAAGCATGTTAAGATTTGGGGTTGTCCAGCTTATGTCAAAAAGCTGAACACTGATAAATTGGAAACCAGATCAGAAAAAAGTCGATTTGTTAGATATCCAAAAGATAGTTTTGGATATTATTTTTATTTACCTACTTCACAAAAGGTTGTGATAAGTAGAGATGCCACATTTCTTGAACAACAGTTTGTTCAAGAAGGTGGCAAAGGAAGGCAAATAAAGTTGGAATTGGAGAATTCTGACCAACCAACAGATTAGATGGATATAGATCCATCTAGTTAACCTACACCCATTGATGAAACATCTACAGTTGTTCCTTATAGAATAACCAGGGTATCTCACCCACCAATGAGATATGGTTTCCTTCATGAAGAAGAACAAGAGTTGTCTACTCATGAAGAATTAGATCATAGAGATGATCCACTTACCTATGAAGAAGCTATATTAGATATAGACTCTTCAAAATGGATTGATGCTATGAAATCTGAAATTGATTCCATGTATAAGAATCAAGTTTGGGATCTTATTGACCCACCTGAAGGTATTGTACCTATAGGGAACAAATAGGTTTTCAAGAAGAAAATTGGTTCTGATGGAAAGGTAGAGACCTATAAGGCAAGGCTAGAAGCGAAAGGGTTTCGCCAAAGGCAAGGAATCGACTATGAAGAGACTTTCTCACCTGTTGCCATGCTTAAATCAATTAGGATTCTATTAGCAATAGCTGCATACTATGATTATGAGATTTGGCAAATGGATGTCAAAACAGCTTTTCTCAATGGATACATTGAAGAAAACATTTTCATGGAACAACCTAGGTGTTTTGATTCCCTAGATGGTTCTAAGGTATGCAAGCTAAAGCGATCAATTTATGGGTTGAAACAAGCTTCGAGGAGTCGGAACATCCATTTTGATGAAGCCATTAAATCCTTTGGTTTTATAAAAAATGAGGATGAGCCATGTGTATATAAGAAGGTTAGTGACAGTGCTATCACTTTCCTTGTCTTATATGTGGATGACATACTGGTGATGGGTAATGACACAGGTATGTTGACAACTGTAAAGATATGGTTGTCAAATACATTCTCTATGAAAGACTTAGGGGAGGCAACCTATATTCTTGGGATTCGCATCTATAGAGATAGAGCAAAAAGAATAATTGGTTTATCCCAAAGTCTATACTTGGAAAAGGTGTTAAAGAGGTTTAACATACTTGATTCCAAGAGAGGATTGTTACCAGTGAGACATGGTATCCATCTTTCTAAAGAGATGTCTCCAAAGACACCTGAAGAAAGAGGTAAAATAGCCAGGATTCCATATGCTTCGGCTATTGGAAGTTTAATGTATGCAATGTTGTGTACTAGGCCGGATATCACTTATGCTGTTAGTTTGACTAGCAGGTATCAATCCAATCCAGGTTTGGAACACTGGATAGCTGTCAAGAATATCCTTAAGCACTTGAGAAGAACTAAGGATTTATTCTTAATCTATGGAGGTAGAGACTTACAATTGGATGGTTATACTGATTCTGATTTCCAATCAGATATCGATGAAAGAAAGTCTACATCTAGATATGTGTTCATTTGTAATGGAGGTGCAGTCAGTTGGAAGAGTTCCAAACAGAGCACAACTACAGATTCCACTATAGAGGCTGAGTATATTGCTGCATCAGATGCTGCAAAGGAAGCTGTTTGGATAAAGAACTTCGTGACAGAACTTGTAGTAGTTCCTTCCATTGAGTCAGCAGTTCCACTACACTGTGATAACAATGGAGCAGTCATACAGGCTAAGGAACCAAGGTCTCACCAAAAATCGAAACACATAGAAAGGCGCTACCACATTATCAGAGAAATAGTTGGGCAAGGCGATGTAGCCATGCAGAAAATAGCATCAGCTGAAAATCCAGCTGATCCATTCACTAAGCCTATGTCACAAACTCAGCTAGACTGACATCTTGAGAAGATAGGTCTAAGATATTGTAATGAATGGCTCTAGTGCTAGTGGGAGATTGTTAGTAGTATACCCTAGAGCATATCATTTAGTATGTATCTTGTACATATTTTTATTAATAAAAGGCTTCTCCACTTTTCCGTTTACATAATATATTTATGTGTAATAGAAAAGGTCCATTGATATTTTGTTAAAAATATTATTCTTAAGTTGTTAAGAATATGAGTGACAATATTTCTAGCACAAAGTATCATAAATAGTTTCTCAATCGAGGATACTTCATAATAAGGACATGACTTATCCAGAAAGATTGTATTCATGTTTGTTCCCAAGTTATTCATATGAGATATAAATAAGATCGAATGGTGAGTCTCATGCCATATGACAAACATGATAGTTACTTATAAATGATAAGTAGGCCGAACCAGTGACACTTATGATAAGCACATGGAGTTTACTCTTGTCAATGTTTTGTCATAAATCATATCAGTGCATATAATCTTTAGACCTGAGATAGCACAGTTATCTTGTATATAGATAATTTGAGTTTGATACTGCTTTCATACTTGTACTGTGTATGGGTATATGGGCATGTGTTGGCTCCTACTAGTTATATATGGAGGTAGGTGTTGATCAAGATAGAATATGTTCCTCTAAGTAAATAGAGATAAAATCCTATGTTCATTTAATTATTCTTAATGTTTCAAGTTCCTGGCCAGGACAGATAGATTTAATCAGAAAAGAGTTTCTGATGAGAAAATCTTTTTAATCAAGAACTGGAATTAAAAGAGAACATAATATTCATAGCAAATGGAGTTTGACATAAACCATGACTCCAGCTTGAGTTGGGATTTTGTAACAGAGAGATTCTAGTGCATGGTAACATATGATTATAGGTTCATTTAAAGTAAACCTTATTACTAATTGGGTGCCAATAGCATGCTATGTTAGGTGTTAACCATGGTCTATGAGGTGCATAAAATGATTTAGAGAAATCATTTATGGTAAGAAATAGTTCTGATGATATTAAGAGTTGATATCATGTCTCATTGCCAATTAGTGATGAGCCTAGTAAGTCACACACATACACAAGTAATCACCTAATTAAATATGATTTAATTAATTAATTAAAGAGTTTAATTGATTAATTAAATAGGTTTGGTTTGTAATTAGATTGCAAAGTCCCTAGCATGACTTGAAACCAAATCTAGATTATTGGATGTATAGTATAAGTTAAATTTATATTTAAAGTGTTTAAATATGAATTTAATTAATGATAAATTAGTTAATAGAGATTAATTAATTAATTTATATTTGATATAAATTAATTAGAAGACGAGAAATAATTATTTTGGGTTAAGAACTCAAAATTAAGACACATGGGCATTTTGGTCATTTTACAGTGTGACACGTGGCACCATGAGATGGTGACACATGGCATTACACATAAGCTTGCCAAATGTCTTTTAATCATGTAAGATGATTAAAATTAAGATTAAATATAGGTTTGACAGTTGGCACAATGTGATAGGGTCACTTAAACCTAGAGCTAATCAAAGGCTGACATGTAGCAAGGGTTTAATGTGTTAACCTAGCTATATAAGTATTGTTATGAGAAAATAAAATACAACTAGCAGCCACACTCCTTTGTCACACCATTTTGAAGCTCTCCCTATCTTCCTCTTCATCTCTCATCAATTCAAAGAGATTAGCCATCAATCTTTTGAATTAAAAATACTAGAAATTGTTTCTAGTGTCCTGTTTACATCTCTAATCTCTTAAAAGGCAGAACCTGAATTTTTAATTAATAGAAAAAGCTTTAGAAGCTGTTCAAGGGCTGCCATAGGTGTTCTTGGTGTGGACAAGCTAGAGGGACAACATTTGGTGTCCTGAAGACGAATCTCAAAGGCGCAAATATGTTACAGTGCATTAAGAGGTTAGTGTAATCATTCTTGATTTAATCTATGGTTCTAAAATTAATCTGATTAATTTTAAAATCTTAAATGGAAAATACAGATCCAAAACCATATTAAACGAGTTTTAATATGTTGTTTATCATTGAAATCAAATAGTTAAAAAAATAAATCTTGCATGATGCATGGACCCTAGGTGAAAATTTTTTAATTCAATGGTATAAACTTGTGTTTTTCACGCTTCCGTTCCTTCAAAGTTGAGGCCCCAGCTCCATAAAGTGTCAAAGGCCTGATTGTACTAGTTTTACTGGTACAAATTATTGCACCAATGGCCAAGCAAATAGCCACTTTCTTTCAATAAATGGCTAATACTCTGTCAGCTCAAGCTCAAGCACAAACGCAACCCCCACAAGGGCAGTGTGAAATAGAGAAGAGGGAGAAACCTATGGGTCAGAGCTCGAGCAGTAATTTAGGGAAGAGAAAAGAATTTAAGGAACCCCTAGCTCAGGGATATGACAGAGGCTGATCATCAGGGCAGAGAACAGTAAGATCTAGTTGTCGAACAACTAGAAGTTCCTATTCTACTCATTTCTGCCATGTTTGTGGTAAGCTACATGGAGGTATTTGTCATAAGGCCTCTAGAGCCTACTATAATTGTGGAAAGCTTGGACACTTTGTTAGAAATTGTACTAGAGTACCTCGATCTACTCTTGAAAGTTCACAGACAGTCAGTAGAGGTCGAGATAGAAATAGAGTTGGTACTCCTCACAACCATAACATAATGAATCAACCCGAACATAGTAGTGCATCAGTTAGAGCATCCTCTATGCGTCAAGGGAAAAGAACAGAAACTTTGGATGTAACTGCTGGTAAGTTCTTAATTTTTGAAAGAAACAATTAATTATTTTTGTTTGATCCTAGCACTACTTAGTTGTATGTTAGTGTTAGAACTATATGTTCTGTTGTTATTCCTTTACATGGGAATAAATTTTGGTGCAGTAGTGATTAGTCCTTTAAGATAAGGAATGTGATAATAAGTGAAATTAGTTCTGGAAGAGTTTATCAGCGAAAAGTATTTTCTAACACACTATAAATTATAAAGTTAAATGGCAAGCCTACTTAATGTAAGGCAAGAGAACGTAAAAATAAATTGCAGTAATAGAATTGCTCTAGATGAGGGCAAAGATGTTACTGTTAGTAATTGTTAATGGATATTGTAAATAAAATAAGATTCGAATATCAGTAAATTCGAAAATGATAAAATATAGGAAAGTTTGATCTATGGGAATGTATCGTAGTAACTATGCAATGTTCTTGATGTTTCTACTGAAAGCTACAGATTACAGTACTAACTTGAGATTATTGTATAGAGCTACGTACTACTCGATAGTATACCAAGATGAGAATAGTTTCCAATGGCATCTGTATTGGTATAGTTATGTTAGGACAAAATTTTATTATTAGAAATGAGTTTGGAAAACCTATTTAGGGATTTAAAACTCAAAAGTTAGAATATCAAAAGGTTATAGTTTAGTACAAAAGGAAGTAAGTTATAGAATATTAATAGATAAAAAGAGCTGTAGAAGTAAAAATTTGAATAGTTGGTTCAGATATAACAAAGAAATGTTAAGAACATGAGTAAGATTGTTGACTAGAATGGTCAAAGGACCCATGATTAGATGAGTAATTCTAATATGACCATAATGGTCATTCAAGAAGGGAACATGAATCGAAATATTAGACAGAACGATAGTAAGAAAAGATTAGTGCTGTATAAACAAAGTAAATGTTATATTAGATTGTTAAAAGTCTTACATAAATTCAGAGAAAAGAAGATTATACGATCATATAGAAAGGAGAAAATAAATGTGTGAATATTGTAAGATGGCTATTGGGTAAAATTTCACGGACGAAATTTATTTTAAGGGGGGGAGAATTGTAACACCACTATATTCGGTAGTGCGTTCTACTGTTCCGGTGATAGTGTCTGTCTGGATAGCTAGGATGCTTGAAATTATATTTAAATATTAGTGTGGAGATATAAGGTAGTGAAATACAATAGAGGAAAATATAAGAGAAAAATAAAGGAAAAATAAAAGAGAGAAAATGGAACTAAGCTAAACGAATAAAACCGTACCGATGGGTGACCGCACTGGGAAGTTGCGACATGGGCCATTGACTAGCCTTGGACTACAGGGAACCCTGGAAAATATTTTTGAGATTTAAATAAATATCTATTGAAAAATAAATGATATTAGAAATGTTGAAGAAAAATTAAATAATTAGTACAAAGAAAAACGAAAAATCAAGAAACTGACAAAAATCAGTGTTACCGAAAAAGCCAAAAAGCAACCCGAATAGGGGCATTGTGGTCAATTGACACCCCGAGTTGCCTTTTGACCTAAATGTACATTAAAAATAAATGATATTAAATTTTTGAAATACCATGAAAATTAAAATGGTGGTCCATAAGTTAAATAGTGACAGAAAAGGGGTTAAATGTGAGAATTATGGGAAATTTGATTAAAAAAATATTATAAATGATTTTAGTGCTCCACTAACATTTTCAAAGTGGACCATTAAGCAGATTTTGGACAGAATATTCCATCATCTTCTTCATTTGGCAAACCAGCTGAAAATCATTTGGGAGAGAAACTCCATTGCTGTTTTGGTTGAGCTCCATGCAAACCCACTTGGAGCCATCCTTTCCACTAAGTCCTTTCTTTAAAGTTAATCCTTACCTTGCAAGGAAGATTTTGGTAGTAATTTTAAGGAGGTTTGGTGAGGATTTGGTCAAGCTTCAAAAGTGGTAAGTGAGTATTCTCTATTCTTGTTTCATTAAACTTTGAGTGGATGTTGTGGTTAGTGGTGTTGTGGAAGAAGTTTTGAAGTTTGATATTTTAATGGTGGTACACCATTTTGGTAGCCATGGAAACTCACCATGTGTAGCTTGTTTTCACTTGTAAATGGTTTTTTAAGATGTTGATGTAAGTGTTTATGTGTATAGAAATGATTTAGACAATATATATTAAGAGTATGTGTAATGGTGCACTTGGTTTTGGAAGCTTGACAGCAATTTGAAGGAGATATTTTCCATGAGGTGAATCGGCAACTTTTAAAGTATAGTTGAAATGTGTTGTTTCATGGTTTGGTTTATTGAATTGATGTTGTTTATGGTGGCAGTATGTATATGTGTATAATAGATTGGAATTGGATATGTAAATGGGGTATGTTCATGTGGTTAAATTGTGTAAATGGACTTTGGAAAATTCTGAGTTATAATGTGTATGTTGAGAATGTTTACAAGCTGTCCAAAATGACCAAAATGTGTTGTTAAGTATGTTAATGGTATGGTACAAACCAGAATTGGCATGAAAGAGTTAGCTTGGTAAGTATAGAATGTGTAATTGCTAAGTGATGAAGAATGTGTAGCAGTGTAGTGTATGTTTTAGCATAGAACCTTAAGTGTGTGACTCCAATTGGTGTGAGACCAATTGGAGGTGAAACTAGGCACAAAATATGCCAGCTTTCATGAAGGAAGCTTACCTAAATTCTGTCCACAAAGTGACATAAAAATTGACCAAATCCGGAATAGGTAAGTGCAGGCTAAAATTTTTGACCATGTGAACAGTAGTCATTAGAAGCACCATAACTCACTCAAAACAGGTCCAATTGACTTGAAATTTTTACCATGAATAGTTTAGACATAGATCTACAATTCTTATGAAGGCACCAAAGCCCAGAAATGGCCATAACCAAGCCAAATAGCTTGCAATTAGGGTACCAAAACTGGCCGAAGTGAAAATGACCTAAGCCTACCATTTTAGTGCATTCTGTCCAGCATTGGTAAATTGACCATATCTTGGTCTACACAACTCAGAATGACCTTAAATTTTGCTCTGCGTGCAATAAGACATAGGCCTACAAGTTTTTAGTTTGGACCAAAACTCGAAAACCAAGGGAACTAGGTCGTCCAACTAGGTCAAAATAGTATACCGAAACCCGATAAAATTACAATAAAATGTAATACACTTGGAAATGAAATTGGTAACATATACCAACACTAAAGGGCTCTAAAATATGATATATTAGGAACATTAAAATTAATTCACCTAGAGTGCATTAAAGGTTAACATTATAAGTTGACTAATGAAATGAATTGAAGGGAATAGTACCAAGAAAATTTAGATATTGGATTTTATGGTTGGAAACAAATTCATTAAGTACTGAAACACTTTAAATTGTGTGTTTCAGTTGATAAGGATATTGAGAAGCATAAAGAACATTGAGTCAAGGCCTAGGGGTGACTCAAATCAGGTTTGTGCATAACTAGTTTTTAATTGATTTTGTTCTGAATATTTCATATGATTAAATGACATATTTTTTTATGTATTATGTTTAACAAGCATTGAATTTAATTCAATGATTATTGAAATTATTATAGTATGTATGAATTTAGCTTTGTGAAATGGTATTTCCACAGGTATTAAGCATTATTGTGGATTTAATAAATTATGTTTTGGAAAATTGTGATAGAACATGTTTTGAATTGTGATGGGCAATTTGCATGGAAAAATGCAAATTTATTATTTGAATTATGATGAGCATAAAAATTATTGGATATTAGAATTGACTTTGAATCGAATTGTATTATGATTTATGCTCACTAAAAGGATTGTGATATTGTTTTATATCTCACTATAGATGTTCGACTAGGTTATTACCCATCTCTCATTTGTTGAGAAGACAATGGAGTTAGTTGTGTTTTGATTATCATGGTACGTGCACAGGCTTAGATTCTCCTCTTATTAGAGGTTAGATCTAAGTTTTATGTTATGGCCCTTTCAGAAGATTCATTATTATGATGTGTACTGTGCATGATGATTCGACCTCCCTGACCATAGGGAGTTAGAATCTGATTCGACCTCCCTGACCATAGGGGGTTAGAATCACCCCGAAGATGGCCCTTTCGGATTAGTCTTGCATAGTTAGTGAGATAAAGAATGGTTTTTGAGATAAAGAATGTCTTTTGAAATAAAGAATGGTTTTTGAGATAAAGAATGACTTTTGAGATAAAGAATGGTTTTCGAGATAAAGAATGGTTATTGAATAGTAAAGAATTTCGATTTCAAATGGGATTTATGTATAATTGATTTTATTAGAATTAATCTTTATTTCTAATAAATTATTGGAATTACCTTAAATGGTTAGTTATGATTTAATAAATTGAATTTCGTGATCAAAGTCATATTATACAAATGATTTATATTATTGGCAATGAATATTTTGAGTTTTGGAATTTGATAAGTATCTAGATTTCCAAATTATTTGCTGTAATTTTTGTTAAGGTATATTGTACTATGTTTTAAATTATAGTTGTGCACCACTGAGTTCACCACTCAGCGATAGCTTTGTATACTGTCGCAGGTGAAAAGAGCATAGAGCAATTAAGTAATCTTTTTTGAAAAGACATTCAGATAAGCTCCAGGTATACCCATGTACACAGGTTTTGATGTATGCATGTAATAATATGTATGTAAATTATTTGAGCAGTTGTATAAAAACTCTTGTAAAATATTTTGGTATGTAATTAAATATAAATTATTGTGATATAAATGTTGAGTCTTGTAATCAATGAAATGTTCTTTATGATGAGATTGTTTTGAAAATGAATTGATTTGATTATTGAGATTTGAATTGTGAGTTGAAATCAAGTTATTGGAGTTGTATTTGAGAAAACATATTGGAAGTGTTTTCCTTTTTAGGTTTGAAGAATTGTTTTCTCAAAACACAGTTGGCACTTTGCCGAAATTTTGAAAAAATTTTTTATAACACCAGATTTAAATTGATGATTTAAATTTCACGAAAATTGTTTTAAAATCCCTTGTAGTATATCTAATGGGTTATCAGTAGGCAAAGTACGGTAATTCATTAGGTGCACTACGGGATCATGTTACATCTTATGGGGGAGTAGGGTGTGACATGGGAGGTATCTATCCTAACTCCTCTCAAACTCAATGACACAACTCCTCAGCATATCCTCAAGAACTTGGATTACTCGTTCCGACTGTCCATCCGTTTGAGGATGAAAAGCCGTGTTAAAGTGGAGTTGTGTGGCCAAGGCTTCTTGCAACTTCTTCCAAAATCTCGATGTAAACCTTGGGTCTCGATCAGATATAATGGAAAGTGGGATTCCATGCAGTTTAACTATCTCACTGATATACAACTCTGCTAGCTTCTACAGTGAGTAGTCAGTCCTAATTGGCAGAAAATGTGCTAACTTCATCAATCTATCCACTGTCACCCACACTGCATCATGCTTCTTCTGGGTGAAAGGTAGACCACTGACAAAATCCATAGTGACCTGGTCCCATTTCCATTCATGTATGCTTATAGGCTGTAGCAATCCTAATGAAACTTGATGTTATGCTTTGAGGGAGCAGAAGCATAAAAAACATAAGTTTATACCATTGAATTTAAAAATTTTTCACCTAGGGTCACATGCATCATGCAAGATTTATTTTTATCTATTTGATTTTAATGATAAACAACATATTAAAAAACTTTCAATATGTTTTTTGATCTGTATTTGCCATTTAATATTTTAAAATTAATCAGATTAATTTTAGAACCCTAGATTAGATCAAGAACAAAAACACTAACCTCTTGATGCACTGCAGTGTATTTGTGCCTTTCGAATGCGTCTTCAGGACACCAGATATTGTCCCTCTAGCTTGTCCACACCAAATTCACCTATGGCAGCCCTTGAACAGCTTCTAAAGCTTTTTCTATTAATTAGAAAATCAAGTTTTTCCTTTTAAGAGATTAAAGATATAAATAGGACACTAGAAATAATTTCTAGTGTTTTCAATTCAAGAGATTGTTTGCTAATCTCTTGGAATATATGAGAGAAGAATATGAAGAGAAGGGAGAGCCTATGGGGTGGCGGCACCAAGGATATCAGCTGCTGGTTGTGTTGTTTTCTTTTCATAACAACACTTATAAAGGTAGGTCAACACATAAAACCCTTGCCACATGTCACCCTCTGATTGGTTCTAGGTTTAATTGACCTAATCACACTGTGCCACGTGTCAAACCTATATTTAATCTTAATTTTAATCATCTTACATGATTAAAAACATTTGGCAAGTTTATGTGTAGTGCCATGTGTCACCATCTCATGGTGCTACATGTAACCCTGTGAAATGATCAAAATGCCCCTGTGTCTTAATTTTGAGTTCTCAACCAAAAATAATTATTTCTCTTCTTCTAATCAATTTATATCAAATATAAATAAATTAATTAATCTTTATTAATTAATTTCTCATTAATTAAATTCATATTTAAACACTTTAAATATAAATTTAACTTATACTGTACATCCAATAACCTTGATTTGGTTTCAAGCCATGCTAGGGACTTTGCAATCTAATTGCAAACCAAACCTATTTAATTAATCAATTAAACTCTTTAATTAATTAATTAATTAAATCATATTTAATTAGGTGATAACTTGTGTATGTGTGTGACTTACTAGGCTCATCACTAATTAGCAATGAAATATGATATCAACTCTTAATATCATCAGAACTCTTTCTTACCATAAATGATTTCTCTAGATCATTTTATGCACCTCATAGACCATGGTTAACACCTAGCATAGCATGCCATGGCCACCCAATTAGTAATAAGGTTTGCCTTAAATGAACCTATAATCATATGTTACCGTGCATTAGAATCTCTCTGTTACAAGATCCCAACTCAAGCTGGAGTCATGGTTTATGTCAAACTCCATTTGCTATGAATATTATGTTCTCTTTTAATTCTAGTTCTTGATTAAAAAGAATTTCTCATCAGAAACTCTTTCTGAATAAATCTATTTGTCCTGTGCAAGAACTTGAAACATCAAAAACAATTAAATGAACATAGGATTTTATCTCTATTTACTTAGAGGAACAGATTCCATCTTGATCAACACCTACCTCCATATATAACTAGTAGGAGCCAACACTTGCCCATATACCCATACACAGTACAAGTATTGTAATACCCCTCACCCGACTACAGTGTAACCGAGCAAAGTGTGCTACATTCGGTGCTGGAGCACCCTATCTTATTTTACATTATTCCTTTAATCATTTTCAAGTTATTATCTTTTAATATCAATTATTTTTCGACGGAGAAACTAATGGAGTTTCTCCTATTTTATTATCGTTTGACGTGTTTTACTATTCACCTGCTTGAAAATTTCAATAATATTTTACAATAAAAATCTCATAAATAATTCTCATAATCATCTCATCATTTCATGCATCATCATTTCTGATAGTGTCCATACATTTTGATTCTTATTCATTACTATGCATATTCATTCATGCTCATTTCATATATCAAAAATTTAAAATTTCCATTAATTACATAATTTACAATTTACATAATACACAAATTAATTACAATTTCATAATTTATATTTCAACATGATAACTAATTATAAATACATAAAATAACTTTTGTGAGCCCTATCTACATGCATTGCTAGGGAGGTGACAACTTGAACACTGTCGACACCATATTTTGGCCGATTCCCAAAATCAATAAAACTTTGAAACCGATCCCCGGTACTAAGCCTCCTTCGGACAGCTAATCACATTTCTGATCCCTCTTTGATAGGCTGTCACAATTTCGATCTCTCCCCGCAAAGAATTAAATCAAATTGTTAAGTTCTCGCATCAGTCAAAGCTTTACCAGTCTATCACTCACCGATCTCTCAAACCCATTGTCGAAACTCAGGACCCATCAAGTATATTCCTGATAAATGAACTGGCACTAGATCTTTTCCTACCAGTTTTATTGCCGATCTCCCATTCGAAAGTTTAAGAGTTAAGGTTTTGGTTCGGTTTAATAAGGATTCCAATCTTAAGTGTTCAAGTTAAATTTTCAATTTTAATCAAGTCCCATTCAGCATTTCTTCCCCACCGATCTCATGCTTATTGTGCTTTCCGATCTCTTATACTTAGATTAATAATTGCATTTAGTTCTTGTTTCGCTATGCTCATACAATCAAATACTTAGGCAATTCAGAGATTTTCCAATCACATCCATTCATTGAACAAAAGAGAGCCCATTTCATTTCATTTTTTTGTACAAGCTATTCACCGGAGGGTCACCCCACTGATTTACATTTTGCTCACTCTCTCTCACCTCGGCTTCCTCCTCACCGTCCTCATCGTCGCCTCGGGAGCAGTCGGCCATCCAAGAGAAGTCCTCCACAGGTAACGCTCGAGTTCGGCCAAGAGGTCCTTGTGAGCATTCACATAGGCCCCGGCTATTCCGTCACCATCTCTTCATCTTTCTCCTTAAGCTCCCGTCTTTCTCTTTAAGCTCTTCGATGAGTTGGGCGACCTGAGCAGCTTCGTTGGCCTGTAGCGCCTGGACTTCTCCGAGAACCCGATTCCTTTCAGCCAGAACAAGATTCAGTTCGGCCACCCTGTCCTCATAAAACTTCGCCCACCCCTCAACTTGAGATATATAATCTTGAGTGGATGAGAGTTGGGATCGGAGGGAAGCCACTTCCTGATTTTTCTTCCCGATCTCCTTACCCAGACGCTGAACCTTTTCCCAAACCATGGTCTGATTCACGTGCACTCCACGTTGTGCTCATGGATTGAGTCAAGATATCATCAAGGCTGTTCGAGGATAGCCTGTCCTGATCCTCCCGAAGAAAGATGGAAGACCCCAAGACTTGGGCAAAACCGGGGTTCTCCCGAACGGTCCGGTTATTCTTCAGGGACTCGATTAGCTTTTGAGCCCTCCCAGAAGATTGAGAAGGACCCCTTTCCATGCTTGGAACAACTGGAACAGTCGGAGGTTGCTCTTCCAATCTAGGAGGAGATCAGACAGCTTCAGCGGTCGGCAGATCCGAAGGTTGAGGCAGGTCCCCTTGTACTTCCCCAGATTCATGACCAGGTGTTCGAAGCATTTCCGAACGCTTCATCTCTTTTATTTTCCGGGAAATCTCTTTGTCCTTCTTCCGTTTCCTAAAACCCTCACCACCCGCCATACCTGCACAAAGAAAAGGTCAGTGAGATCGCTAAGGTCCTGAGAGCTGAGATATAGAAAATACCAATGCCGAGGTCAGAGAGCGGAAGTTCGTGGTCTTGGCCGGTGAGCAGTTGAATAGTCCAATGGTGCAACTCGGCAGTCACCGCATCCAAACAAGAATACTTTTGAGTGGCGGCCAGACTCTTCAGATCCATCACTATCAAGCTTTCCTCCTGGTTCAGGGTAATATGCTTCGGAAGCAAAGGCCCCTGATACCACCAGCTACGGGGGAAGTCCTCAAAGCAGCTCGGATCTTTGCTCCTCAGAATGAAGAAACGGTTCTTCCAATTCTTAAGGGATGAGGGCAGATCGGAAAAGAGCCCGCAATGAGGCTTCGCCTGAAAGAACCAGTGTTCGTCATCCTTTCGCGAGTTAGTGCATGCGATTCGGCGAACACCTTAGCCGTAGGTCTGATTCCCTTAGCTCGGCATAGACCTCGGAAGGCTACCAAGATCCGCCACGAGTTAGGGTGAATTTGAGCAATGCACGCTCGGTGAAGTTTTAGGACCTCCTTATAGAAGTCATCTAGAGGGAACCGAAGATCGGCCTTTAACTATTCCTCGTACACCATAACCATGTCATTCTCTTCAAAGGAGTGATCGACACGAAGATCGCCGTGGCACTTGATTAGCTCGTACGAATCAGGCCGAATGTTGTATTCTTGGCTAAACGATTGCAGATCGGATACTCAAAGAACCGACGGTAGCTCATCTATAGGGAGAGTCTCCCTCCCTGAAACAGGTGCACGCCTTGATGGTATGATCCGCCCCCGAGCTGGAGCGGAGACCCTAGGGGGTTCAGGTTACGTGCTTGGCCCGACTACCTCTTCTTCATCGGACGACCATGAGAACTGAATGGAAGGAGGGCTCGCCGCTCTCTGACCTTCGGCACCGCTCATTTTCAAAAGGAATAAAGAACTTAAACTAAAAAAGAAGATCAAAGCCCTTACCGGAGTCTGATCGGCGTCGGAAGAACTTGAGAAAATGAGAGAACTTCGAAGTTGTGAGCAGGGGATTGAAAATGGAATGAGAGAACAACTGGCTAACCCTTCCACCCCTATTTATACTAGTCCGAGCATTTAATGCTCGCGAGGTTCTAGGCAACGCATCGATTGGTGGGACTCGACAGCTTTTTTGACACTTCTCTCAAATATTCGAATGTTCCGAGATCGGTCAATTGGAGATCGGCATAATAAGTTAAATATTTTGAATAAAGGATCAGTTAAGTGTCATTCAGGTAAAGAACCAGATCGGATAATCACATTAGAGATCGGAAAATAATCAATGCAAAAATAATAAGATGATAATCGACAAAATAAAGTCTTTATTTTCAAAAGATCGGATTACATCATTTGGGCGATCTCTAGGGATCGGATTACACTAAAATTGGATTACATCATTTCTGTGATCTCTAGAGATCGGATTGCATTGAAAATAAAATACATCATTTGGGCGATCTCTAGGGATCGGAATGTCACATTGTGACTGATCCAAAGGGGTGTCACCGACCAGAACCGAGGCGCTGTCGGAACACCCAATGTGGAGGAAAGCTGCTGTCGGAACACTCAATGTGATGAGAAGCCGAATGAACTCAGTGGAGCAACTCGAGATCGGTACAACCGAGGTCCGCAATACAGATCGGTCAAATCCAGTTCTCTCACCATCGTCAGTTAGGGTTATGCGATCACCGGGATCGTAAATTTTCAGCCGGTGGTTAAAGAAGCTCATCGGAAAGGGATCAAAAACCACCATCATGGCCGGAACTTCCACCGGAGCAGCTAGAACAGGAAAAGTAAGAAGGAAGAGAGGAAAATCAGATGAAGGAAATGTCTCTGTCGACAGGGGTATATATAGGGGAAAATGAGCATTTATTCTTTGAGCGAAAGCGGCTTAACGCTCGAATCGAGGGTATATTAATGCTTTGACCAGACCGGACCTAAGGAAGGGAAAGATCGGAATAATAGATCGGAAGATGGGAGACCAGCATGAAAGATCGGAAAGAACATGTGAAAGAGATCAGAAAGAGGAGGGATCGGAAGACAAAAGGAATAAGACAAATCCCAAATAACCGTTGTCAGAATCAGAGCCGAGGTAGTTAAAGCGTTGCAGGCGAGATCTCCACCGCACGCCTAAGAATCGCCCGCAATGCTGACAGGCGCCAGGGTATGTCATGACAGTCCTGTATATCCCAATCCCCACCGTTGATCTCACTTGTAAGGACAAATCCGGAACCCTTGGATCAAGAGAGAAGACGACAATACCAGCGCCTTTCGCTCTTAGCCCTCAGATCGTTCCGGACAAGAAGATTTGGGACCGTTAGATCGAAAGAAGAAAAGGACAAATATTCTGAAGAGAGATCTCAGCCATTCATTTTGATTCTCTTTAATTCCTGGACATCCGATCATGTCCTTCGAAATCTTGACCCTCCATCTCCCTCAAAATAAATCCTAACCCTTCATGGGGAGCACCCGATTCCTATAAATACCAGTATGAAAAACTGTTCAAGGGGATGGACGGACAAAAAAGGAGAGGCTGTTATTATAGCGGAAGAACTCTGAAAACTTCATTTAGTTTGTTATTTCGCTACTTTGAAGTGTTGATTGGAAAAACTTTTGAAACTAGTTTTCTGAAGTGTTTCTTGAAAAGGATTCTGGATACTGGAACTCCACATTTCCAGTTTGTTCATTATCTGGTCACACCCTCACTTTCAGCCCTTTATCATCTCTGTTTTCATTCCCACTGTCTAAGCTAAACTTCATTCCACTCGGCTTTTATCTTAATCTGATTATATTTTAGCTGAGCTCCCTTCACTTCCCGACGAACATCAGCTCTCAGGCTAATCAGTCCACTATCTTATCTCTATTTGCCATCCCGTAGCTTTTTCAGTAGATTTGGCTCCTCACAGGTAAGAGTTCATATTGCTGTTTTACTAAGTGTTTACATTTATTTTTCGCAATTTCTTTGTTTCTTCTTACGTATGTGATTTTCTCCAAGTTCATTTTGTGCAAAAGGACCCAAAAGAATGTTACTCTCGAGTTATCTCTTTAGTGATTAGTCCGTCATTTTATTAATCTTCGTCATGCAAGTTTTTCTGGTTCCTAGTAGCGTGTAAATGGTCAGGCAAAACGTAGGTAACTGCAACTTAGGGGTCTCTTTTAAAGAGAGAACCTAAATAACGCGTCAGGAAAATAGCCAAATCATTAGGCTGATGTAAACAACAATTTGGCAAGATGCTATAAAGTGGAATAAAAACAAAGTAAACGAAACAGAATAGATCGGTCATTAATAGGTATTGGTAAAATGACCACATGGAAGGTCGGTAAATCGAGTCTAAGTATTCCCCATTTAGTCACAAGGTATCAAGAAGCCTTATCCCCAGCATCTTTGAATGCCAGAATCCTTAGTTTTAGGCTCTTATAATATGTAGCTGAAATTAAAATTCGGGAGATCGGAAAAGTCCTTTTCAGGCTCCTGTCAATCTGAAAGAGATCGGAGGAGAGTTCTTATCCGGTCTCAACTCAAAATTTTAATAAACATTAAATAGGGATCGGAGGAGAGTTCTTATCCGGTCTCAACTCAAAAATTTTAATAAACGTCTAGAGGAGATCAGAGGAGGGTTCTTATCCGATCTCCCCTCAAAATTTTAATAAACGTTAAAAAGAGATCGGAGGAGAGTTCTTATCCGGTTTCAACTTAAAAGTTTTAATAAACGTCTAGAGGAGATCAGAGGAGGGTTCTTATCCGATCTCCTTCCAAAATTTCAATAAATAACTTAAAAGAGATTGGAGGAGAGTTCTTATCCGATTCTCACACCAAATCTTAACCCGTACGCAAAATAATCTCAGAACTAAAAAATTTGTAACGTCAATTCACTAAGGTGGTCTCATTTACTTGTGTATCTGAGTGATCCGAATTTAGTGAAAGATCAAAATTTCCTTTTGAAAAAAGGATTAACATTCCCATCCGAGCCCTCTTAACTAATTTATAAAGAACGCAAAATTAAATCTACTTACCCTTATTAAGGGACGAGGTGGGGTGCCTAACACCTTCCCCACCCGTTTACGGACCCCGAACCTAGAATCTCTGTTTTGAAGTGGTTTCATTTTTAATTTATTTTCCCAAATGGTTTTCTTTAGTTTTCCTCAAAACTAAGGTGGCGACTCCTTATTTTTCCCACTTCGGTGAGTGATCGTCCAGGCGACCGCAAAATCCCTTGCGACAAACACTTTTGCAAATTTGGACTCCAAAAATTTCAATCAAAGTACCTGCACGAGGAAACAAATCCATCATGCTAAGCATTGCTGCTTAGTGGTGCAATAATATAACAAGAAAATAATATATACAAATAAAGAAAAAAAAATAGAGCATAATTTAAGTATTCAGGAATCAATTTGATTTGCTATGATGTTTCTAGTATTATCTATCTTACATGCTAATTTGTTCCTCTTTGGAAGTGCTGAGTTTATACAATAATAATATTCGATATACAGATTAATTCTAGGAGTATTGTATTTTTGGTTCTTACAATTCTGAAAATTTCATTTGTACTACTTGATTCAAATATGTTTCCATTGCTAATCTTATTTTTTTTTTTTTCATTTCATTCAATACTTTCTAATATTTTTAATTACTAACGTTCTTAAATAATTTTAATAATTTACATTGCCCAGGTAACCTATGACAGGCTAACTAAACTGGATAACGGGTCGTTGGCACTGGACACCGCGGTGCCTGGGGCCATCATACCATGGGACACAGAACGTCAACCACGTATGCAGTCAGTATGGCTAAAAAGCCATGATAACACATAATTGGGTATTAAGCCATGAGTGCGGGCATAAAAGCCATGAATATAGGCATAAAACCTTTTGCAGTACTGCTAAAACAATACCCTATTGGCATGCATTCTATCCAATCTGACACACGTGTCTAGGCAATACAAGGGCACATAATATCATTACATATTAATACATTGTGTTTTATGATTTCATTATTTCATGACAAATTCCATAATTTATACATTCATCATAATATTCATACTAATTTCAATTCACATTCATTTGGTTTCATGTACCATTTACATTCATCATCTTTCCTTTATCTCTTGATGGGAACCTAAATCCCAAATGACACTTTTATCTCATTTATACATTCAACAATTTATTCATGTCAAATACATTTCATACTTCAAGTTACATTGCTAATATATTATGAACTCCATTGGTGTGGGAGTATAGATCGCAATTACATATTCCAAGTAATCCATGAATATTTCATAGATTCTAAATTTCATGCCTTAATTTCCTCTACCAATTCAGTTCTTACACTTTGTGTCTTTGTATTACTATTCACATTACTATTCACCTTACTAATCAACCAAAATATTAACTTTTTCATACTTAATGGATATGTTAATTCTAATTACACCAAGATCCCACATTTTGAGCTTTACATTTGCTAGTATTAATTGCCAATTGCAATTTAAAGTCCCCTAGATGCATTTCTAAATTTTCAGTTTTGATTACCTAAGTTTACTGTTCCATTGGACAATTTTACAGTGAAAACTGGGCTAACTTTTCTTCATCAAAGTTGTTTCTTATTGTGTCTTCTTTAATTCCCTCTTTGAATCACTCCATTTGGAGTTTTGTAGCTTAAGTTATGGTCATTTTACCATAACTAGCAGGAGTGACCTGTACCCAGAATTTTTGGGTAATTTGGTTCTGCCAGATTTGGTGACCTAAGTTTGGTTGGCAATTTGACTAGGTTATGGTCAGAATTTGGATTTGCATTCTTCATGAAAGTTCTAGGGCTATGTATCATCTTTTTTCTGGTAAAATTTCAGATCAATTGAACTTTTATACACTGAGTTATGACTATTTGGACAAATACTATTTATTTGGTCATTTTCCAGAGATAGCATGTTGGTCACTAGGATTAGGGTAATTTTTAGGTCAACTTCGTATGGTTTTCTGGGTAGGGTTTCTTCACCAAAGTTGTGCCATTATGCGTCTAGTTTCATATACAATTGGCCATGCACCAATTAAACTTATACAACTCCATTTATGGCTGCCCAAACCTGCTGGACTCACAACCAGTCCTGCAAGTCACCAAGGGTAGCATACCTAACCTCAATTCCCATGGCACAAATCACTTCATTTCCTAATCAAACACAGCCAAATGGTCACTAATTGACCATTACAACATTAATTTAAGTTCAGTTACATCAACCTCCAAAATTGAGTTTCAAAACCCTAACCCTAATTAACCAAGCCTCCAATTCATGCATCTTACTCCTAATTTGCTATACTAATCATATAATTTATACTAGGGGCAACTAATATGTCACTTCAAATCAAAGAATTCTCCTAACCCTAACTCATGTCAAGGCTGCCAAAATTTCATGGAACATAATCATGCCTCATTAATTCAATTTTTATCAAAATTTCAACTTAACTTACCTTAAATTCATGTTTAGAAAGATGTAAAAGCAAGGAATATGGCACTAACCTTGATTTAGCCAATTCCCAAAACTTGAGAACTTTTTTTCTCTTTATTTTTTCTGTCCAAGTATTGTGCTAGTGATGAGGATCAATTTTTGTGAAGGGATGATAGGGTTTTAAGGTGAAATGTTGGGTGAACTCAAGCTTGGTGGAGCTTTAATGGTGGTTTCTTTCTTCTCTTTCTCTCTTTTTTCCTTTGGTTCGGCTGCCCATAGTGAAGAAGATGCAGATTTGTTTTGTTTTTATCTCATCTTTATTCATTTTTTATCCCTTAAGTAATTTTGTTAAGTTGTGATTGGTGGAGATGTCACACCTTACCCCTCTGTAAGGCATAACATGATCTCGTAGAATACTTAATGAATTATCAAACTTCACCTACCGATAGCTCATTAAGTACCCTACAAGGGATTTTAACACAATTTTCTTACATTTTGGAAGTTGTGAGCATTTTGGTAGGAATTAAAAACCATTTATTCAAAGTTTAAATGCTAGTAAAAATTTTTGTCCATTTTAATTTTGCCGCAAATTTTATAAAAATTTTGACAGAGTTCCGTTTGTAATTGGAGAAAACAGTTCTTCAAATACCTGAGAAAAACACTTCCAAAAATTTTTCACAACTCCCAACCTCCAATAAACCTCAAATCAACTCAATTCAATTCACTTCAAAATAATTCCACAATTAAATCAAAATTTATTATCACAAAATATTTAATAATTTCATTCACATGGCATAAAGTATGAATTTCATAAGTACAAATATTTATTTACAGAAGGAAATCCAAAAATAATATTTTTACAATTTATTTACAACTGCTCAACTTTACATTGATACATACAACATTTCTATATGTACATCAAAATTAACTACAAGGGTATAAAATAATACCCGTACAAAATGATCAGTGTGGTCCACAATTCGATAGCAGCTCACTCTGCTGCTTTCTCCTTACTCTTATCTGCGATAGCAAAATAAGCTATCGCTTAGTATAAAAATACTCAGTGGTGCACAATAAAAATTTGAAATGCAATACATAAATCATTTATTGATGAAACACAATTTAAATATTTCTCAATCACATTTCACAAATTATTAAAGCTCATAATAACACAATTTAGTTAAATAATTTAATAAACACAGTGTTGCCAAAATCATACACAGCTTAAGCCATGACACAAAATTTTCGATCAATGCCGTGTTGTACATCACGACAAAGCAATCTACAACCCCATTAATCGAAATCAATGAGGGAGGTGGCTAGCTAGCTAATGAGTACTCATCCGATCTCAACCTCAACTGGCAAGCAAGAGAGGGAGGAAAATAAATGATCTCAACCCCATAAATGGAGGAGGAATAATGTGATACTGTCATGCTAAGTGTGAACACAAAATCAATTCAAAACAATTTATTCAAATAATTTATTGGAAATCTGGTAAATTTTCAAAGTTATATTCACAATCATAAATGGCAACACAATTCATATTTAACTAAAAAAAAATCAAACTTTCAAGAATCATATATTTAAACAAAAATTACTGTGCACAGACCTGATGTGAGTCGCCTCTAGGCCTTGACTCAGTCTCTCAGAGCTTCCAAGTCTTTTTCAGTTGAAACATACAATTTCACAGTGTTTCAGTACCATAACTTAGCATAAATCCAAAAATAAATTTCACTTCATTTTTACCTAGCTTTAATGTGCTAATTTCGACGTTCTCGAAGTTTTTGTGTTTTGGGTTACTATTCACTACACTATTCAAGTCAAATTGTTGACTTTTTAAGGCTTAATAGGTATGGGAACTCCAACTTCACCCACATACCACATTTTGGTCATTAAATTTGTTGGTTTTGGTCATTTTCTCAAAGCTTAAGTCCTTTTGGCAAAATTGTTAAATTTTCAGTTTTGGTGTCCCTAATTTTACTGTTCCATTGGTCAATCTACTGTTAGAATTTGACAAAACTTCCTTCATAGAAAATGTTCCTTATTGTCTTAAGTTTATTTTCATTTCTAGATCACCCCAATTAGAGTTTTGTAGCTCAAGTTATGGCCATTTGAACCAAGGTTGCTGGGTTAGACACAACCCAGATTTTCTGGGCAAATTTTGGTGCTGGCAGTTTTGGGTCACCAACTTGGGATGGCCAAATGGCTTGGTTGCTGGCAGAATTTGGACTTGTGTTCTTCATGAAAGTTTTAGATCTATATCTCATCTAACCACTGGTAATATTTCAGGTCATTTGGACCTGTCTAGCTCGAGTTATGACCAAATGAACAAACACTGTTCATTTAGTCAGTTTGTACAGTGGCAAACTGCACTTATCCAACTTTGGTCAATTTGTTCACTAAGTTTTGGTCATTTTTTTGGGTATGATTCCTAAATGAAAATTGTGTCATTTTATGTCTATTTTCATCCTCAATTGGTGCCATATCAATTGGACTTGTAAAATTTCATTTTTGGTCCTTCAAAGTTGACTTGGTCATGCTGCCAGCAGCATGACCATACACCCTCCGAATTTAACTTAATTTCCAACCATTCCCACACAACTCATTTGGTCACAATTGACCATTTTTCACTTCACAATGGGTCAAACACATCATTTACTCATTTCTCCAAAATTTTGCCTCAAAACCCTAGGCCTCCAAACCCTAATCACACTAAATTGTTGCATTTAATCACATTTAAGCATTTCAATCTTACTACCATTCTCATACAAGTTTACTAACACATTTAATTCATTCAAAACACATCATACCCTCATACATCCATGGCTGGCCAAAATTTCAGTTTGGTCCTCCCCACATATTTTTATTTCATTTCATTAATTTCTAAGTTCATCTAAGTAACTAATTATGCATTTAAAGAAAAAAAAATGAAAGTTAGCATACTAACCTTTCTTAAAACTTCAAATCTCTATCTTTTGTTCTTCTTTCTTCTTTCAATCTTCTTCTTAAGTTGAGATTACAAGCTCTAGTAAGGTTTTTAGGGGAGTTATGAAGGTTGAGTAAAGAAATTTAAGCTTGAGTATAAGCTTAAATGAAGAAACTTTCATGGAGGAATTAGGGAGAGAGTGAGACGGCAAAGGGAGAAAGAAGATGACTATTTGATTTTTTTTTTCTTTTCTTTTCTTTTATCTATTTTGGCTTATGGAAGACCACAAAAAAAATCTAATTAATTAATTTATTAATTATACACTTATGGCATCATGCATGATGTCATGCATGATGTCATCACCTTTACTTTTTCATTTTCCCTTTTTTTTCTATTAGTTCTTTAATTTAATTCTCGGTTTCGAAATTTTGCTTTTCTCTGATTTTATTTGATAGTTAGGTCAGGAGTCAGCTCTCGGGGTCAATTGACCAAATTGCCCCTCGCCGGTTCATCCCGGTTTGCAAATAATTCTATATTTCTTCCGGCTCCCTGACCTAATTATTTGACTGGCTTAACAGTTCTTTTTCGTGATTTTCTCTTTTCCACTGTGTTCATAAGGGTCCTAAGGACCGCGGCGTCATATTTTACGGTTTGAAATTTGAGTTTAAAATGACTTCGCAGTCATTCCCGAGGAGGTCACCCATCGCTGTGACTCTCGGCTCGTTTAACTTCTTATGTTCTGTTTTTCTTATTTATACTTAACTAATTGAACATTACTAATTATTTGTGTTTATAGTTTCTCTAGTTGTCTTAAGTATGGTTCTAATCCCCTTAATTGTCTGGATCGACACCGGTCACCAGAACTGTGAAATATACCAGGCTATATAAATTGGGGTGTTATAGGAGAGCTCCCTAATGACATCATGTGATGTCATAATTCCATTTTTCTTTCATTTTCTTTTTCTTTTCTTTTCTAATCATTTTTAATTTAAATTTTAGCAATATTTGTTCATATTTTATGTTATAATAATTATTTACTTAACTAGACAAGTTGGTCAAAAATCATTTCTAAAGACGAAATGGCTAAAATGCCCTCCGTTTGGCTTAACAAACTAAAACTGTCAGTACTGATTGAAAAAATTTTCTAAACCTTTGCTTGGTATTCTAATGCCATAGAAACCTCAATGACTCTTCTTTGGAGTCCCAAAAATTATTTCATGAATTTTCTCCCGGGTTTAGGGCTTCTAGTTGCGAAGACCGCAACTTTCCACTAGGTTACCCATCGCTAAGGCACCGGCTCATTTAACTTGGTTGTATTTTATTTCTAAAATTTTTTCTTAATTTTTCTTACACTTGTTTGAGTTATTTATGACTCCTCACTCTAGTTTAAATATTTTTCCAGATATTCTAGCTGTCCATACCAACACCAATCACCGGAATAGCAGAATGTACGGAATTGCTCGTCCTCAAAATTTACCTGACATATGCAATCGACGAACTGCTACCTCTTACTTCTACACCTTTCTGTGTTATCATACTTCACTCTCTCCTTAGTCTCAATCCTATCCTCAAACAGTTCTGTACTCATCCTTTTTCATCTTAAATACAGTCTCCTTCTCATCTCCATTCACTATCTCATTATCTCTTCACTCTCTTATTCCATACCATAACCTAAAATAAACGGGAAATACAAATCTGCAATAGTGTCACCTCGACTCTTATGAATGCAATGCATGATATGTAGTCTATCTAGGTCCAGAAATGCCTAAACCGTGCTCTGATACCAATAAATATAATACCCCTCACCCGACTACAATGTAGCCGAGCAAAGTGTGCTACATTCGGTGCCGGAGCACCGTATCTTATCTTACATTATTCCTTTAATCATTTTCAAGTTATTATCTTTTAATATCAATTATTTTTCAATAGAGAAACTAACGGAGTTTCTCCTATTTTATTATCGTTTGACGTGTTTTACTATTCACCTACTTGAAAATTTCAATAATATTTTACAATAAAAGTCTCATCAATAATTCTCATAATCATCTCATCATTTCATGCATCATCATTTCTGATAGTGTCCATACATTTCGATTCTTATTCATTACCATACATATTCATTCATGCTCATTTCATATATCAAAAATTTCAAATTTCCATTAATTACATAATTTACAATTTACATAATACACAAATTAATTACAATTTCATAATTTATATTTCAATATGATAACTAATTATAAATACATAAAATAACATTTGTGAGCCCTATCTACATGCATTGCTGAGGAGGTGACAACTTGAACACTTTTGCAGATCTGGACTCCAAAAATTTCAGTCAAAGTACCTGCGCGAGGAAACAATCCATCGCGCTAAGCATTGCTGCTTAGTGGTGCAATAATATAACAAGAAAATAATATATACAAATAAAGAAAAAAAATAGAGCATAATTTAAGTATTCAGGAATCAATTTGATTTGCTATGATGTTTCTAGTATTATCTATCTTATATGCTAATTTGTTCCTCTTTGGAAGTGCTGAGTTTATACAATAATAATATTCGATATACATATTAATTCTAGGAGTATTGTATTTTCGGTTCTTACAATTCTGAAAATTTCATTTGTACTACTTGATTCAAATATGTTTCCATTGCTAATATTTTTTTTTTTTTTCATTTCATTCAATACTTTCTAATATTTTTAATTACTAACGTTCTTAAATAATTTTAATAATTTACATTGCCCAGGTAACCTATGACAGGCTAACTAAACTGGATAACGGGTCATTGGCACTGGACACCGCGGTGCCTGGGGCCGTCATACCATGGGACACAGAATGTCAACCACGTATGCAGTCAGTATGGCTAAAAAGCCATGATAACACATAATTGGGTATTAAGCCATGAGTGCGGGCATAAAAGCCATGAATATAGGCATAAAACCTTTCGCAGTACTGCTAAAACAATACCCTATTGGCATGCAATCTATCCAATCTGACACACGTGTCTAGGCAATACAAGGGCACATAATATCATTACATATTAATACATTGTGTTTTATGATTTCAATATTTCTAGTATTATCTATCTTATATGCTAATTTGTTCCTTTTTAGAAGTACTGAGTTTATACAATAATAATATTCAATATATAGATTAATTCTAGGAGTATTATATTTTCGGTTCCTAAAATTCTAAAAATTTCATTTGTACTACTTGATTCAATTATGTTTCCATTGCTAATCTTTTTTTTTTCTCATTTCATTCAATACTTTCTAATATTTTTAATTACTAATGTTCTTAAATAATTTTAATAATTTACATTGCCTAGGTAACTATAATGACACAATGTAAAGAACTAATGCAAAAAATGTTAATGTGCCAATGTATGCCTAGCTTTATGATTGGTTTGGATAGGTTGGCATGCCAATAGGGTTCTGACTTGCAGTACTGCTTATGGCTCCATGCCATTGCGTGATTTATTGCTTTTATTACCATTTCGTTATTGTTTGATACATGAGGCTTTATGGCCAATTGATATTATGGCCCTTTAGCCATTATGTTGCACACCTGGCAGATAATATGTGACCGATGGTGTGACGGCCCGTGGTAGTTGATACTCAATGCTAGTTTACTTGTTTATCTAGTCCAATTAACTTGTATAGGTTACTTGGGCATTAAAATAAGTCTTAACAATTTATAAACAAATAATGAATAGAAAAAACATTAAATTAAATATCTTATAAGTAGTTATAAAAAATACATCCTGTGTGGCATATTAGTATAATTTTCTTATTTTATTTATTTAGTTTATTTTTATATTATTATTGCACTACTAAGTATTATGCTTAGCGCGTCGCTTTTTGCCACGTGTTGGTACTGGAGACCAGGATAGATAGCCCAGTAGACCTTAGACTGGGATTTTGAGAGTCCAGATCTGCATTTGAGTTCAGTGTCACCATCCTCTACAATGCATTTTGGTAGGACCCACTAGACTTTATTATTGATTTTGTATTTTGTATCGAGACATTAATCTTGTCATGTAAATTATAAATTCATGTAATTATTCGTAAATTATGTAAATTAATGAAATTTGAGTATCTTATTTATGAAATTAAGCATGAATGATATTATGGATTTAGATTGAGAATCGAGATCAAATGATTGTTTGAAAAATATGAGTTGATGTTTGAGATTGTTAAAAATTTATATTTTTTAATTTATTGCTGAGATTTTAAACAGGTGGAAAATCATCAAATTGTTAATAAATTAGGGAAAACTCTGTCGGTTTCTCTGATTGAATGAGTGAACTTAAATTAAGAAAATTAAATTTAATTACTAGGAAATATACTAAGATAAGATAAGGTGCTCCCGCACAGAATGTAGCACACCTTGCTCGGTTACACTGTATGTAACATCCTCACTTTAGCTAGTCCGTACAGTTTACTGTTCCGATGACCAATGTCGGTCCGGGCAGCTAGAATGTTTGAAATTTTAAATAGACTAGAGTGAGGAGTTATAAAGAAACTAAATAATGCTCATAAAAATCAAGGAAAATTTATAGGAACGAAATACACTAAGGTTAAACGAGCCAAAACCCTAGTGATGAGTAACCCGAAGGGAAAGTGACGGTGAGGCCGTTAACAACCCTAGACCTGAGGAAAAAATTTTAAAATAAATTTTGGGACTCCAAAGAAGGGTCATTGAGATTTTTATGCGTTACAATGTCGAGAAAATGCTTAGAAAAATTTTTCTATCGGTACACACAATTTTGGCTCGTTAAGCCAAATGAAGGGTATTTTGGCCATTTCGTCTTCAGAGATGATTTTTGGCCAACTTGTCCAGTTAAATAAATAATTTATATGACATAAAATATGAATAAATATTGTTAAAAATTTAATTGAAATTAAGTAAATATGAAAAGAAAAGAAAATGGCATTTATTACTTCATGCTTATGTAAGCATGAGGTAATTAAAAAGGGATGGCCAATCAAATTAAAGGAAGGCAATTAAAATACATTAAAGGATAAAGAAAAGGACAAAAACTCTAGAATTTGTAGCAGCCACTCTCTCTTCCTCTCTTGCCGTCCCATATCTCTCCCTCACTCCACCATTTTTGAATTAACAAGCTCCTTTCCCTTAGTCCTCTCTCAACAAAACCTTAACCTAGCAATATAAAAACTTGTTCTTACATCCTAGTGAAGCTTTTGGGAACAAAAAAAAGCAAAGTGGAAGAGTTCTTATAAGCTTGAAGGGTGACTCCATTAGAGGTCTGTGACCTAACTTTGAATTTCTCTTTAAATTCATGATAAAGGACTATGATTGAGTGCAAATTACAAAGAAATTTATTAAGTACCATGTGTATGCCCATCCCATATTTTCAGCAGCCTTGGTTAGGATAAGATTGTGATGATTTTTATGGAGCTAAAATGGTAGTATGGCTACCCTTAATATGAATCTCTTAAGTGGAGTAATGAAAGGTAAGTGATAATGCATGGTTGAGATAGTTAAGTTAGGGTTTGGGATGAAAATGAGACTTTGATCATGTGATGATGAAAGTAGGCTTTAATGGCCAATTATTGACCATTTGGCTGGGTATGAATAAAAAATGAAGTGGTTTGTGTAGGGAGGATTAAGTTTGGTGTGGCTGCCCTTGGTGACCTGCAGGACTGGGCATGAGTCCAGCAGGTTTGGGCAGCAATAGCTGGAATTGTAGAGGTTCAATTGGTTCAAGGCCAATTGGACATGAAACTAAACACATAATAGCACAACTTTGGTGAAGAAACCATGCGCAGAAAACCAAACCAAGTTGACCTAAAGATTGCCCTAATCCGGGTGACCTGCATTCTGCCTGGGCAAAATGACCAAATGAATAGTGTTTAGTCATTTGGTCATAACTCAGTGTAGAAAGGTCCAATTGACCTGAAATTTTACCAACAATAACCTGAGATATAGACCTACAACTTTCATGAAAAAACTTAACCTAAATTATTACCATAACATATTCAAAAAGTAACTTGCATTCACTACTCAGAATACTGTAGATTTGGTCAGTCTAGAAATTCTAGAAAAATTATAATCCGGAAAGTTGTGGTTTTTGGGCCATAACTTGACCTACAAAACTCCAAGTGTAGTGATTCAAAAATGATATGTAACTAGACAAAATAAGGAACAACTTTCGTGTTGATCATTTTGCCAAATTCCCACTGCAAGAATGACTAATGGAACAGTAAACACAAAGCTTGAAATTTGAAAATTTTTAACAATTAACATTAAGCTTAGAAATGGTATTGGCAACCAATACCAACAATTTTAGAATGCAAAATGTGGTATGTTGGGAGTATCAAAACCAATGTACCTATTGTCCATGTAAAAGCCAACATTTTGTTGGCTAATGAATTGAATAGTAACACCAAAACTTGAATTTCAAGAATTGTGAAACTTGAAAGTGTAATATGCCCTAGTATACCTAGCAAGATTCGTTTGGATAGGTTGGCATGCCAATAAGGTTCTGTTAGCAGTACTACATATGGCTTCATGCCATTATGTATTTCATGGCCTCCCATGCCATTCTGTGATAAAGTAGCTTTTGGCTATGGTAATTGAGTTATTATACTTGAATTATATCCTTGATGATTATTACAGCTTATTAGCTGTTCTGTCGCACACCGGGAGACACAATGTGACCGATGGTGTGATGGTCCGAGGTACTTAGTACCCAGTGCCAGTTTACCCATTTATCCAGTCCAGGCGACTAGTATGGGTTACTCGGGCAACGATAATGAATTTTACAAAGTTTTAATTAATTTATATTGCAATAAATGCCAGAAATTAAGTCTACCTAAAATATAAACATACATTCTGCATATTTATATTATTTTAGTTATTTTATTTTATATTGTCACCACTATGTAGAATTGCTTAGTGCGTCGCTTTTGCCATGCGCAGGTACTGGAGACTTAGCTGGGGAGTCTAGTAGACCTCATACTGGGTGAGATTTCAGATCTGCACACAGAGTTAAGAGTCACCTCACATTGCAATGCATTTGGTAGGACATTAGGCCACTTTCGATATTTTGATATTTTGTATTTTGTAAACTTCTGTAATGTATATTATAAATTCATGTAATTATGCTTTTGATGTAATTATCTATGAACTATGTTCAGTAATAAATGTGAGCATTTCTCATTGAGTTGACTGTGATATGAATTGAATTTAATTTTGAGATACTGAAGTCAATTGAGAAATTGCTGAGAATATATTGGTGGTTGACTAAGAATGATGTGATGATTTTATTGGAAGTGTTTTTAACAGATTCAGAACTGTTTTTTCAATTTATAGCCGGCACTCTGTCGGATTTTCTATAAAATTTGCGAAAAAATTTAGATTAATAAGAAATTGTAAATAAATAAGTAAAAAGGGTAAATTGAATTGAAATATGATTTAGTGCTCCAGCACACTGTGTGGCATATCTTGCTCGGCTACACTATAGATGGGTAAGGGTGTCACATTTAGTGGTATCAGAGCATTGGTTCAGGCGTTTCTGGGCCTAGATAGAATACATACCATTGCATTGCATTTGTAAGTGTTGAGGTGACACTGATGCAGATCTGTTTATTTCCTTATTTTGAATAAGATATGGATCCTTCTTCTCAAAGAGCAGTTGATGAAGAGGTGGAGAGTCGTGTTCCACCAAGGGCTGAATCTGGGGGCAGGGGAGAATCTGCTCCACCAGTAGCTGAGGCACTTGCCTAACCTCAGTTTGCAATATTTCAGCAAATGATTGAGTTTTACTGGCAAATGATGGGGGCAATTCCACCACCACAACCAGAGTCACAACCTCCACCAGCACCACAGAAGTCTTATCTGGAGAAACTACGAAAACATGGGGCTGTGGATTTCTTTGGGAAGAGGGAGGATGATCCCATGACAGTAGAAAACTAATTGGATAGAACAATCAGAGTGCTGAAACAGCTTAATTGCACCCCCGAGCAGAACCTGGAAGGTGCTGTGTCCCTACTCCAGGATGATGCATATCAGTGGTGGGACACAGTAACCAGTGAGGTGCAATCGGAACGGATCACCTAGGAATTCTTTCTCATAGAGTTCAGGAAAATATATGTTAGCAAAGTGTATTTAGAAGAGCGAATAAGAGAATTTATCAGTCTGAGACAGAGGGAATTATCAGTGGTCGAGTATGAGCGTGAGTTTGTCAGACTGAGTCGGTATGGGAGGGAGATAGTCCCTACAGAGGCAGAGAGGTGTAGAAGGTTCAAAAAAGGGCTTAATGACAATATCAAAGTCATGATCACAACATTGGAGATTACAGATTTTACTAAGCTAGTTGATGCAGCAACAAAAGTAGAAAGAGTCCGAATAAATGAACAAAATAGAAGGGAAAGACAGCAGAAGAGGGGTCCAGGTCAGTCCAGTTCATTTTCTGCTCCCAGTAAGAAGAGTAAAGGTCCTCCTACTCAGAGTTCAGGACAACCACAAGGTCAGGGTCAGTCCCAGGGGCCCATACCACAGTTCACACCTAAGAGAGGCCAGTCCACACCATCAGTGGGCAGCTCTCCAGGGACGGTGTTCAGGGGACCAGCCCCAGCAACTTTTGCCTATCCGTATTGCCAAAAGTTGCATAAGGGAGATTGTTAGCGAGTGACTGGTGCATGCTTATGGTGTGGATCTGCAGAACATCAGATCAAGAATTGTCTGAAGAGGACTACTACAATTGCTCCAACACAAGCTGACAGAGCTGGTCCTGCACCACAAAGGGGTAGGAAACCTGGTAAATCTGAGGCAGCTAGTCCATCACTGAGGCCTGCATCCGAGTCAGCTGAGAGGCCAGAGACTAGAATACCTGCCAGGGCATATGCCATTAGAGCTCAGGAGGAGCAAGATGCCCCGGATGTTATCAGGGGTACATTCTCCCTCTACAACACTTTTGTGTATGCATTGGTGGATCCAGGATCCACTCATTCCTACATTTGCATCAAACTACCCATAGAAAGGGGAGTTCCAGTAGAGGAGAGTGATCAAGACATTCTGGTCACAAATCCACTGGGCCATAGTGTGGTAGTGAATAAGGTGTATAAAGGTTGCCCATTGAGGATTCAAGGGTATGAATTCTCGGCAGACCTAATTGAATTGCCGTTCTATGAGTTTGATGTGATTTTGGGAATGGACTGGTTGTCACGTCATCAGGCAATAGTTGATTGCAAATTGAAGAAGATTTCTCTGAAAACTTTTAAGGGTAATGAGATTACTGTTGTGGGTGAAAGGACAGACTTTCTATCCAATGTTATCTCAGCCATAGTTGCAAGAAGATTGATAAGAAAAGGCTGTAAAGCTTACCTAGCACACGTGGTTGATACTAGGCAGGCTAAGATAAACCTGTGTGATATACCCACAGTAAGAGACTTCCCAGATGTATTTCCTGAAGAGTTGCCTGGTTTACCACCAGAAAGGGAAGTCGAGTTTGCTATTGAGGTAATGCCGAGTACAGCAACAATTTCTATTGCCCCTTATAGGATGGCACCCACTGAATTGAAGGAGTTGAAAATTCAGTTGCAAGAGTTACTCGATAAGGGGTTCATAGGCCCCAGTGTGTCACCATATGGAGCTCCGGTGCTGTTTATGAAGAAGAAGGTTGGAACTTTAAGATTGTGTATTGATTACCGATAGTTAAACAAGGTAACTGTGAAGAATAAATATCCATTGCCCAGAATTGATGACCTGTTTGATCAGTTGAAGGGAGCTGGTGTATTTTCAAAAATTGATCTCAGATTAGGGTATCATCAGTTGAGGGTAAAGGATGCAGATGTGTCAAAAACTGCATTCAGAACCCAATATGGGCATTATTAATTTTTAGTGATGCCGTTTGGGTTAACAAATGCACCAGTAGCATTTATGGACCTTATGAATCGTATCTTCCATCCATATTTAGATCAGTTTGTAGTGGTCTTTATTGATGATATTCTGGTGTATTCCAAGGCCAGGGAAGAACATGATGAACATTTGAGGATTGTTCTGCAAACCCTGCGAGAAAAGAAGCTATATGCTAAGCTGTCCAAGTGTGACTTCTGGATAAGTGAAATCTCTTTCCTTAGACACATAGTATCAGCAGAGGGGATTAGAGTGGATCCCAAAAAGATAGAAGCAGTGATGGAATGGAAGCCTCCCAGAAATACAACTGAGGTCAGAAGTTTCTTGGGGCTAGCTGGGTATTACAAAATATTTATGAAGGGATTCTCTCTTATAGCTGCTCCAATGACCAAGTTGTTACACAAAAATGTGAAATTTGGCTGGAACAATAAGTGCCAAGCCAGTTTTGAGAGACTGAAGGCTATGTTAACAGAAGCACCAGTGTTAACACAGCCAGTGTTAACACAACCAGTGTCAGGAAAAGACTTTGTGGTCTACAGTGATGCCTCGCATAATGGGCTAGGGTTTATATTGATGCAAGATGGGAAAGTGGTCGCCTATGCTTCCAAGTAGTTAAGGCCACATGAACAAAATTACACTACTCATGACCTGGAGTTAGCAGCAATTATCTTCGCACTGAAGATATGGAGGCATTATTTATATGGTGAAAAATGCTATATCTATACAGACCACAAGAGTCTAATATTTGCTAACTCAGAAGGAGCTCAATCTTAGACAGAGGCGATGGATTGAGTTCTTAAAGGACTATGATTGTGTGATAGATTATCATCCTAGAAAGGCAAATGTAGTTGCTGATGCCTTGAGCAAAAAATCCATCACAGCTTTAAGATCACTAAATGCCTGTCTATCCTTAGCTCAAGATGGAGCTATTTTAGCTGAGTTACAAGTGATGCCAAACCTGCTACAATAGATACAAGATGGACAAAGGACAGATGAAAAATTAATAGCCATTGTGAGTAAAATTCCAGAGGGAAAGGAAACTGAATATGAGGTGAAAGCAGATGGGTGTCTGTACTATAGAGGAAGAGTGTGTGTACCAGATGATGGGGAACTGAAGACTGGTATTCTAAAAGAAGCACACACTAGTGTTTATGCTATGCACTCGAAAAGCATAAAAATGTATAATGATTTGAAGCCTCATTATTGGTGGCCTGGTATGAAGAGGGATATAGCTGACTATGTGGCTAAGTGTTTGACATGTCAGCAAGTTAATGCAGAACATCAAGTTCCATCAGGATTACTACAGCCTATAAGCATACCTGAATGGAAATGGGATCGAGTCACTATGGATTTTGTTAGTGGTCTACCTCTCACCCAGAAGAAGCATGATGCAGTATGGGTGATAGTGGATAGATTGACGAAGTCAGCACATTTTCTGCCAGTTAGGACTGACTACTCACTGGAGAGGCTAGCAGAATTATATATCAGTGAGATAGTTAGACTGCATGGAATCCCACTTTCCATCATATCTGACCGAGACCCAAGGTTTACATCGAGATTCTGGAAAAAGTTGCAAGAAGCCTTGGGCACACAACTCCGCTTTAGCACGGCTTTTCATCATCAGACGAATGGACAGTCAGAATGAGTAATCCAGGTAAACCTAAGAACTAATTGAATTTTCATAGTTAATAAATTGAAATGATAGTAACAATGTGAATTATGTGATAGATCCTGGAGGATATGCTGAGGAGTTGTGTCATTGAGTTTGAGGGGAATTGCGATAGATATCTCCCACTGGCAGAATTTGCATATAATAATAGCTACCAACCTAGCATTCAAATGGCTCCATATGAAGTACTATATGGGAGGAAATGTAGAACCTAGTGTGTTTGACTGAATTGGGCGAAGATAAGCTGGTAGGACCAGACCTGGTGAAACAGACTGAGGAGAAAGTGAAGATAATCAAAGCTAACCTGAAGGTTGCCTCAGATAGATAGAAATCTTATGCCGACTTGAAGAGCAAAGAGATAGAGTATGCAGTTGGTGATAAAGTGTTTCTCAAAGTCTCACTGTGGAAGAAAGTACCGACGTTTGGAAGAAAGGATAAGTTAAGCTCTAGGTTCATTGGCCCATATGAAGCTATTGAACGTGTGGGACCAGTGGCCTATCGACTAGCTTTACCACCAGAACTGGATAAAATCCATAATGTATTCCATGTTTCTATGCTGAGAAGATATCGCTCAGACCCTTCACATGTCATCACCATGGAAGAGATTGAAATCCAACCGGACTTGACATATACAGAAGAACCCATACGGATCCTAGCTCGGGAAGTGAAGGAACTGAGAAATAAACAAATTCCACTGGTGAAAGTGCTTTGGAGGCACCACAACACTGAAGAGGCAACTTGGGAAAGTGAAGAGACAATGAGGCAACAGTTCCTTCAACTGTTTGCATCAGGTAAATTTCGAGGATGAAATTTTTATTAGAGGGGAAGAGTTGTAACATCCTCACTTTAGCTAGTCAATACAGTCTACTATTCCGGTGACCAATGTCAGTCCAGGCAGCTAGAATGTTTGAAATTTTAAATAGACTAGAGTGAGGAGTTATAAAGAAACTAAATAATGCTCATAACAATCAAGGAAAATTTATAAGAACGAAATACACTAAGGTTAAACGAGCCAAAACCCCAGTGATGAGTAACCCGAAGGGGAAGTGACGGTGAAGGCTGTTAACAATCCTAGACTAGGGGAAAAATTATAAAATAATTTTTGGGACTTCAAAGAAGGGTCATTGAGGTTCTTATGGCATTAGAATGCCGAAAAAATGCTTAGAAAATTTTTTCTATTAATACACACAATTTTGGCTCGTTAAGCCAAACGGAGGGCATTTTGGTCATTTCGTCTTCAGAGATGATTTTTTGCCAACTTGTCCAGTTAAATAAATAATTTATATGAAATAAAATATGAATAAATATTGTTAAAAATTTAATTGAAATTAAGTAAACAAGAAAAGAAAAGAAAATGGGATTTATTACTTCATGCTTATGTAAGCATGAGGTAATTAAAAAGGGATGGCCAATCAAATTAAAGGAAGGCAATTAAAATACATTAAAGGATAAAGAAAAGGAGAAAAACTCTAGAATTTGCAGCAGCCACTCTCTCTTCCTCTCTTGCCGTCCCATATCTCTCCCTCACTCCACCATTTTTGAATTAACAATCTCCTTTCCCTTAGTCCTCTGTCAACAAAACCTTAACCTAGCAACATAAAAACTTATTCTTACATCCTAGTGAAGCTTTTGGGAACAAAAAGAAGTAAAGTGGAAGAGTTCTTACAAGCTTGAAGGGTGACTCCATTAGAGGTTTGTGACCTAACATTGAATTTCTCTTTAAATTCATGATAAAGGACTATGATTGAGTGCAAATTACAAAGAAATTCATTAAGTGCCATGTGTATCCCATCCCATATTTTTGGCAGCCTTGGTTGGGGTAAGATTGTGATGATTTTTATGGAGCTAAAATAGTAGTATGGCTGCCCTTAATATGAATCTCTTAAGTGGATTAATGAAAGGTAAGTGATAATGCATGGTTGAGATAGTTAAGTTAGCGTTTGGGATGAAAATGAGACTTTGATCATGTGATGATGAAAGTAGGCTTTAATGGTCAATTATTGACCATTTGGCTATGTATGAATAAAAAATGAAGTGGTTTGAGTAGTGAGGATTGAGTTTGGTGTGGCTGCCCTTGGTGACCTGCAGGACTGGGCATGAGTCTAGTAGGTTTGGGCAGTAATAGCTAGAATTGTAGAGGTTCAATTGGTGCAAGGCTAATTGGACATGAAACTAGACACATAATGGCACAACTTTGGTGAAGAAACCATGCCCAGAAAACCAAACCAAGTTGACCTAAAGATTGCCCTAATCTGGGTGACTTGCATTCTGCCTGGGCAGAATGACCAAATGAACAGTGTTTAGTCATTTGGTCATAACTCAGTGTAGAAAGGTCCAATTGACTTGAAATTTTACTAGTAACAAGCTGAGATATACACCTACAACTTTCATGAAGAAATCTAACCCAGATTATGACCATAACATATTCAAAAAGTGACTTGCAGTCACTGTTCAGAATACTGTAGATTTGGTCAGTCCAGAAATTCTGGAAAAATTATAATCCGGCCAGTTATGGTTTTTGGGCCATAACTTGAGCTATAAAACTCCAAATGTAACATCCTCACTTTAGCTAATCCATACAGTCTACTGTTCCAGTGACCAATGTCAGTCCGGGCAGCTAGAATGTTCGAAATTACAAATAGACTAGAGTGACGAGTCATAAAGAAACTAAATAATGCTCATAAAAATTAAGGAAAATTTTTAAAAACGAAATACATTAAGGTTAAATGAGCCGAAACACCAGGGATGAGTAACCCGAAGGGGAAGTGACGGTGAAGGCCGTTAGCAACCCTAAACCCGGGGGAAAAAATTATAAAATAATTTTTGGGACTCTAGAGAAGGGTCGTTGAGATTCTTATGGCATTAGAATGCTAAGAAAATGCTTAGAAAAAATTTTCTATCGGTACACACAATTTTAGCTCGTTAAGCCAAACAGGGGGACATTTTGGTCATTTCGTCTTCAGAGATGATTTTTGGCCAACTTGTCCAGTTAAATAAATAATTTATATAACATAAAATATGAATAAATGTTGTTAAAAATTTAATTGAAATTAAATAGACATGAAAAGGAGAGAAAATGAAAGAAAATGGAATTATGACATAATAATGATGTTATTAAAATTCTCCCAACCAATCCAATGTTGACACATGGCATAAGTTTATTTAAAAGAGACTAAAGGGGCAGAAAATGAAGAGAAAAAAATCAGAACTCTCTCTACCTTCTTCCTTGCCGTCACCCTTCCCTCCATGGCCACCATGAGCAAGCTTTTTCAAGCTTGATTTCCCTAGCTTTTACCCAACTAAAACCTATATTCCCAACACAAAAAAGTGTTCTTACATCTTAATGAGTCTTTTGGGAGCAAAAAGGAAAGGAAAAGAAGAACCCTAGCAAGTGGGAAACTTCACTCCATTACAGGTTTGTGACCTAACCTTGGTTTTCACTTTAAATTCATGTTTAAGGACCATGAATGAGTATAAATTACAATGAAATTTATGAAATACTATTTGTATGCCATCCCATAATTTCGACAGCCTTGGTTGGGGTAAGATTGTGATGATTTTTATGGAGTTAAAATGGTAGTATGGCTGCCCTCAATTTGCATCTCTTGAGTGGAGTGATGAAATGCAAATAATAATGCATGGTTGATGATGTTTGAGTTAGGGTTTGGGATGAAAATGAGACTTTGATCATGTGATGATGAAAGTAGGTTTTAATGGTCAATTAATGACCATTTGGTTTTGTTTGAATAAAAAATGAAGTGAATTGTGCAGTGGGATTTGAGTTTGGTGTGGCTGTCCTTGGTGACCTGCAAAACTGGGCATGAGTCCAGTAGATTTGGGCAGCAATAACTTGAGTTATAAAGGTTCAATTGGTGCAAGGCCAATTGGACATGAAACTAGACACATAATGGCACAACTTTGGTGAAGAAACTATGCCCAGAAAACCAAACCAAGTTGACCAAAAGATTGCCCTAATCCGGGTGACCTGCATTCTGCTTGGGCAAAATGACCAAATGAACAGTGTTTAGTCATTTGGCCATAACTCAGTGTACAAAGGTCCAATTGACCTGAAATTTTACCAGAAACAAGTTAAGATATAGACCTACAACTTTTATGAAGAAACCTGACCCAAATTATGAACATAACATATTCAAAAAGTGACCTGAAGCCACTATTCCTAATACTGTAGATTTGGTCAGTCCAGAAATTCTGGAAAAATCATAATCCGGCCAGTTGTTGTTTTTGGGCCACAACTTGAGCTACAAAACTCCAAATGGAGTGATTCCAAAAAGGAAATGTAACTAAACAAAATAAGGAATAACTTTCATGTTGATCATTTTGCCAAATTCCCACTGCAAAAATGACTAATGGAATAGTAAACACAAAGCTTGAAAATTGAAAATTTTGTACAATTAACCTTAAGCTTAGAAATGGTATTGGCAACCAATACCAACAAGTTTAGAATGCAAAATGTGGTATGTTGGGAGTATTAAAACCAATGTATCTATTGTCCATGTAAAAGTCAACATTTTGTTGACTAATGAATTAAATAGTAACACTAAAACTTGAATTTCGAAAATTGTGCAACTTAAAAGTGTAAAATGCTCTAGCATACCTAGCAAGATTGGTTTGGATAGTTTGGCATGCCAATAGGGTTCTGTTAGCAGTACTACATATGGCTTCATGCCATTCTGTGTTTCATGGCTTCCCATGCCATTCTGTGACATAATAGCCTTTGGCTATGTTATTTAAGTTGTTACACTCGGGTTTTATCCCTGATGATTATTACAGCTTATTAGTTGTTCTGTTGCACACCGAGAGACACAATGTGACTGATGGTGTGATGGTCTGAGGTACTTAGTACCTAGTGCAAATTTACCCATTTATCCAGTCCAGTCAACTAGTATGGGTTACTCGGGCAATGATAATAAATTTTACCAAATTTTAATCGAATAATACTGCAATAACTATCAGAAATTAAGTGTACCAAAAAATGTAAACATACATTTTGCATACTTATTTTTATTTTTATTTTATTTTATTTTATATTGTCACTACTAAGCAGAATTGCTTAGCGCGTCACTTTTTCCACGCGCATGTACTGGAGACCTAGCTGGGGAGCCCAGCAGACATCAGACAGAGTAAACTTTCAGAGCTACATCCGGAGTCCAGAGTCACCTCAAATCTGCAGTGCACATGGTAGGACATTAGGACTTTGGGTAGCATTTTGTATTTTGTATTTTGTATTAGTTTTGGATTGTAACTATAAACCCTTGAAATTATTTGACAATGTAAATATATAAAATTTCATGTTATTGAAATTTTCTGTATAATGTATGTGGAAAAATGAAATGTTGAGAAATATGTATAAATGTGCTTCAAGTGATGAAGTGAACAGAAAAGTTCTGAAAATAGTATTGAGATTTTGAGATTGATTTGAAATGTGTGTAATGGAGTTATAGATTTGGAAATTATATTGGAAGTGTCTTTTAAACAGGTTCAGAAGAACTGTTTTTTCAATTTACAGCTGGCACTCTAACGGATTTTCTATAAAAATTTCGAAAAAATGCAGATTTATCAAAAATTGTAAATAAATGAATTAAAAGGGGATAAATTGTAATTAAAATATGAATTAGTGCTCCGGCACACTGAGTGGTATAATTTGCTCGGCTACACTGTAGACGGGTAAGGGGTGTCACACCAAATGGAGTGATTCAAAAAAGAAAATGTCACTAGACAAAATAAGGAACAACTTTTATGTTGATCATTTTGCCAAATTCCCACTGCAAGAATGACTAATGGAACAGTAAACAAAAAGTTTGAAATCTGAAAATTTTGAACAATTAACATTAAGCTTAGAAATGGTATTGGCAACCAATACCAACAATTTTAGAATGCAAAATGTGGTATGTTGGGAGTATTAAAACCAATGTACCTATTGTCCATGTAAAAGTCAATATTTTGTTGACTAATGAATTGAATAGTAACACCAAAACTTGAATTTTAAGAATTGTGAAACTTAAAAGTGTAATATGCCATAGTATACTTAGCAAGATTGGTTTGGATAGGTTGGCATGCCAATAGGGTTCTTGTTATACCTTACCCCTCTGTAAGGCATAACATGATCCCGTAGAATACCTAATGAATTATCGAACTTTACCTACCGATAACTCATTAAGTACCCTACAAGGGATTTTAAAACAATTTTCTTACTTTTGATAACTAGTGAGCATTTTCTAATAGGTATTCAAAACATATAATTAAAAGTAAATCTAGTTAATATTTTTGGCCCATTTTATTTTTTCGTAAATTTTATAAAAATTTTGACAGAGTTCTGTCTGTATTTTGAGAAACCAGTTATTCAAATACCTGTAAAAAGCACTTCTAAAAATGTTTTCTCAACAACTACTTCAATTTCACAATCAAACTCAAATATCAAGATTTCACAATCAACATTTCTCAATTTCCAAAATTCAATAATCTTCAAAATACTAGCAATTCATCTCATTCAAATTAAATAAAATAGTTCCACTCATATTTCACTAGAGACAAAACAATTTATATATACATCATTACAAAATTTACATCAAAGGAAATTCAAACAAAATTTTTATTACAAACTTCATACAAACTTTGTACAAGCTGCTCCAGACCCATTTTACATGTCCATACATTTATGTGCAATACATACATCAAAAGAAATATTTACAGTTAGTGTTAGTAGTATGCCCTAGAGCATATCATTTAATATGTATCTTATACATATTTTTATTAATAAAAGGTATTTCCACTTTTCCTCTTACATAATATATTTATGTGTAATAGAAAAGGTCCATTGATATTTTGTTAGAAATATTATTCTTAAGTTGTTAAGAATATGAGTGACAATATTTCTACCACAAAGTATTATAAATAGGTTCACAATCGAGGATACTTCATAATAAGGACATGACTTATCCAGAAAGATTGTATTCATGTTTGTTCCCAAGTTATTTATATGAGATATAAATAAGATGGAATGGTGAGTCTCATGCCATATAACAAACATGATAGGCACTTATAAATAATAAGTAGGCCGAACCAGTGACACTTATGACAAGCACATGGAGTTTACTCTTGTCAATGTTTTGTCATAAATCATATCAGTGCATATAATCTTTAGACCTGAGATAGCACAGTTATCTTGTATATAGGTAGTTTGAGTTTGATACTGCTTTCATACTTATACTGTGTATGGGTATATGGGCATCTATTGGCTCCTACTAGTTATATATGGAGGTAGGTGTTGATCAAGATGGAATTTGTTCCTCTAAGAAAATAGAGATAAAATCCTATGTTCATTTAATTATTCTTGATGTTTCAAGTTCCTGGCCTGGATAGATAGATTTATTCAGAAAAGAGTTTATGATGAGAAAATCTTTTTAATCAAGAACTGGAATTACAAGAGAACATAATATTCATAGTAAATGGAGTTTGACATAAATCATGACTCCAGCTTGAGTTGGGATTTGTAACAGAGAGATTCTAGTGCATGGTAACATATGATTATAGGTTCATTTAAGGTAAACCTTATTACTAATTGGGTGGCCATGGCATGCTATGCTAGGTGTTAACCATGGTCTATGAGGTTCATAAAATAATTTAGAGAAATCATTTATGGCAAGAAAGAGTTTTGATGATATTAGAGTTGATATCATGTCTCATTGCCAATTAGTGATGAGCCTAGTAAGTCACACACATACACAAGTTATCACCTATTTAAATATGGTTTAATTAATTAATTAAAGAGTTTAATTGATTAATTAAATAGGTTTGGTTTGCAATTAAATTGCAAAGTCCCTAGTATGACTTGAAACCAAATCTAGATTATTGGATGTATAGTATAAGTTAAATTTATATTTAAAGTGTTTAAATATGAATTTAATTAATGAGAAATTAATTAATAGAGATTAATTAATTAATTTATATTTGATATAAATTGATTAGAAGAAGAAAAATAATTATTTTGGGTTAAGAACTCAAAATTAAGACACATGGACATTTTGGTCATTTCACAGTGTGACACGTGGCACCATGACATGGTGACACATGGGATTACACATAAGCTTGCCAAATGTTTTTTTTTAATCATGTAAGATTATTAAAATCAAGATTAAATATAGGTTTGACACTTGGCACAATGTGATTGGGTCACTTAAACATAGAGCTAATCAAAGGGTGACATGTGGCAAGGGTTTAATGTGTTAACCTAGCTATTTAAGTGTTGTTATGAGAAGAAAAGCAACCAGCAGCCACTCCTCTCCTTTGTCATGCCACTTTGAGGCTTTTCATCTATTCTTCTTCATCTCTCATCAATTCAAAGAGATTAGCCATCAATCTCTTGAATTGAAAACACTATAAATTGTTTCTAGTGTCCTGTTTACATCTCTAATCTCTTAAAAGGCAGAACTTGAATTTCTAATTAATAGAAAAAGCTTTAGAAGCTATTCAAGGGCTGCCATAGGTGTTCTTGGTGTGGACAAGCTAGAGGGACAACATCTGGTGTCTTTAAGACGAATCTCAAAGGCGGACATTTGCGATTGCATCAAGAGGTTAGTGTAATCGTTCTTGATTTAATCTAGGGTTCTAAAATTAATCTGATTAATTTTAAAATCTTAAATGGAAAATAAAGATCCAAAAATATATTAAAAGAGTTTTAATATGTTGTTTATCATTGAAATCAAATAGATAAAAATAAATCTTGCATGATGCATGTGACCCTAGGTGAAAATTTTTGAATTCAATGGTATAAACTTGTGTTTTTCACGCTTCCGTTCCTTCAATTGGTATCAGAGCCACTATATCTGCCATTTAGATTGTTGATTATATGATTTAATTGTGTGATTTGATCATGAGATGATTGATCCATTGCTGGTTGGATCAAGAGGTGTGGCGGCATGCTTGATGAACTCCAACATGGTGCGCATGGCTTGGGAAGATCATGGTACGCATGGTTGTTATTAAATTCTGCAATTGTTGCATGATGAAAGGTTCATCATATGACTAATTAAAATGTTTAATTAGGATTTTTAATCACACAATTAAATTATGATTCAAATCATAATTTTAAAAATTGTTTGAATGTGATTCAAATCTGAATTTTAAAAGTTGTTTGAATGTGATTCAAATATGAATTTTTAAAGTTATTTGAATCATATTTAAATATGATTTTTTAAAATTGATTGAATAAAATTCAGATCTGATTTTTTAAAAAATGTTTGAATGTGATTCAAGTCTGATTTAAAAAAAAAATGTTTGAATGTGATTCAAATTTGAATTTTTAAAGTTATTTGAATGTGATTCAAATCTGAATTTTTTAAATTTGTTTGAATGAGATTCAAATCTGAATTTTTAAATTTATTTGAATCATATTCAAATTTGGATTTTTAAGTTGAATATGAGATATTCAAATCAATTTAAGTATGTATGTTTTATTTAATTGTTAAATAATGATATGCATGATGGATGATCATGGACTATAAAAGACCAATGTGATTGGATTTATTTCTTTTATGTTTCTTTGGGATTGTAAATTAATTAATTTATTTTAATTTATTTTGGGCATGTATTATTAAGTTTGTAATAATTTTTGGGTTGTAATTTCATTTATTTAAGTTCTTGTAAATTCGCCTTGGTATGCCAAGGATTACAATGTAATATTGGATTGCAAGAAATTCAAGGAGGTCAAGAGCATTGGTGGGACCAGTGGGAGGAATTCAAGATCAAGTGTTGATTATGTACTCCTTCAGCAACTCTTATAAAATGAATGAATGAATGAAATGCACCTAGGAATGCCCTGATTCAATTCTTGGTGGCTCAGAATTGAATCCCTTAGAAAGTCCATGATCATACCATATTTATTGCTTATCTATGAATGCATGAGATGTATGGGAATGTATGCTATTATATGATATATGCATGCAAATTGGATAATGTGCAAAGTGAGACCTTAATAGTAATTAGAATGGCCATAAAATCTTCCAAACAAATGATTAAGTTGGAAATGCTATAATTAAAGTAATTATAACATAGGCCCTCCATTGGGGCAATTATTTTAAGAAATTTTAAATAATTGCATAAGATGCAATTAATTTAAGAGATTTTCTTAAGAATAATTGTTAAGCATGAGATGTTGTAAATATGTAAATGGTTTAGTGGCCAATATTGGATGTACTTGAGGACATTAAAATTATTTGCATAATTACTGGCTCAATGGGATCAACTTAACTAATGCAAGATAAGTCAATAATGGATGTACTTGAGATTTTGAGCATTAAGGGCTAGGTAAAGGATTGAACCTCACATGAGATGTGATGGGCAAGGAGTTGCTCACTTATAGTTTATTGTAATCCCAATAATGGATGTACCTGATGAAGGAACGGAAGCGTGAAAAACACAAGATTATACCATTGAATTCAAAAATTTTCACCTAGGGTCACATGCATCATGCAAGATTTATTTTTATCTATTTGATTTCAATGATAAACAACATATTAAAACTCTTTTAATATGTTTTTGGATATGTATTTGCCATTTAAGATTTTAAAATTAATCAGATTAATTTTAGAACCCTAGATTAAATCAAGAACGATTACACTAACCTCTTGATGCAATCGCAGCGTGCGCCTTTGAGATTCATCTTGGGACACGGATGTTGTCCCTCTAGCTTGTCCACACCAAGAACACCTATGGCAGCCCTTGAACAGCTTCTAAAGCCTTTTCTATTAATTAGAAATTCAAGTTCTGCCTTCTAAGAGATTAGAGATGTAAACAGGACACTAGAAACAATTTCTAGTGTTCTTAATTCAAGAGATTGATGGCTAATCTCTTTGAATTGATGAGAGATGAAGAGAAATAGCTGGAGAGGCTCAAAGTGGCGTGACAATTGAGAGGAGAGGCTGCTGGTTATGTTTTCTTTTCATAACCACACTTAAATAGCTAGGTTAACACATTAAACCCTAGCCACATGTCACCTTTTGATTAGCTCTAGGTTTAAGTGACCCAATCACATTGTGCCAAGTGTCAAACCTATATTTAATCTTGATTTTAATCATCTTACATGATTAAAAAAACATTTGGCAAGCTTATTTGTTATGCCATGTGTCACCATCTCATGGTGCCACGTGTCACACTGCAAAATGACCAAAATGCCCCTGTGTCTTAATTTTGAGTTCTTAACCCAAAATAATTATTTTCTTCTTCTAATTAATTTATATCAAATATAAATTAATTAATTAATCTCTATTAATTAATTTCTCATCAATTAAATTCATATTTAAACACTTTAAATATAATTTAATTTATACTACACATCCAATAATCTAGATTTGGTTTCAAGTCATGCTAGGGACTTTGCAATTTAATTGCAAACCAAATCTATTTAATTAATCAATTAAACTCTTTAATTAATTAATTAAATCATATTTAAATAGGTGATAACTTGTGTATGTGTGTGACTTACTAGGCTCATCACTAATTGACAATGAGACATGATATCAACTCTTAATATCATCAGAACTCTTTCTTACCATAAATGATTTCTCTAAATCATTTTATGAACCTCATAGACCATGGTTAACACCTAGCATAGCATGCCATGGCCACCCAATTAGTAATAAGATTTACCTTAAATGAACCTATAATCATATGTTACCATGCACTAGAATCTCTCTGTTACAAAATCCCAACTCAAGTGAGTCATGGTTTATGTCAAACTCCATTTGCTATGAATATTATGTTCTCTTTTAATTCCAGTTCTTGATTAAAAGATTTTCTCATCGAAACTCTTTTACGAATAAATCTATCTGTCTGGCAGAACTTGAAACATCAAGAACAATTAAATGAACATAGGATTTTATCTCTATTTACTTAGAGGAACAGATTCCTTCTTGATCAACACCTACCTCCATATATAACTAGCGTGAGCCAACACATGCCCATATACCCATACATAGTACAAGTATGAAAGCGATATCAAACTCAAACTACCTATATACAAGATAAGCTGTGCTATCTCAGTCTAAAGATTATATGCACGATATGATTTATGACAAAACATTGACAAGAGTAAACTCCATGTGCTTGTCATAAGTGTCACTGGTTCGACCTACTTATCATTTATAAGTGCCTATCAAGTTTGTTATATGGCATGAGACTCACCATTCCATCTTATTTATATCTCATATAAATAACTTGGGAACAAACATGAATACAATCTTTACGGATAAGTCATGTCCTTATTATGGAGTATCCTCGATTGTGAACCTATTTATGATACTTTGTGCTAGAAATATTGTCACTCATATTCTTAACAACTTAAGAATAATATTTCTAACAAAATCAATGGACCTTTTCTATTACACATAAATATATTATGTAAACGGAAAAGTGGAAATGCCTTTTAGTATTAAAACTATATACAAGATACATACTAAATGATATGCTCTAGGGCATACTACTAACAATCTCCCACGAGCACTAGAGCCATTCATTACAATATCTTAGACCTCTCTTCTCAAGATGTCGGTCTAACTGAGCTTGTGACAAAGGCTTAGTGACTGGATCACCGGATTTTCAGTGATGCTATTTCTGCATGGCTATATCGCCTTGCCCAACTATATCTCGATAATGTGGTAGTGCCTTTCTAAGTGTTTGGATTTTGGTGAGACCTTGGTTCCTTAGCCAAGATGGTTGCTCCATTGTTGTCACGGTGAAATGGAACTGACTCAATGGAAGGAACTCTTGTAAGTTCTGTCATGAACTTCTTTATCCAAACGACTTCCTTTGCGACATCGATGCGAGAATATACTCGACCTCGTAGTGGAATCTGCGATGCGTGCTCTGCTTGGAACTCTTCCAACCGATCGCACCTCCATTACAAATGAACACAAATCCAGAGGTAGACTTTCTATCATCGATATATCGATTGGAAATCGAATCGGTATAACCATCCAATTGCAAGTCTCCACCTCCATAAATCAAGAATAAATCCTTAGTTCTTCTCAAGTACTTAAGAATATTCTTGTGACTATCGATGTTCCAAACGGATTGGATTGATACACCTAGTCAAACTAACGAGATATGCGATATCCAGCCTAGTACACAACATTGCATACATTAAACTTCCAATAGCCGAAGCACATGGAATCCTGGCCATCTTATCTCTTTCTTCAGGTGTCTTTGGAGACATCTCTTTAGAAAGGTGGATACTATGTCTCACTGGTAACAACCCTCTCTTGGAATCAAGCATGTTAAACCTCTTTAACACCTTTTCCAAGTATAGACTTTGGGATAAACCAATTATTCTTTTCGCTCTATCTCTATAGATGCGAATCCCAAGAATATAGGTTGCCTCCCCTAAGTCTTTCATGGAGAATGTATTTGACAACCATACCTTTATAGTCGTCAACATACCTGTATCATTACCCATCAACAGTATGTCATCCACATATAAGACAAGGAAAGTGATAGCACTATCACTAACCTTCTTATATACACATGGCTCATCCTCATTTTTAATAAAACCAAAGGATTTAATGGCTTCATCAAAACGGATGTTCCAACTCCTCGAAGCTTGTTTCAACCCATAAATGGATCGCTTTAGCTTGCATACCTTGGAACCATTTTGGGATTCAAAACCCTTAGGTTGTTCAATGAAAATGTTTTCTTCAATGTATCCATTGAGAAAAGCTGTTTCGACATCCATCTGCCAAATCTCATAATCATAGTACGCAGCTATTGCTAATAAAATCCTAATTGATTTAAGCATGGCAACAGGCTAGAAAGTCTCCTCATAGACGATTCCTTGCCTTTGGCGAAACCCTTTCGCTACTAGCCTTGCCTTATAGGTCTCTACCTTTCCATCAGAACCAATTTTCTTCTTGAAAACCCATTTGTTCCCTATAGGTATAATACCTTCAGGTGGGTCAACAAGATCCCAAACTTGATTCTTATACATGGAATCAATCTCGGATTTCATAGCATCAATCCATTTTGAAGAGTCTATATCTGATATAGCTTCTTCATAGGTAAGTGGATCATCTCCATGATCTACTTCTTCATGAGTAGACAACTCTTGTTCTTCTTCATGAAGAAAACCATATCTCACTGGTGGGTGAGATACACAGTTGTTCTACGAGGAGCAGTGTAGATGTTTCATCAACGGGTATAGGTTGACTAGATGGATCTATATCCATCGATGCATTGGTTGGTCGAAATTCTCTAAGTCTAACTCTATTTGCCTTCCTTTGCCTCCTTCTTGAACAAACTGTTGTTCAAGAAATATGGCATCTCTACTTATCACAACCTTTTGTGAAGTAGGCAAATAAAAATAATATCCAAAACTATCTTTTGGATATCCAACAAATCGACCTTTTTCTGATCTGGTCTCCAATTTATCAGTGTTCAGCTTTTTGATATAAGCTGGACAACCCCAAATCTTAACATGCTTAATACTTGGTTTTCTTCCATGCCATATCTCATAAGGTGTTTAAGAAAGCGATTTGATGGAATCCTATTCGAATATACAAAGTGATTCTAATGCAAATCCCCAAAAGAAGATTGGCATATCAGTATAGCTCATCATACTACGTACCATATCCAATAGGGTACGATTTCTCCTTTCAGATACACCATTCAGTTGTGGTGTTCCTGGAGAAGTCAGCTGAGAAACAATGCCATGCTCTCTCAAGTATTCATCAAATTCAATACTCAAATATTCACCTCCACGATCTGATCGAAGAGCTCTAATACTCTTTCCTGTTTGATTTTCTACTTCAGATTTAAATTCTTTGAACTTTTCAAAAGATTCATGTTTGTATTTCATCAAATACAAATATCCAAACCTTGATTTATCATCAGTAAAGGTAATAAAATAATGAAAACCCCCTCTAGCCATTTCTTTAAACGGACCACATACATCACTATGTATTGCTCCAAAATATTTTCAGCTCTTAGCCCTTGTCCAACAAAGGGTGATCTAGTCATTTTTGTTAGTAGTATGCCCTAGAGCATATCATTTAGTATGTATCTTGTACATATTTTTAATAATAAAAGGCATTTCCACTTTTCCGTTTACATAATATATTTATGTGTAATAGAAAAGGTCCATTGATATTTTGTTAGAAATATTATTCTTAAGTTGTTAAGAATATGAGTGACAATATTTCTAGCACAAAGTATCATAAATAGGTTCACAATCGAGGATACTTCATAATAAGGACATGACTTATCCAGAAAGATTGTATTCATGTTTGTTCCCAAGTTATTTATATGAGATATAAATAAGATGGAATGGTGAGTCTCATGCCATATAACAAACATGATAGGCACTTATAAATGATAAGTAGGCCGAACCAGTGACACTTATGACAAGCACATGGAGTTTACTCTTGTCAATGTTTTGTCATAAATCATATCGATGCATATAATCTTTAGACACAGAGATAGCACGATTATCTTGTATATAGGTAGTTTGAGTTTGATCGCTTTCATACTTGTACTATGTATGGGTATATGGGCATGTGTTGGCTCTGCTAGTTATATATGGAGGTAGGTGTTGATCAAGAAGGAATCTGTTCCTCTAAGTAAATAGAGATAAAATCCTATGTTCATTTAATTGTTCTTGATGTTTCAAGTTCTGGCCAGACAGATAGATTTATTCGAAAAGAGTTTACGATGAGAAAAATCTTTTAATCAAGAATGGAATTAAAAGAGAACATAATATTCATAGCAAATGGAGTTTGACATAAACCATGACTCCAGCTTGAGTTGGGATTTTGTAACAGAGAGATTCTAGTGCATGGTAACATATGATTATAGGTTCATTTAAGGTAAACCTTATTACTAATTGGGTGGCCATGGCATACTATGCTAGGTGTTAACCATGGTCTATGAGGTTCATAAAATGATTTAGAGAAATCATTTATGGTAAGAAAGAGTTCGATGATATTAAGAGTTGATATCATGTCTCATTGCCAATTAGTGATGAGCCTAGTAAGTCACACACATACACAAGTTATCACCTATTTAAATATGATTTAATTAATTAATTAAAGAGTTTAATTGATTAATTAAATAGATTTGGTTTGCAATTAAATTGCAAAGTCCCTAGCATGACTTGAAACCAAATCTAGATTATTGGATGTGTAGTATAAATTAAATTTATATTTAAAGTGTTTAAATATGAATTTAATTGATGAGAAATTAATTAATAGAGATTAATTAATTAATTTATATTTGATATAAATTAATTAGAAGAAGAAAATAATTATTTTGGGTTAAGAACTCAAAATTAAGACACGAGGGCATTTTGGTCATTTTGCGTGTGACACGTGGCACCATGAGATGGTGACACATGGCATAACACATAAGCTTGCCAAATATTTTTAATCATGTAAGATGATTAAAATCAAGATTAAATATAGGTTTGACACTTGGCACAATGTGATTGGGTCACTTAAACCTAGAGCTAATCAAAAGGTGACATGTGGCTAGGGTTTAATGTGTTAACCTAGCTATTTAAGTGGGGTTATGAAAAGAAAACACAACCAGCAGCCTCTCCTCTCATATGTCACGCCACTTTGAGCCTCTCCAGCTATTTCTCTTCATCTCTCATCAATTCAAAGAGATTAGCCATCAATCTCTTGAATTAAGAACACTAGAAATTGTTTCTAGTGTCTGTTTGCATCTCTAATCTCTTAAAAGGCGAACTTGAATTTCTAATTAATAGAAAAGGCTTTAGAAGCTGTTCAAGGGCTGCCATAGGTGTTCTTGGTGTGGACAAGCTAGAGGACAACATCTGGTGTCCTAAAGATGAATCTCAAAGCGCAGACACGCGGCACATCAAGAGGTTAGTGTAATCGTTCTTGATTTAATCTAGGTTCTAAAATTAATCTGATTAATTTTAAAATCTTAAATGGCAAATACAGATCCAAAACATATTAAAAGAGTTTTAATATGTTGTTTATCATTGAAATCAAATAGATAAAAATAAATCTTGCATGGTGCTTGTGACCCTAGGTGAAAATTTTTGAATTCAATGGTATAATCTTGTGTTTTTCACGCCTGCTCCATCAATTGGTATCGAGCCACTATATTTGCCATTTAGATTGTTGATTATATAATTTAATTGTGTGTTTGATCATGAGATCAAGAGATTCATTGCTGGTTGGATCATGAGATGTGGCGTCACACATGGTGAAGCCACCATTGGTGGCAACAATGGTTCCATGGGTGGTTCAAGGTTTGGCTTTTAATTCTGCAATTGTTGTATGATCTAAGGCCTATTCTTTGACTAATTAAAGTGTTTAATTAGTTGTTTTAATCACACAATTAAATTATGATTCAAATCAGAATTTTAAAAATTGTTTGAATGTGATTCAAATCTGAATTTTAAAAGTTGTTTGAATGTGATTCAAATCTGAATTTTTAAAGTTGTTTGAATCATATTTAAATCTGATTTTTAAAATTGATTCAATAAAATTCAGATCTGATTTCTTAAAAAGTATTTGAATGTGATTCAAATCTGATTTTTTAAAAAATGTTTGAATGTGATTCAAATCTGAATTTTTGAAGTTGTTTGAATGTGATTCAAATCTGAATTTTTAAATTTGTTTGAATGAGATTCAAATATGAATTTTTAAATTTATTTGAATCATATTCAAATCTGGATTTTTAAGTTGAATATGAGATATTCAATTTAATTTAAGTATGTATGTTTTATTTAATTGTTAAATAGTGATATGCATGATGGATGATCATGGACTATAAAAGACCAATGTGATTGGATTTATTTCTTTTATGTTTCTTTGGGATTGTAAATTAATTAATTTATTTTAATTTATTTTGGGCATGTATTATTAAGTTTGTAATAATTTTTGGGTTGTAATTTCATTTATTTAAGTTCTTGTAAATTCGCCTTGGTATGCCAAGGATTACTATGTAATATTGGATTGCAAGAAGTTCAAGGAGGTCAAGAGCATTGGTGGGACCAGTGGGAGGAATTCAATATCAAGTGTTGATTATGTACTCCTTCAGTAACTCTTGTAAAATGAATGAATGAAATGCACCTAGGAATGCCTTGATTCAATTCTTGGTGGCTCAGAATTTAATCCCTTAGAAAGTCCATGATCATACCATATTTACTGCTTATCCATGAATGCATGAGATGTATGGGAATGTATGCAATTATATGATATATGCATGCTAAATGGATAATGTGCAAAGTGAGACCTTAATAGTAATTAGGATGGCTATAAAATCTTCCAAACAAATGATTAAGTTGGAAATGCTATAATTAAAGTAATTATAACATAAGCCCTCCATTGGGGCAATTATTTTAAGAAATTTTAAATAGTTGCATGAGATGCAATTAATTTAAGAGATTTTCTTAAGAATAATTGTTAAGCATGAGATGTTGTAAATATTTAAATGGTTTGGTGGCCAATATTGGATGTACCTGAGGACATTAAAATTATTTGCATAATTACTGGCTCAATGGGATCAACTTAACTAATGCAAGATAAGTCAATATTGGATGTACCTGAGATTTTGAGCATTAGGGGCTAGCAAAAGGATTGAACCTCACATGAGATGTGATGGGCAAGGAGTTGCTCACTTATAGTTTATTGTAATTCCAATAATGGATGTACCTGAGGATGATCAATAGAATTATAAGAATTCAATCACCCACTAGAAATCCATCCAACTAGGATTTCCGTTTTCTACTTTGGAAGTGTAGGATTCGCTAAGTTAGTGGGAGGACCAATTTGATTAAAAGACCATAATCATATTTGGTTAATTACATGATACATTTACTAATTAATCTGGTTATTTCTGCAATTAATTTTCTGATAATAATGAGCACAGAACAACCACCACCATCCAATATCCTTGCAAGCATACTTGATCGCAACAGGTTGACAGGACCTAATCTGTCTGATTGGCTAAGAAATTTGTAACTTGTCTTGAACCTTGAACATATAGGATATGTTCTAAATTCAAATGTTCCTGGTCCCTTACCTCCAGAGGCCACACAAGAGGAACATGATACTTTGGACAAGTGGAAGGAGCATGATATGAGAGCTAAGTGTTACATGCTTGCTTCTATGAGTAATGAGTTACAGAAGCAACATGAGAACATGCAGAGTGCGAGTGAGATCCTCCTTCACCTACAAGAGTTGTATGGTGAGCACAGCAGGAATGCTAGGTATGAGATATCTAGACAAACTATTCCGTATGAGGATGTCCGAGGGATGTAATGTTGGGGATCATGTCCACAAGATGATTCGGCTGATTGAGCAGTTGGAACATCTTAACTTCAACATGGATTTCCAACTACAAACGGATTTGATCCTTCAGTCCCTTCTTGAGTCTTTTGGGAATTTTGTGACAAATTTCCATATGACTAAACAGGAATGCACCTTAGCTGAATTACTCAACATGCTGGTTATTGCCCAAAAGAATATGCCAGGCAATAAAGGGAAAGAGGTAGCTTTGGTTGCATCTTCTTCTGCTGGAAAGTCCAACAAGAAGAAGGGTAATAAGAAAAAGAAACCTCATATTCCTGGTCCTTCCAAGAAAATAGCTAAAGAAAAGGAAGATTAAAGCTGATAAAGGCAAAGGAAAGTGTCTCCACTGCCAACAGGAAAGTGTTTCCATTGCCAACAGGAAAGTGTTTCCATTGTCAGTAAGAAAGTGTTTCCACTGGCCAGAGTATAGTAATCTAAATGAATGCAATGCCATGGTGAAAACCAACTCAAGTTCAAAATATATTTGGCACTTAAGGTTATGTCATGTTGCAGAAGATAGGATTGCAAAATTGGAGAAAATGGGGATTCTATCCTCATTGGGCTCTGAGCCTACTCCAGCTTGTGAATCTTGCCTTCAAGGCAAAATGACTAGAACACCCTTTGTTGGACAAGGGCTAAGAGCTGAAAATATTTTGGAACTAATACATAGTGATGTATGTGGTCCGTTTAAAGAAATGGTTAGAGGGGGCTTTCATTATTTTATTACCTTTACTGATGATAAATCAAGGTTTGGGTATTTGTATTTGATGAAATACAAACATGAATCCTTTGAAAAGTTTAAGGAATTTAAATCAAGTAGAAAATCAAACAGAAAAAGTATTAAAGCTCTTCGATCGGATCGTGGAGGTGAATATTTGAGTCTTGAATTTGATGAATACTTGAGAGAGCATGGCATTGTTTCTCACCGACTCCTCCAGAACGCCACGGTGAATGGTGTATCTGAAGGAGAAATCGTACCCTATTGGATATGGTACGTAGTATGATGAGCTATACCGATATGCCAATCTCCTTTGGGGATTTGCATTAGAATCAACTTTGTATATTCGAATAGGATTCCATCAAAATCGCTTTCTTCCACACCTTATGAGATATGGCATGGAAGAAAACCAAGTCTTAAGCATGTTAAGATTTGGGGTTGTCCTTATATCAAAAGTCAACACCGATAAATTGGAGACCAGATCGTAAAGAGGTCGATTTGTTGGATATCCAAAAGATAGTTTTGGATTTTATTTTTATTTGCCTACTTCACAAAGGTTGTGATAAGTAGAGATGCCACATTTCTTGAACAACGTTTGTTCAAGAAGGAGGCAAAGGAAGGCAAATAGAATTAGAATTGGAGAATTACGACCAACCAACAGATCGGATGGATATAGATCCATCTAGTCAACCTATACCCATTGATGAAACATTTACACTGTTCCTCGTAGAACAACTGTGGTATCTCACCCACCGTGAGATATGGTTTTCTTCATGAAGAAGAACAAGAGTTGTCTACTCATGAAGAAGTAGATCATGGAGATGATCCACTTACCTATGAAGAAGCTATATCGGATATAGACTCTTCAAAATGGATTGATGCTATGAAATCCGAGATTGATTCCATGTATAAGAATCAAGTTTGGGATCTTGTTGACCCACCAAGGTATTGTACCTATAGGGAACAAATGGGTTTTCAAGAAGAAAATTGGTTACGATGGAAAGGTAGAGACCTATAAGGCAAGGCTAGTAGCGAAAGGGTTTCGCCAAAGGTAAGGAATAGACTATGAGGAGACTTTCTACTTTGTTGCCATGCTTAAATCAATTAGGATTTTATTAGCAATATGCATACTATGATTATGAGATTTGGCGGATGGATGTCAAAACAGCTTTTTCTCAACGGATACATTGAAGAAAACATTTTCATGGAACAACCTAAGGGATTTGAATCCCAAGATGGTTCCAAGGTATGCAAGCTAAAGCGATCCATTTATGGGTTGAAACAAGCTTCGAGGAGTTGGAACATCCGCTTTGATGAAGCCATTAAATCTTTTGGTTTTATCAAAAATGAGGATGAGCCATGTGTATATAAGAAGGTTAGTGACAAGTGCTATCACTTTCCTTGTCTTATATGTGGATGACATCTTGTTGATGGGTAATGATACGGTATGTTGACGACTATAAAGGTATGGTTGTCAAATACATTCTCCATGAAAGACTTAGGGAGGCAACCTATATTCTTGGGATTCGCATCTATAGAGATAGAGCGAAAGAATAATTGGCTTATCCCAAAGTCTATACTTGGAAAAGGTGTTAAAGAGGTTTAACATGCTTGATTCCAAGAGAGGATTGTTACAGTGAGACATGGCATCCACCTTTCTAAAGAGATGTCTCCAAAGACACCAAGAAAGAGATAAGATGGCCGTGGATTCCATATGCTTCGGCTATTGGAAGTTTAATGTATGCAATGTTGTGTACTAGGCCTGATATCGCATATGTCGTTAGTTTGACTAGCGGTATCAATCCAATCCGTGTTTGAAACATGGATAGTCACAAGAATATCCTTAAGTACTTGAGAAGAACTAAGGATTTATTCTTGATTTGTGGAGGTGGAGACTTGCAATTGGATGGTTATTCTGATTCTGATTTCCAATCAAATATTGATGATAGAAAGTCTACCTCTGGATATGTGTTCATTTGTAATGGAGGTGCAGTTAGTTGGAAGAGTTCCAAACAGAGCACGCATTGCAGATTCCACTACGTAGGTCGAATATATTGCTTTGCATTAGATCTTTGCAAAGGAAGTCGCTTTGGATTAAAAGTTCGTGATGTAACTTACAAGAGTTCCTTCCATTGAGTCGCCAGCCCACTAATCGTGACAACAATGGAGCAGTCATACAGGCTAAGGAACTAAGGTCTCACCCAAAATCCAAACACATAGAAAGGCACTACCACATTATCAGGCATATAGTTGGGCAAAGGCGATATAGCCATGCAGAAAAATAACATCACCAAAAACCCGATCCATTCACTAAGCATTTGTCACAAGCTCGCTTAGACCGACATCTTGAGAAGATAGGTCTAAGATATTGTAATGAATGGCTCTAGTGCTAGTGGGAGATTGTTAGTAGTATGCCCTAGAGCATATCATTTAGTATGTATCTTGTACATATTTTTAATAATAAAAGGCATTTCCACTTTTCCGTTTACATAATATATTTATGTGTAATAGAAAAGGTCCATTGATATTTTGTTAGAAATATTATTCTTAAGTTGTTAAGAATATGAGTGACAATATTTCTAGCACAAAGTATCATAAATAGGTTCACAATCGAGGATACTTCATAATAAGGACATGACTTATCCAGAAAGATTGTATTCATGTTTGTTCCCAAGTTATTTATATGAGATATAAATAAGATGGAATGGTGAGTCTCATGCCATATAACAAACATGATAGGCACTTATAAATGATAAGTAGGTCGAACCAGTGACACTTATGACAAGCACATGGAGTTTACTCTTGTCAATGTTTTGTCATAAATCATATCGCATATAATCTTTAGACTGAGATAGCACAGTTATCTTGTATATAGGTAGTTTGAGTTTGATATCGCTTTCATACTTGTACTATGTATGGGTATATGGGCATGTGTTGGCTCTGCTAGTTATATATGGAGGTAGGTGTTGATCAAGAAGGAATCTGTTCCTCTAAGTAAATAGAGATAAAATCCTATGTTCATTTAATTGTTCTTGATGTTTCAAGTTCTGCCAGACAGATAGATTTATTCGTAAAAGAGTTTCGATGAGAAAAATCTTTTAATCAAGAACTGGAATTAAAAGAGAACATAATATTCATAGCAAATGGAGTTTGACATAAACCATGACTCGGCTTGAGTTGGGATTTTGTAACAGAGAGATTCTAGTGCATGGTAACATATGATTATAGGTTCATTTAAGGTAAACCTTATTACTAATTGGGTGGCCATGGCATACTATGCTAGGTGTTAACCATGGTCTATGAGGTTCATAAAATGATTTAGAGAAATCATTTATGGTAAGAAAGAGTTATGATGATATTAAGAGTTGATATCATGTCTCATTGCCAATTAGTGATGAGCCTAGTAAGTCACACACATACACAAGTTATCACCTATTTAAATATGATTTAATTAATTAATTAAAGAGTTTAATTGATTAATTAAATAGATTTGGTTTGCAATTAAATTGCAAAGTCCCTAGCATGACTTGAAACCAAATCTAGATTATTGGATGTGTAGTATAAATTAAATTTATATTTAAAGTGTTTAAATATGAATTTAATTGATGAGAAATTAATTAATAGAGATTAATTAATTAATTTATATTTGATATAAATTAATTAGAAGAAGAAAATAATTATTTTGGGTTAAGAACTCAAAATTAAGACACAGGGCATTTTGGTCATTTTGCAGTGTGACACGTGGCACCATGAGATGGTGACACATGGCATAACACATAAGCTTGCCAAATATTTTTAATCATGTAAGATGATTAAAATCAAGATTAAATATAGGTTTGACACTTGGCACAATGTGATTGGGTCACTTAAACCTAGAGCTAATCAAAAGGTGACATGTGGCTAGGGTTTAATGTGTTAACCTAGCTATTTAAGTGGGGTTATGAAAAGAAAACACAACCAGCAGCCTCTCCTCTCATATGTCACGCCACTTTGAGCCTCTCCAGCTATTTCTCTTCATCTCTCATCAATTCAAAGAGATTAGCCATCAATCTCTTGAATTAAGAACACTACAAATTGTTTCTAGTGTCCTGTTTGCATCTCTAATCTCTTAAAAGGCAGAACTTGAATTTCTAATTAATAGAAAAGGCTTTAGAAGCTGTTCAAGGGCTGCCATAGGTGTTCTTGGTGTGGACAAGCTAGAGGGACAACATCTGGTGTCCTGAAGATGAATCTCAAAGGCGCAGACACGCTGCAGCACATCAAGAGGTTAGTGTAATCGTTCTTGATTTAATCTAGGGTTCTAAAATTAATCTGATTAATTTTAAAATCTTAAATGGCAAATACAGATCCAAAAACATATTAAAAGAGTTTTAATATGTTGTTTATCATTGAAATCAAATAGATAAAAATAAATCTTGCATGGTGCTTGTGACCCTAGGTGAAAATTTTTGAATTCAATGGTATAATCTTGTGTTTTTCACGCTTCCGTTCCATCAATTTTGCCCTGAAGGCAGGATTCACAAGTTGGAGTAGGCTCAGAGCCCAATGAGGATAGAATCCCCATTTTCTCCAATTTTGCAATCCTATCTTCTGCAACATGACATAACCTTAAGTGCCAAATATATTTTGAACTTGAGTTGGTTTTCACCACGGCATTGCATTCATTTAGATTGCTATACTCTGGCTAGTGGAAACACTTTCTTACTGGCAATGGAAACACTTTCCAATTGGCAATGGAAACACTTTCCTTTGCCTCCATCAGCTTTAGTCTTCCTTTTCTGTTTAGCTATTTTCTTGGAAGGACCAGGAATCTGAGGTTTCTTTTTCTTATTGCCTTTCTTCTTGTTGGACTTTCCAGCAGAAGAAGATGCAACCAAAGCTACCTCTTTTCCTTTATTGCCTGGCATATTCTTTTGGGCAATAACCAGCATGTTGAGTAATTCAGCTAAGGTGCATTCCTATTTAGTCATATGGAAATTTGTCACAAAATTCCCAAAAGACTCAGGAAGGGACTGAAGGATCAAATCCGTTTGTAGTTGGAAATCCATGTTGAAGTCAAGATGTTCCAACTGCTCAATCAGCCGAATCATCTTGTGGACATGATCCCCAACATTCTGTCCCTCAGACATCCTCATACGGAATAACTGTCTAGATATCTCATACCTAGCATTCCTGCTGTGCTCACCATACAACTCTTGTAGGTGAAGGAGGATCTCACTCGCACTCAGCATGTTCTCATGTTGCTTCTGTAACTCATTACTCATAGAAGCAAGCATGTAACACTTAGCTCTCATATCATGCTCCTTCCACTTGTCCAAAGTTTCATGTTCCTCTTGTGTGGTCTCTGGAGGTAAGGGACCAAGAACATTTGAATCTAGAACATATCCTATATGTTCAAGGTTCAGGACAAGTTTCAAATTTCTTAGCCAATCGCATGATTAGGTCCTGTCAACCTGTTGTGATCAAGTATGCTTGCAAGGATATTGGATGGTGGTGGTTGTTTTGTGCTCATTTTTATCAGAAAATTAACTGCAGAAAATAACAGATTAATTAGTAAATGTATCATGTAATTAACCAAAATGATTATGGTCTTTTAATCAAATTGGTCCTCCCACTAACTTAGCGAATCCTACACTTCCAAAGTAGAAAACGGAAATCCTAGTTGGATGGATTTCTAGTGGATGATTGAATTCTTATAATTCTATTGATCATCCTCAGGTACATCCATTGTTGGAATTACAATAAACTATAAGTGAGCAACTCCTTGCCCATCACATCTCATGTGAGGTTCAATCCTTTACCTAGCCCCTAATGCTCAAAATCTCAGGTACATCCATTATTGACTTATCTTGCATTAGTTAAGTTGATCCCATTGAGCCAATAATTATGCAAATAATTTTAATGTCCTCAGGTACATCCAATATTGGCCACCAAACCATTTACATATTTACAACATCTCATGCTTAACAATTATTCTTAAGAAAATCTCTTAAATTAATTGCATCTCATGCAACTATTTAAAATTTCTTAAAATAATTGCCCCAATGGAGGGCTTATGTTATAATTACTTTAATTATAGCATTTCCAACTTAATCATTTATTTGGAAGATTTTATAGCCATCCTAATTACTATTAAGGTCTCACTTTGCACATTATCCATTTAGCATGCATATATCATATAATTGCATACATTCCCATACATCTCATGCATTCATGGATAAGCAGTAAATATGGTATGATCATGGACTTTCTAAGGGATTCAATTCTGAGCCACCAAGAATTGAATCAGGGCATTCCTAGGTGCATTTCATTCATTCATTTTACAAGAGTTGCTGAAGGAGTACATAATCAACACTTGATATTGAATTCCTCCCACTGGTCCCACCAATGCTCTTGACCTCCTTGAACTTCTTGCAATCCAATATTACATAGTAATCCTTGGCATACCAAGGCGAATTTACAAGAACTTAAATAAATGAAATTACAACCCAAAAATATTACAAACTTAATAATACATGCCCAAAATAAATTAAAATAAATTAATTAATTTACAATCCCAAAGAAACATAAAAGAAATAAATCCAATCACATTAGTCTTTTATAGTCCATGATCATCCATCATGCATATCACTATTTAACAATTAAATAAAACATACATACTTAAATTAAATTGAATATCTCATATTCAACTTAAAAATCAGATTTGAATATGATTCAAATAAATTTAAAAATTCATATTTGAATCTCATTCAAACAAATTTAAAAATTCAGATTTGAATCACATTCAAACAACTTCAAAAATTCAGATTTGAATCACATTCAAACATTTTTTAAAAAATCAGAATTGAATCACATTCAAATATTTTTTAAAAAATCAGATCTGAATTTTATTGAATCAATTTTAAAAAATCAGATTTAAATATGATTCAAACAACTTTAAAAATTCAGATTTGAATCACATTCAAACAACTTTTAAAATTCAGATTTGAATCACATTCAAACAATTTTTAAAATTCTGATTTGAATCATAATTTAATTGTGTGATTAAAACAACTAATTAAACACTTTAATTAGTCAAAGAATAGGCCTTAGATCATACAACAATTACAGAATTAAAAGCCAAACCTTGAACCACCCATGGAACCATTGTTGCCGCCACCAATGGTGGCTTCACCATGTGTGACGCCACACCTCATGATCCAACCAGCAATGAATCTCTTGATCTCATGATCATACACACAATTAAATTATATAATCAACAATCTAAATGGCAAATATAGTGTCTCTGATACCAATTTAAGGCAGGCGTGAAAAACACAAGATTATACCATTGAATTCAAAAATTTTCACCTAGGGTCACATGCATCATGCAAGATTTATTTTTATCTATTTGATTTCAATGATAAACAACATATTAAAACTCTTTTAATATGTTTTGGATCTGTATTTGCCATTTAAGATTTTAAAATTAATCAGATTAATTTTAGAACCCTAGATTAAATCAAGAACGATTACACTAACCTCTTGATGCCTTTGCAGCGTGTCTGCGCCTTTGAGATTCGTCTTCAGGACACCAGATGTTGTCCCTCTAGCTTGTCCACACCAAGAACACCTATGGCAGCCCTTGAACAGCTTCTAAAGCCTTTTCTATTAATTAGAAATTCAAGTTCTGCCTTTTAAGAGATTAGAGATGTAAACAGGACACTAGAAACAATTTCTAGTGTTCTTAATTCAAGAGATTGATGGCTAATCTCTTTGAATTGATGAGAGATGAAGAGAAATAGCTGGAGAGGCTCAAAGTGGCGTGACAATTGAGAGGAGAGGCTGCTGGTTATGTTTTCTTTTCATAACCACACTTAAATAGCTAGGTTAACACATTAAACCCTAGCCACATGTCACCTTTTGATTAGCTCTAGGTTTAAGTGACCCAATCACATTGTGCCAAGTGTCAAACCTATATTTAATCTTGATTTTAATCATCTTACATGATTAAAAAAACATTTGGCAAGCTTATGTGTTATGCCACGTGTCACCATCTCATGGTGCCACGTGTCACACTGCAAAATGACCAAAATGCCCCTGTGTCTTAATTTTGAGTTCTTAACCCAAAATAATTATTTTCTTCTTCTAATTAATTTATATCAAATATAAATTAATTAATTAATCTCTATCAATTAATTTCTCATCAATTAAATTCATATTTAAACACTTTAAATATAATTTAATTTATACTACACATCCAATAATCTAGATTTGGTTTCAAGTCATGCTAGGGACTTTGTAATTTAATTGCAAACCAAATCTATTTAATTAATCAATTAAACTCTTTAATTAATTAATTAAATCATATTTAAATAGGTGATAACTTGTGTATGTGTGTGACTTACTAGGCTCATCACTAATTGGCAATGAGACATGATATCAACTCTTAATATCATCAGAACTCTTTCTTACCATAAATGATTTCTCTAAATCATTTTATGAACCTCATAGACCATGGTTAACACCTAGCATAGCATGCCATGGCCACCCAATTAGTAATAAGATTTACCTTAAATGAACCTATAATCATATGTTACCATGCACTAGAATCTCTCTGTTACAAAATCCCAACTCAAGCTGGAGTCATGGTTTATGTCAAACTCCATTTGCTATGAATATTATGTTCTCTTTTAATTCCAGTTCTTGATTAAAAGATTTTCTCATCGAAACTCTTTTACGAATAAATCTATCTGTCTGGCAGGAACTTGAAACATCAAGAACAATTAAATGAACATAGGATTTTATCTCTATTTACTTAGAGGCAGATTCCTTCTTGATCAACACCTACCTCCATATATAACTAGCGAGCCAACACATGCCCATATACCCATACATAGTACAAGTATGAAAGCGATATCAAACTCAAACTACCTATATACAAGATAACTGTGCTATCTCGTGTCTAAAGATTATATGCACTGATATGATTTATGACAAAACATTGACAAGAGTAAACTCCATGTGCTTGTCATAAGTGTCACTGGTTCGGCCTACTTATCATTTATAAGTGCCTATCAAGTTTGTTATATGGCATGAGACTCACCATTCCATCTTATTTATATCTCATATAAATAACTTGGGAACAAACATGAATACAATCTTTCTGGATAAGTCATGTCCTTATTATGAAGTATCCTCGATTGTGAACCTATTTATGATACTTTGTGCTAGAAATATTGTCACTCATATTCTTAACAACTTAAGAATAATATTTCTAACAAAATATCAATGGACCTTTTCTATTACACATAAATATATTATGTAAACGGAAAAGTGGAAATGCCTTTTATTATTAAAAATATGTACAAGATACATACTAAATGATATGCTCTAGGGCATACTACTAACACCTGAGGATCAATAGAATTATAAGAATTCAATCACCCACTAGAAATCCATCCAACTAGGATTTCCGTTTTCTACTTTTGAAGTGTAGGATTCGTTAAGTTAGTGGGAGGACCAATTTGATTAAAAGACCATAATCATTTTGGTTAATTACATGATACATTTACTAATTAATCTGGTTATTTTCTGCAGTTAATTTTCTGATAAAAATGAGCATAAAACAACCACCACCATCCAATATCCTTGCAAGCATACTTGATCACAATAGGTTGACAGGACCTAATATGTCTGATTGGCTAAGAAATTTGAAACTTGTCCTGAACCTTAAACATATAGGATATGTTCTAGATTCAAATGTTCCTGGTCCCTTACCTCCAGAGGCCACACAAGAGGAACATGAAACTTTGGACAAGTGGAAGGAGCATGATATGAGAGCTAAGTGTTACATGCTTGCTTCCATGGGTAATGAGTTACAGAAGCAACATGAGAACATGCAAAGTGCGAGTGAGATCCTCCTTCACCTACAAGAGTAGTATGGTGAGCACAGTAGGAATGCTAGGTATGAGATATCTAGACAGCTATTCCGTATGAGGATGTCTGAGGGATAGAATGTTGGGGATCATGTCCACAAGATGATTCGGCTGATTGAGAAGTTGGAACATCTTGACTTTAACATGGATTTCCAACTAAAGACGGATTTGATCCTTCAGTCCCTTCCTGAGTCTTTTGGGAATTTTGTGACAAATTTCCATATGACTAAACAAGAATGCACCTTAGCTGGTTTACTCAACATGCTGGTTATTGCCCAAAAGAATATGCTAGGCAATAAAGGAAAAGAGGTAGCTTTGGTTGCATCTTCTTCCACTGGAAAGTCCAACAAGAAGAAAGGCAATAAGAAAAAGAAACCTCAGATTCCTGGTCCTTCCAAGAAAATAGCTAAACAGAAAAGGAAGACTAAAGCTGATGGAGGCAAAGGAAAGTGTTTCCACTGCCAAAAGGATGGGCACTGGAAAAGGAACTGCCCAGAGTATCTTGCTTCTCTGAAGGACAAGAAGGATACACTTTCGGAAGGTATGTCCATATCTTGTTATTTAGATTCTGATGATACTCATAGTTCATCTATAGCTTGGGTTTTAGATACTGGTGCCAGTTCTCACATTTCTAATGATATGCAGGAACTAGCAAGCGATGGCGACTTGCGTTCTCAAGATATTAGAGTCCGGATTGGCAATGGCTCAACTATTGAAGCTTTAGCCATAGGATCTAAATCTTTTTACATGTTTGGACATGTTTTGTGTTTGGATAATATTTTATATGTACCTGATGCTTTTAAGAACATCATTTCTATATCTAGTTTGACTAGAAATGGCTATGAATTTCAGTTCACAGATGATGTTTGCAATATTTATTTTGGAAATAAATATGTGGGTTCGGGTTATATGAATGATGGTCTTTATTATTTGGATAATAATGACAAACACAAATTGAATGCAAGTCATCTAAAAGAATGCAATGCCATGGTGAAAACCAACTCAAGTTCAAAATATATTTGACACTTAAGGTTATGTCATGTTGCAGAAGATAGGATTGCAAAACTGGAGAAAATGGGGATTTTATCCTCATTGGGCTCTGAGCCTACTCCAACTTGTGAATCTTGCCTTCAGGGCAAAATGACTAGATCACCCTTTGTTGGACAAGGGCTAAGAGCTGAAAATATTTTGGAGCTAATACATGGTGATGTATGTGGTCCATTTAAAGAAATGGCTAGAGGGGGTTTTCATTATTTTATTACCTTTACTGATGATAAATCAAGGTTTGGGTATTTGTATTTGATGAAATACAAATATGAATCCTTTGAAAAGTTTAAGGAATTTAAATCTGAAGTAGAAAATCAAACAGGAAATAGTATTAAAGCTCTTCGATCAGATCGTGGAGGTAAATATTTGAGTACTGAATTTGATGAATACTTGAGAGAGCATGGCATTGTTTCTCACCTGACTCCTCCAGGAACGCAACAGCTGAATGGTGTATTTGAAAGGAGAAATCGTACCCTATTGGATATGGTACGTAGTATTATGAGCTATATTGATATGCTAATCTTCTTTTGGGGATTTGCATTAGAATCAGCTTTGTATATTCTAAATAGGATTCCATCAAAATCAGTTTCTTCCACACCTTATGAGATATGGCATGGAAGAAAACCAAGTCTTAAGCATGTTAAGATTTGGGGTTGTCCAGCTTATATCAAAAAGCTGAACACTGATAAATTGGAGACCAGATCAGAAAAAGGTCGATTTTTTGGATATCCAAAAGATAGTTTTGGATATTATTTTTATTTGCCTACTTCACAAAAGGTTGTGATAAGTAGAGATGCCACATTTCTTGAACAACAGTTTGTTCAAGAAGGAGGCAAAGGAAGGCAAATAGAGTTAGAATTGGAGAATTCTGACCAACCAACAGATCAGATGGATATAGATCCATCTAGTGAACCTATACCCGTTGATGAAACATCTACAGCTGTTCCTCGTAGAACAACCAGGGTATCTCATCCACCAGTGAGATATGGTTTTCTTCATAAAGAAGAACAAGAGTTGTCTACTCATGAAGAAGTAGATCATGGAGATGATCCACTTACCTATGAAGAAGCTATATCAAATATAGACTCTTCAAAATGGATTGATGCTATGAAATCCAAAATTGATTCCATGTATAAGAATCAAGTTTGGGATTTTGTTAACCCACCTGAAGGTATTGTACCTATAGGGAATAAATGGGTTTTCAAGAAGAAAATTGGTTCTGATGGAAAGGTAGAGACCTATAAGGCAAGGCTAGTAGTGAAATGGTTTCGCCAAAGGCAAGGAATCGACTATGAGGAGACTTTCTCGCCTGTTGCCATGCTTAAATCAATTAGGATTTTATTAGCAATAGTTGCATACTATGATTATGAGATTTGGCAGATGAATGTCAAAATAGCTTTTCTCAATGGATACATTGAAGAAAACATTTTCATGGAACAACTTAGGGGTTTTGAATCCCAAGATGGTTCCAAGGTATGCAAGCTAAAGTGATCCATTTATGGGTTGAAACAAGCTTCAAGGAGTTGGAACATCCATTTTGATGAAGCCATTAAATCCTTTTGTTTTATCAAAAATGAGGATAAGCCATGTGTATATAAGAAGGTTAGTGACAGTGCTATCACTTTCCTTGTCTTATATGTGGATGACATATTGTTGATGGGTAATGACACAAGTATGTTGACAACTATAAAGGTATGGTTGTCAAATACATTCTCCATGAAAGACTTAGGGGAGGTAACCTATATTCTTGGGATTCGCATCTATAGAGAAAGAGCGAAAAGAATAATTGGTTTATCCCAAAGTCTATACTTGGAAAAGGTGTTAAAGAGGTTTAACATGCTTCATTCCAAGAGAGGATTGTTACCAGTGAGACATAGTATCCATCTTTCTAAAGAGATGTCTCCAAAGACACCTGAAGAAAGAGATAAGATGGCCAGGATTCCATATGCTTCGGCTATTGGAAGTTTAATGCATGCAATGTTGTGTATTAGGCTGAATATCGCATATGCTGTTAGTTTGACTAGCAGGTATCAATCCAATCCAGGTTTTGAACACTGGATAGCTGTCAAGAATATCCTTAAGTACTTGAGAAGAACTAAGGATTTATTCTTGATTTATGGAGGTGGAGACTTGCAATTGGATGGTTATACTGATTCTGATTTCCAATCAGATATCGATGATAGAAAGTCTACCTCTGGATATGTGTTCATTTGTAATGGTGGTGCAGTCAGTTGGAAGAGTTCCAAACAGAGCACGACTGCAGATTCCACTACAGAGGCTGAGTATATTGCTGCATCAGATGCTGCAAAGGAAGCTGTTTGGATAAGAAGTTTGTGACAGAACTTACAGCAGTTCCTTCTATTGAGTCAGCAGTTCCACTACTCTGTGAGAATAATGAAGCAGTCATACAGGCTAAGGAACCAAGGTCTCACCAGAAACACAAACACATAGAAAGGCGCTACCACATTATCAGAGAAATAGTTGGGCGAGGCGATGTAGCCATGCAGAAAATAGCATCGGCTGAGAATCCAGCTGATCCATTCACTAAGCCTATGTCACAGACTCAGTTTGACCAACATCTTGAGAAGATACGTCTAAGATATTGTAATGAATGGCTCTAGTGCTAGTGGGAGATTGTTAGTCGTATGCCCTAGAGCATATCATTTAATATGCATCTTGTACATATTTTTATTAATAAAAGGCATTTTCACTTTTCTGTTTACATAATATATTTATGTGTAATAGAAAAGGTCCATTGATATTTTGTTAGAAATATTATTCTTAAGTTGTTAAGAATATGAGTGACAATATTTCTAGCACAAAGTATCATAAATAGGTTCACAATCGAGGATACTTCATAATAAGGACATGACTTATCCAGAAAGATTGTATTCATGTTTGTTCCCAAGTTATTTATATGAGATATAAATAAGATGGAATGGTGAGTCTCATGTCATATAACAAACATGATAGGCACTTATAAATAATAAGTAGGCCGAACCAGTGACACTTTTGACAAGCACATGGAGTTTACTCTTGTCAATGTTTTGTCATAAATCATATCAGTGCATATAATCTTTAGACCTGAGATAGCACAGTTATCTTGTATATAGGTAGTTTGAGTTTGATACTACTTTGATACTTGTACTGTGTATGGGTATATGGGCATCTGTTGGCTCCTACTAGTTATATATGGAGGTAGGTGTTGATCAAGATGGAATTTGTTCCTCTAAGTAAACAGAGATAAAATCCTATGTTCATTTAATTGTTCTTGATGTTTCAAGTTCCTGGCCAGGACAGATAGATTTATTCAGAAAAGAGTTTATGATGAGAAAATCTTTTTAATCAAGAACTGGAATTAAAAGAGAACATAATATTCATAGCTAATGGAGTTTGACATAAACCATGACTCCAGCTTGAGTTGGGATTTTGTAACAGAGAGATTCTAGTGCATGGTAACATATGATTATATGTTCATTTAAGGTAAACCTTATTACTAATTGGGTGGCCATGGCATGCTATGCTAGGTGTTAACCATGGTCTATGAGGCTCATAAAATGATTTAGAGAAATCATTTATGGTAAGAAAAAGTTCTGATGATATTAAGAGTTGATATCATGTCTCATTGCCAATTCGTGATGAGCCTAGTAAGTCACACACGTACACAAGTTATCACCTATTTAAATATGATTTAATTAATTAATTAAAGAGTTTAATTGATTAATTAAATAGGTTTGGTTTGCAATTAAATTGCAAAGTCCCTAGCATGACTTGAAACAAAATCTAGATTATTGAATGTATAGTATAAGTTAAATTTACATTTAAAGTGTTTAAATATGAATTTAATTAATGAGAAATTAATTAATAGAGATTAATTAATTAATTTATATTTGATATAAATTGATTAGAAGAAGAAAAATAATTATTTTGGGTTAAGAACTCAAAATTAAGACACAGGGGCATTTTGGTCATTTCATAGTGTGACACGTGGCACCATGAGATGGTGACACATGGGATTACACATAAGCTTGCCAAATGTTTTATTTTAATCATGTAAGATGATTAAAATCAAGACTAAATATAGGTTTGACACTTGGCACAATGTGATTGGGTCACTTAAACCTAGAGCTAATCAAAGGGTGACATGTGGCAAGGGTTTAATGTGTTAACCTAGCTATTTAAGTGTTGTTATGAGAAGAAAAGCAACCAGCAGCCACTCCTCTCCTTTGTCACACCACTTTGAGGCTTTTCATCTATTCTTCTTCATCTCTCATCAATTCAAAGAGATTAGCCATCAATCTCTTGAATTGAAAACACTAGAAATTGTTTCTAGTGTCCTGTTTACATCTCTAATCTCTTAAAAGGCAGAACTTGAATTTCTAATTAATAAAAAAAGCTTTAGAAGCTGTTCAAGGGCTGCCATAGGTGTTCTTGGTGTGGACAAGCTAAAGGGACAACATCTGGTGTCCTTAAGACGAATCTCAAAGGCGCAGACACGCTGCAGTGCATCAAGAGGTTAGTGTAATCGTTCTTGATTTAATCTAGGGTTCTAAAATTAATCTGATTAATTTTAAAATCTTAAATGGCAAATACAGATCTAAAAACATATTAAAAGAGTTTTAATATGTTGTTTATCATTGAAATCAAATAGATAAAAATAAATCTTGCATGATGCATGTGAACCTAGGTGAAAATTTCTGAATTCAATGGTATAAACTTGTGTTTTTCACGCTTCTGTTTGTTCAGTTAGGGTATAAATTATACCCGATGACTTCAAGCTGATAGCTCCTCACACCTCAGCAGCTCAGTCTGCTGCTCCTCTAGTCTTTAAATCTGCGACAGCAATAAAAGCTATCGCTGAGTACTAAGACTCAGTGGTGCACAACATACTAAAATAATCTTTATGCAGAACTTAAATCACATTTATTCAAAAATTTGACTGAACATGAAAATTAAATACAAATCATGCATTATGAGATTTTAATCCCAAACAATTTCATTTTGAAGTATTAAATCACATTTCATAAAACCCACAGTTAGATCATGCCATTTGAAACAAATAGAATCTCAATAGCCAGAGGCTAAAGAGAAATCACATCACAAGGCTAGCTAGCTCAAATATATGGATATCCATTCACATCCTCTTCTACTGGCACACCTCAACACTTCTCCAGAGAAGGAATCAAAATTCGAAAATAATTACCCCCACTAGTCGTGCTAGTGAGGTGTTCAAATATATGGTCATGACACTGTGATTTGAAAACTTATCTTAAAAATTTGCTAAACAATGTCATTTCAAATATACACAATAACTTTCACAATTTCAATCAAAACATCATAAATAAGGTCACAATAAACTTTCAACATTTCAAAGCAAAAGTAAAATGCATATTTCATTCACTTTATCAATGAATTTTAAAGCATAGTGATATTGTGCACAAACCTCAAGCGAGTCGCCTCTTGGCCTTGACTCGGTTCCTTGGGTTCTTTCCCGGTATTCTTTTCAACTGAAACACACAATTTTGCAGTGTTTCAGTACCATAACTTAGCATAAATCCAAAAATAAATTTAACTTCATTTTTACCTAACTCTAACATGCTAAATTCGACGTTCTTGAAATTTTGTATTTCGGGTTACTATTACTTTCTAAGACTTGATAGGTATGGTAATTCTAACTTCACCCACATACCACATTTTGGTCACTAAACTTGTTGCTTTTGGTCATTTTCTCAAAATATGGGTCTTTTAGGCAAAATTGCCAATTTTCAGTATTGGAGTCCTAAGTTGCACTATTTCATTGGTCCTTTTACTGTTGGAATTTGGAAAAACTTTCTTCATAGAAAATGTTCCTTATTGTCTTAAGTTTATTCCCCTTTTTGAATCACTCCAATTGAAGTTTTGTAGCTCAAGTTATAGCTAAACTACAGTTACTGTTCATGCTGCAGAATTTAGTTCTGCAGATTTAGTGCTCCAACTTCATTCAGCAATTAGATCAAGTTAAGTCCATAATTTGGTCTAATTTTCTTCATATGAAATGTTCTACTATGTCTTAGGTTTCCATCGGTTTAAGAATCACCTAAATCAGAGTTTTCTAGAGAGAGTTATAGCCATTGAAACTTTACTGTTCATATGGCAAATCTGCAGTCTTGCAGATTCAGTGATCCAACTTTGCTCAGTAATTTGATTGGGTTAATGGCATAATTTGGGTTGGTGTTATTCATAAAAGATTTATATCTATATCCCATCTAACCACTGGTAAAATTTTAGGTCATTTTGACATTCCTAGCTCGAGTTATGACCAAATGAACAAACACTGTTCATTTGGTCAGTTTGTATAGAGGCAGCCTGCAATTTTCCAACTTTAGTCAATTTGTTCTTTAGGTTTTGGTCACTTTTTGGGCATGCTTCCTAAATGAAAATTGTGTCATTTAGTGCCTATTTTCATTCCCAATTGGTCCCATATCAATTGGACTTGTAAAATTTCATTTTTTGTCCCTCAAAGTTGACTTTTGGTCATGCTTCATACCCAATCAGAATTTGGCCTTGATTTAAACACTTCTAACACACTTAATTAGGTCACAAATGACCATTTCTTCCCTTAAACTATGTCAAAGACATCATTTAGCACTTCTTCACACTTTTGGTCTCTAAACCCTAATGTTCAAAACCCTAATCATGTCATTTGTTGCATTTAGCTAATTAAACACTTATAAACATGCTCCCTTAACTCAATTAAGCTTCCTCACATGTTTAGCTCAAACAAATTTATACTTTTTCCAACCAAACCCTAGCTGTCCAAAATTCTATATAATCCCTCAACAAATTTTCTTTCCTTTTTAAGTTTATTTACAAGCTCAATAAGTTAGAAATGTAAGAATCGAACTCAAATTATCAAATTAGATTACTAACCTTTTATGTAGAATTTCTTTTTCTTCAAGACTTCTTCCTTTCTTTTTCTTTTTGTTGTCAAGCTCCTTCCCAAGTGACTAGAACAAGTTTTTGTGAAGCAAGTATGGAAGAAGTTGAGGTTTAGTGAGGGTTTCAAAGCTTGAAGACAAGCTTTAATGGAGTTTGCAATGGTGAGGGAGAGAGAGTGTGTGTGAGGGCGGGAAGCTTGGTGGAAGAAGACTTTGATTTTTATTTTTCTTTTCTTTTGTTTTGTTTTATCCTTATGGAAGACCCAAAAATCTAAATAAGTAAATAAATTAATTTTATTCTTTATGGCATCATGCATGAGGTCATGCATGATGTCATCACCTTTTGACTTTTCCATTTTCTCTTTTTTTTATATTTATTTTTCTATTAGTTCTTTAATTTAATTCTCATTTCCAAAATTTTCTTTTCTCTGATTTTATTTGATAGTTAGGTCAGGAGTCAGCTCTTGGGGTCAATTGACCAAATTGCCCCTCGCCGGTTCATCCCGATTTACAATTAATTCAATATTTCTTCTGGTTCCTTGACCTAATTATTTGACTGACTTGATAGTTCTTTTTCGTGATTTTCTCTTTTCCACTATGTTTATAAGGATCCTAAGGACCGCGGCGTCACATTTTATGGTTTGAAATTTGAGTTTAAATCGACTTCGCAGTTGTTCCTGAGAAGGTCTCCCATCGCTGTGACTCTCGGCTCGTTTAAGTTCTTATGTTCTGTTCTTCTTATCTATACTTAACTAATTGGCAATTACTAATTATTTGTGTTTATAGCTTATCCAGTTGTCTTAAGTGTGGTTCTATTCCCCTTAATTGTCCAGACTGACTCCGGTCATCAGAATAGTGAAATATACCAGGCTATATAAATAGGGGTGTTACAATTCTCCCCCCCTTAAAATAAATTTCATCTCGAGATTTTACCTAGTATCAATCTCTGAACAGCTGTGGGTGTTGTCTCCTCATGTCCTCCTCTTGTTCCTAAGTAGCCTCCTAGCCCGAATGATGGTTCCACAGCACTTTTACTAATGGTATCTGCTTGTTCCGTAGCTGCTTCACCTGATAAGCCAGAATCACTATGGGTTCTTCCTCATATGTGAGGTCTGGATTCACTTCAATTTCTTCTACTGGTAGTACATGAGATGGGTCTGATCGATATCTCCTCAACATAGACACAGGGAAGACATTATGTATCTTTTCCAACTCTGGAGGTAGTGCCAAACAATATGCCAAAGGACCCACTCTTTCCAGAACCTCATATGGCCCGATAAAATGAGGACTTAGTTTCTCCTTTCTGCCGAATCTCATAATTCTCTTCTAAGGAGAAACTTTGAGGAAAACTTTCTCACCCACTGCATACTTAATATCCCTTCTCTTCAGATCAATGTAGGACTTCTGACGGTCTGATGCAGTCTTAAGTCGATCTCTAATCACCCTGATCTTCTCCTCAATCTGCTGAACAATTTTAGGTTCAATCATCTTTCTTTCACCCACGTCATCCTAACACAACAGGGTGCTACATTTTCTGCCATACAAAGCTTCATATGGAGGCATTCCAATGCTTGATTAGTAGCTGTTGTTGTATGCAAACTCAATCAAAGGCAAGTGTGTATCCCAACTGCCCTCAAATTCAACCACACAAGCCCGTAGCATGTCCTCTAAGATCTGAATTACCCTCTCAGACTGGCCATCTTTCTGTAGGTGGAATGCAGTACTGAAGTTCAATCTAGTTTCTAGGGCTCTCTGAAGACTACCCCAGAATCTAGAAGTGAACCTAGGATCTCTGTCTGATACAATGGATACTGGCACTCCATGTAGTCTCACAATCTCATCAATGTACAACCTGGCCAATCTTTCTAAACTGTAGTCCATCCGGACTGGCAGAAAATGAGCAGACTTAGTCAGTCTGTCAACAATGACCCAAACTAAATCATGACTCTTCTGTGTCCTCGGAAGTCCTATTACAAAATCTATCGTTATTCTCTACCATTTCCATTCTGGTACTGGTAGTGGATGTAACAACCCAGCGGGTACTTGATGCTCTGCCTTCACTTACTGACAAGTTAGGCATTTGGATACAAACTCTGCCACATCCCTTTTCATACCCATCCACTAGTAATGCTCCTTTAGCCCTCTATACATTTTTGTGCCACCAGGGTGCATGGCAAAAGGAGACTCATGTGCTTCCTTCAAAATGATCTGCCTCAAATCAACATCATTAGGAGCACATATTCTACCCTGGTGTAGCAGTAGACCATCATCTCTTATTGAGAATTCAAGTTTCTTGCCCTGTCAGACTTCTTCCATCAGCTTCTGATACTTCTGATCATTCTGAGCAGCCATTCTAATATGATCAATCAACACTAGCTGTACATGCCATGCAACTGCTGTATGCCCATCATCATTAATCTCTAAGCTGGCATGTAATGATCTCAACTCATGTACCAAAGACAAAGGAGTAACCCGTAGACTTGCCATAGTCTTACGACTTAAGGCATCAGCTACAACATTAGCTTTCCCTGGCTGATAGTCTATTAGACAATCATAGTCTTTTATCAACTCTAACCATCTCCTCTATCTTAAATTCAGCTCTTTCTGGGTTCCCAAATACTTCAAACTCTTATGATCTATGTAGATGTAACACTTTTCCCCATACAAATAGTGCCTCCAGATCTTAAGAGCAAACACTATAACTGCAAGCTCCAAATCATGTGTCGGATAATTCCTCTCCTGCTTTTTTAGCTGGCGCGATGCATAGGCAATGACATTTTGATCTTGCATCAGTACACAGCCTAACCCATTGTGAGAAGCATCACTATATACTGTGTATTCTTTACCCGGTGTAGGTAAAGTCAGGATTGGAGCTTCAGTCAAACATCTTTTCAATTCATCAAAACTTTGTTGGCATTTATCCATCCACTGAAATTTTACATCTTTTCTAAGCAGCTTGGTCAGTGGAGATGCCAACATGGAAAATCCCTTCACAAATCTACGGTAGTATCCAGCTAAACCCAGAAAACTACGAATTTCTGTGACATTTCTGGGTGGCCTCCAATTAAGTACAGCTTCAATCTTACTTGGATCTACCTTGATGCCCTCTTCTGATACTACATGCCCCAAGAAAGATATTTCTTTCAGCCAAAATTCACATTTCGACAATTTGGCATATAACTGTTTCTCCCTCAAAGTTTGCAGTATAATCCGCAGATGTCTATCATGCTCTTCTGCACTCCTCGAATAAACCAATATATCATCGATGAATACCACAAAAAACTGGTCGAGGTATGGTCTGAAGATAATGTTCATCAGATCCATAAAAGCAGCCAGAGCATTACTTAACCTGAATGGCATGACCAAGAACTCATAGTGGCCATAGCGGGTTCTAAAGGCAGTTTTAGAAATACTCTGCTCTTGTACTTTCAGCTGATAATAACCTGATCTCAGGTCAATTTTGGAGAACATAGCTACACCCCTCAACTGATCAAACAAGTCATCAATGCGGGGCAATGGATATCTGTTCTTTGTTTTCACCTTATTCAACTACCGATAATCAATACACAAGCGGAGAGTGCCATCCTTCTTCTTTACAAATAACACTGACACTCCCCAAGGTGACACACTAGGGCAGATAAAGCCCTTGTCAAGCAATTCTTGCAACTGCACTTTCAACTCTTTCAATTCTACAGGTGCCATTCTATATGGTGTTATGGAGATTAGGTCCACACCAGGCATAACATCGATCTCAAACTGCACCTCTCTTTCTGGAGGTAATCCTGGCAATTCATCAGGAAATACATCCAAAAAGTCACATACTGTAGGGATGTCCCTCAGTGCTGGGCTCCCCACTTGGGTGTCTATCACATGTGCCAAGTATGCTTCACACCCCTTTCTGATCATCCTTCTGGCTAGTGCAGCCGAAATGATGTTTGATGGTAGTAAATGCCTCTCCCCATGAATTACCACATCACCGTACAAAGGGAGACCAAAAGTGACTGTCTTCAGCCTACAGTCAATCATGGCGTGATACCTGGCTAACCAATCCATGCCCAAGATGATATCATACTCTCTGAAGGGCATTTCAATCAAGTCTGACAGGAAAACATGTCCTTGGATCACCAAAGGATAGTCTCTATAGATTCTATTGACCCGGACCTCTTGTCCTAACGGACTAGTTACTAGTACTTCAAAACCCATTTGCACACATGGAACATCAAGTGAACTGACTATGCTAGCACTAACATATGAACGGGTTGAACCCAGATCAAACAACACAAACACATATTGATCAGAGATAGAGAATGTACCAGCTACCACATCGGAAGTCTCAGCCTCTTCTCGCTGTCTCATTGTGTAAACTCTAGTTGACGCACTTCCTTGTGCAGACTGACCAACTGTGCCTTGACTGCCTGAAGCAGTGCCTCTACCTCTGCCTCTTCCTCTGCCAATAGACTGTGAACCTCTGGGAGCAGGACTCTGAATAGATCCCTCAGTAGTTGTAGGAGCTGGACCATATCTCGAAGATGGAGCACTAGTGCAGTTTCTTGCTAAATGACCCTTGCCTCCGCAGTTAAAACAGGCTTCAGTGGCCCAATAACACTCCCCCACATGAATCTTGCCACAAGTCTCACAGGGGATGACAGAATGTGAACCTCTGCTCGACTGCTGACTAGACCTAGGGGGTCTCTGTCCGAAAAATTTGTCCCTACCAAATCTTCCACCTCGACCCCTGCTGGGTCCACTAAACTTTTTTTTTTCCACAGGTACCACCAGAACTCGGCTTTACTGACTTTTCCCCCTTATCTTTTTCTGATTTCTTAGCTTTCTCTAATTTTTCTTTTACTGGGGTTACTTCTGATTCTATTCTTTCCAACTCAAGTGCTTAAGACATGAGCTCTGAGAAGTTGCTGTGTCGAAATCCCACAACTTGCATTCTTATACTGGGCTTAAAACCCATCTCAAATCTCTTGCACCTTGCCTTAATGGTGGAAAGGAGACTCCCAGCATAATGACTTAAGTGGGAGAACTCCCTCTCATGCTCTGCCACTGTTTTGTTGCTTTGTTTTAGACTCAGAAAGTCTTGTAACTTCTGATCAACATAAGCATCTGGGATGTATTTCTGTCTGAACTCTCTAATTAAGCCATCCTAGGTTAACACTCATGGTTTAGCCAAGCTGTGGGGGATGGTCTTCCACCAATCATACGCATCCCCTTGCAGTAGCGACACAGAATACTCAAACTTTAGTTCATCTTGGCAGTGCAGCTTTTTAAATACTCTATCCATTCTTTCAAGCCATTGCTCTGCCTCTAAAGGGTCTAATGTACCCTTAAATTCTGCAGCCCCATACTTCAATAATTTATCATACTATCTGGCTGGAGGCAATGGTTGTGCCACAGGTGGTTGGGGTGGAGCTTGAACAGGCATACCCCCAGCCATTTGTTGAAACATTGCTGCCATCTGCCGTGCGAACTGTGCAGGAAACTACGGCATTTGCGGGGCTGGTGCTACAAATCCACTGACATTCTGTAAAGCTGGGGCTTCCCCTTGTGCCTCAGCTTCAACAGACTGCTCAACTGAGCGATCGCCTTCTTTCATCTCAGTCTGAAGTTAGGGTATCTCCTGAATAAGTAACACAAGGAGATTTCCCTTCGTTAGTTAATATTCATGATGTAATGCACTGTATGTAACAATTATGGACATTAAGCAGTTGTACTTAACAAGAAAGACACAAATTCTCATGTTAAAACATACTTCAAAAATTTGCTCTGATACCACTAAAACATGTCACACCTTACCCCTCTATAAGGCATAACATGATGCCGTAGAATAGCTAATGAATTACCGAACTTCACCTACCGATAACTCATTAAGTACCCTACAAGGGATTTTAAAACAATTTTCTTACTTTTGATAAGTGGTGAGCATTTTCTAATAGGTATTTAAAACATATGATTAAAAGTAAATCTAGTTAATATTTTTGGTCCATTTTATTTTTTCGCAAATTTTACAAAAATTTTGACAGAGTTCTGTTTGTATTTTGAGAAACCAAATCTTCAAATACCTGTAAAAAGCACTTCTAAAAATGTTTTCTCAACAACTACTTCAATTTCATAATCAAACTCAAATCTCAAGATTTCACAATCAGCATTTCTCAATTTCCAAAATTCAATAATCCTCAAAATACTAGCAATTCATCTCATTCAAATTAAATAAAATAGTTCCAGTCATATTTCATTAGAGACAAAACAATTTATATATACATCATTACAAATTTTACATCAAAGGAAATTCAAACTAAATTTTTATTACAAACTTTGTATAAGCTGCTCAAGACCCATTTTACATGTCCATACATTTATGTGCAATACATACATCAAAAGAAATATTTACAGTTAGGATATAAATTATACCCGATAACTTCAAGCTGATAGCTCCTCACACCTCAGTAGCTCAGTCTGCTGCTCTTCTAGTCTCTAAATCTGCGATAGCAATAAAAGCTATCATTGAGTACTAAGACTCAGTGGTGCACAACGTACTAAAATAATTTTTATGCAGAACTTAAATCACATTTATTCGAAAATTTAACTGAACATGAAAATTAAATACAATTCATGCATTATGAGATTTTAATCCCAAACAATTTCATTTTGAAGTATCAAATCACATTTCATAAAACCCACAGTTAGATCATGCCATTCGAAACAAATAGAATCTCAATAGCCAGAGGCTAAAGAGAAATCACATCACAAGGCTAGCTAGCTCAAATATATGGATATCCATTCACATCCTCTTCTACTGGCACACCTCAACAATTCTCCAGAGAAGGAATCAAAATTTGAAACTAATTAGCCCCACTAGTCGTGCTAGTGAGGTGTTCAAATATATGGTCATGACACTGTAGTTTCAAAACTTATCTTAACAATTTGCTAAACATTATCATTTCAAATATACACAATAACTTTCATAATTTAAATCAAAACATCATAAATAAGGTCACAATAAACTTTCAACAATTCAAAGCAAAAGTAAAATGCATACTTCATTCACTTTATCAATGAATTTTAAAGCATAGTGATATTGTGCACAAACCTCAAGCGAGTTGCCTCTTAGCCTTGACTCGGTTCCTCGGGTTCTTTCCCAGTATTCTTTTCAACTGAAACACACAATTTTACAGTGTTTCAGCACCATAACTTAATATAAATCTAAAAATAAATTTAACTTCACTTTTACCTAGCTCTAACGTGCTAAATTCGACGTTCTTGAAATTTTGTGTTTCGAGTTACTATTCACTATACTATTCAAGTCAAATTATTGACTTTCTAAGACTTAATAGGTATGGGAATTCCAACTTCATCCACATACCACATTTTGGTCACTAAACTTGTTGGTTTTGATCATTTTCTCAAAACTTAGGTCTTTTAGGCAAAATTGCCAATTTTCAGTTTTGGAGTCCTAAGTTGCACTATTTCATTGGTCCTTTTAATGTTGAAATTTTGCAAAACTTTCTTCATAGAAAATGTTCCCTATTGTTTTAAGTTTATTCCCCTTTTTGAATCACTCCAATTGGAGTTTTGTAGCTCAAGTTATAGCCAAAATACAGTTACTGTTCATGCTACAAAATTTAGTTATGCAGATTTATTGCTCCAAATTTGTTCAGCAATTTGATCAAGTTAAGTCCATAATTTGGTCTAATTTTCTTCATATGAAATGTTCTACTATGTCTTAGGTTTCCATCGATTTATGAATCACCTAAATCAGAGTTTTCTAGAGAGGGTTATAGCTATTGAAACTTCACTGTTCATATGGTAAATCTGCAGTCCTGCAGATTCAGTGATCTAACTTTGCTCAATAATTTGATTGGGTTAATGGAATAATTTGGGTTGGTGTTCTTCATGAAAGTTTTAGGTCTATATCCAATCTAACCACTGATAAAATTTCAGGTCATTTTGACCTGCCTAGCGTGAGTTATGACTAAATAAACAAACACTATTTATTTGGTCAGTTTGTACAGTGGCAGCCTATAATTTTCCAACTTTGGTAAATTTGTTCATTAGGTTTTGGTCACTTTTTGGGCATGCTACCTGCATGAAAATTGTGTCATTTAGTGCCTATTTTCATTCACAATTGGTCCCATACCAATTGGACTTGTAAAATTTCATTTTTGGTCCCTCAAAGTTGACTTTTGGTCATGCTTCATAGCCAATCCGAATTTGGCTTTGATTTAAATACTTCTAACACACTTAATTAGGTCACAAATGACCATTTCTTCCCTCAAACTATGTCAAAGACATCATTTAGCACTTCTTGACATTTTTGGTCTCTAAACCCTAATGTTCAAAACCCTAATTCATGTCATTTGTTGCATTTAGCTAATTAAACACTTATAAACATGCTCCCTTAACTCAATTAAGCTTCCTAACATGTTTAGCTCAAACAAATTTATACTTTGTCCAACAAAATCCTAGCTGTCCAAAATTCTATATAATCCCTCAACAAATTTTCTTTCCATTTTAAGTTTATTTACAAGCTCAATAAGTTAGAAATGTAAGAATCAAACTCAAATTATCAAATTTGATTATTAACCTTTTATGTAGAATTTCTTTTTCTTCAAAACTTCTTCCTTTCTTTTTCTTTTTGTTTTCAAGCTCCTTCCCAAGTGACTAGAACAAGTTTTTGTGTCACACCCTACCCCTCTGTAAGGCATAACATGATCCCGTAGTATACCTAATGAATCACCAACTCCGTCTACTGATAACCCATTAAATACACTACAAGGGATTTTAAAAACTTTTCTTACTTCTTTTACAGTGGTGAGCACTATTTACAGGCGTTAAAAACTTTTGTGAACTGAAGTGATAGAACTAACACATTTGAATTATTTGGAATTTCTGTAAAAATTTTGGCAGAGTGCCATCTGTATTTTGGATAAAACATTTCTTCAGAAAACCTGTAAAAAGCACTTCAATACATTTCCAAATCTCAACTCCAACATATTTCTCAACACAACATATTTCTCAACTCAAATCCACAGTGATTTTTCAAAGACTGAGATACAAGAAATATAATACAATTTTTTTCACAAGCCAAAATAACTCATAATTATTTTACAACTTCAATGTACAATTTTTATTTACAACTGCTCAAAACCAAAAACAATATGTACATACAGTGGTCATACATTACAGTACAAAATGCAAAATGTGATATACTCGTTATACCCGAAAATCTCTCGCTGGAGGTACTAGCAGCCTAGTCTGCTGTCCTGTCTGTCTGTCTACTTGCGACAGCAATAAAAAGCTATCGCTGAGACAATGTCTCAGTGGTGCACAACATTAACCAAATACATCTTTAAATCACAATTCATAAATCATACAAATAGTGGATACTTAAAACCATAGTTAATTTCAAGACAGTAATTGTCAACAAGAATTTAAACTCCATTTCTCAATATCACAATAAATTTTAATAAGTCAGATCATGGTTGAATTCAAAAGACAGTATATGTCAATAAGAGTTTAAATTCATTTCACAATCTCACAATACATATCAATAAATCACACACAGCTTAATCATGTTCCAAAGTTCAATTCGTCCCGAAAGCCAATGGCTAATGAGGTATTCAATTCGTCCCAAAAGTCAATGACTAATAAGGAATAACATAGATAGCTAGCAAAAATATGAGTATTCATCCAATTCGTCCTCAACAGGCACACACCTCAACACTTCAGCCAGAGAGGGAATTCAATTCGTCCCACTAGACAAGCTAGAGAGGAATACAATCAATATACATGATAGCTGTGGTTTCAAACCATTTCCAATGCTTTTCAATCAATAAGTATCCATCAATATCATTCAAACAATTTTACACAGTTTCAAACCATTTACAATGCTTTTCAAGCAATAAATATCCATTCAAACACATTTCCACAATTTAAAACAATAATGTACAAATAGTCATAATTCATTTCAATTGAAATATTCAAAAGAAATAGTTGTTGTGCACAAACCTCTGATAACTGTCTCCTGGTCTGGACTCAGTGTTTCCTTCCCTTTCCCTGAGTCTTTACTAACTGAGAAACACAATTTAAAGTGTTTCAGTACTAAATTAAACTGTCTCTATTGATAATGCTTGATAAGTAATTCACTGAAAGCTATTATTTGCTTAATCACCTAATATACCGACCCTCGATGCATTCTAGGTAAATTAGGTTTTAGTGTCACTAATATATCACATTCGATAGTGTTTTAGGGTTGGTACACGTTACCAATTTCATTTCCTTGTTTAGTGCATTTTATTGCAACTTGCTGGATTCTGGTATATTAGTTTGACCTAGTCGGACGACCTAGTTTCCTTGGTTTTCAATCAAAACTACAAACTTGTAACCTATGTCTTACGGAACGCGGGGCAAAATTTTAGGTCATTCTGAGTTATGTAGACCAAGTTATGGTCATTTTACTATTGCTGGTCAAATGGCATCAAATTAGGTCATTTTAGGTCAATTTGGTCAACTTTGGTTCGGCCAGTTTTTGGACCCGAACTTGTGCAAGTTGTTTGACTTTCTTATGGTCATTTCTGGGCTTTGATGTCTTCATAAGACTTGTAGGTATGGGTCTTAACTATTCATGGTTAAAATTTCAGGTCAATTGGACCTGTTTTGAGTGAGTTATGGCCTAAACACTAACTGCTGCCCAAATGGTCAGTTTTTAGGCCTCATTTGCACTTAATCCGAATTGGTCATTTTTCAAGCTACCTTGCAAGCAGAATTTTGGTATGCTTTCTCAATGAAAGTTGGCACATTTTGTGCCTAGTTTCACCTCCAATTTGTCTCATACTAATTGGAGTTACACATTTAGAGTTATAGGACAAAATGCACACTGTCTTTAATTACCTTGCTTAAACATGTAGCAATTACACATTTACCTTACCATAAATCCACTCCTCAACCCAATTCTGTTTTGGTACATTACCAAAACCATATACCACTTCACTTTAAAGTCACTTTGGGTAGATTACAAACATCCTTAACACACCAAATGAAACTCTAATTTATAAAGTCCAAATACAACAATATACTCACATAAACATTTCTAATTCTTACATACACTTTACACAACCAATTTACATACATATTCATCAATCCTCAATATCACAATTTATCCAATATCTCCATGAATTCAAACATTCATTAAGGAGTCCCAAAGCTGCCGAAATGCTCCACAATGCCAAATTGTCCATAATTTCGTCAACTTCATTTCAAGTGCACAATCACCATATACATGTGGGATTAACTTACTAGGACATTAAATCACCCTACTCAACATGAATCCACATCAAATATATGTAAGAATACTTCATCAAATATAGAACTCCATGGCTGTCCAAAATTGGACATATCAAGAACTCCTCAAAACTTAAAAATTCCTTCACAAAGCAAACACCCATAACATGTATACAAACTTTATCAAAGAAATATTCAAAAACTCAAACTTACCTATTGTTGGGACTTGCTTAATCTTCACCAAAACTTCTTAATATTGGTATCTACTTCTTCCTTGTGATGTGGAGGTAATCTTTAATGAAGAAACCTAGATGATTGGAGGTAAATTGAAGGAGTGGATGAAGCTTTATGCAACACGGCAATGGAGGTTTCCCATTTCTTCATTTCGGCATGGATGGAGGAGTTAGAGAAAAATGAAATTGCAGATTGTATAATAGGTGTACACCTGCCCATTCAGTGTTTAGTTTATTCCTTAGTGGTCCACTTACACAATTTAAAGCATATTATAAGTTTAACTTTCATTTATTCCACATTAACTCATAATTTTTGCTATTTACTTTAGGTACCATCAATTTAATTTTTCATTATATTTTACAAGTGTAATATTATTTATTTTTAATGGACATTTAGGTCAAAAGACAATTCGGGATGTCGATTGACCATAATGCCCCTATTCGGGTTACATTCCTGATTTTTCGGTAACACCGGGTTTTATCTATTTTTCGATTTCTCACTTTTCCTTGTACTAATAATTTAATTTTTCTTTGATATTTCTAATGATATTTATACTTCAATTGATGTCTCTTTAAGTCCTAAAAATATTTTTCAGGGCTCCCCGCGGTCCAGGGCTAGTCAACGGTCCACGCCGTGACTTCCCGGTGCGGTCTCCCATTGCTAGGGTTCTCGGCTCGCTTAACTTGGTTACATTTCTTTGCTATTATTTTTCCTTTGTTTTTCTTGTATTTTCTTTTCTTGTATTTCATTATTTTATGTCTTCTCACTCATAACGAAGTGTAGTTCTAGGCATCCTAGCTGTCCGGACAACACGTCACCGAACAGATGAGCACTCTACCGAACATAGGGGTGTTACAATTCTCCCACCCTTAATATAAATTTCGTCTCGAAATTTTACCTGGCATTAGTCTCTGAACAGCTGTGGGTGCTATCTCCTCATATCCTCTTCACGTTCCCAAGTAGCTTCCTGGCCTGAATGATGGTTCCACAGCACTTTAACTAGGTGTATCTGTTTGTTCCTCAGCTGCTTCACCTCATATGCCAGAATTTTTATGGGTTCTTCCTCATATGAGAGGTCTGGATTTACCTCAATCTCTCCAACTGATAGTACATGAGATGGGTCAGATCTGTACCTCCTTAACATGGACACATGGAAGACACTATGTATCCTTGCTATCTCTTGAGGTAGTGCCAACAGATATGACGAAGTACCCACTCTTTCCATAAACTCATATGGTCCGATGAAACGAGGACTCAGTTTCCCCTTTCTGCCAAATCTCATAATCCTCTTCCAAGGAGAAACTTTGAGGAATACCTTATCACCCACTGCATATTCAATATCTCTTCTCTTCAGATCAACATAGGACTTCTGACGGTCTGATGCAGGCTTAAGTCTATCTCTAATCAATCTGATCTTTTCCTCAATCTGCTGAACAATTTCTGGCCCAATCATCTTCCTTTCACCTACTTCATCCCAACATAAGGGAGTTCTGCACTTCCTGCCATACAATGCTTCATATGGAGGCATCCCAATGCTTGATTGGTAGCTGTTGTTATAAGCAAACTAAATCAAAGGCAAGTGTGTATCCCAACTACCTTCAAATTCAATCACACAAGCCCGTAGCATATCCTCCAATATCTGAATAACCCTCTCGGTGGCCATCGCATGCGTGGGTGGAATCTTTGTCTTTGAAGTTCAATCTAGTTCCTAGGGCTCTCTAAAGACTACCCAGAATCTAGAAGTGAACCTAGGATCTCTGTCAGATACAATTGATACTGGCACTCCATGTAATTTTACAATCTCATATATGTACAATCTGGCCAATCTTTCCAGGCTATAGTCCATCCAAACTGGCAAAAAGTGAGCAGACTTGGTCAATCTGTCAACTATAACCCATACTGCATCATGACTACTCTGTGTCCTTGGAAGTCCTGTAACAAAATCCATAGTTATCCGTTCCCATTTCCACTCTGGTACTGACAAAGGATGTAACAAACCAGCTAGAACTTGATGTTCTGCCTTTACTTGCTGACAAGTTAGGCATTTGGAAACAAATTCAGCTATATCTCTCTTCATACCCATCCACCAGTAATGCTCTTTCAGCCCTTCGTACATTTTAGTTCCACCAGGGTGCATAGCAAATGGAGACTCATGTCCTTCCTTCATAATGATCTGTCTCAATTCAGCATCATTAGGAACGCACATTCTGCCCTGATGTAGCAATAAACCATCATCTCTCATAGAGAATTCAGGTTTCTTGCCCTGCTGGACTTCCTTGAGTAACCGATATTTTTCATCACTCTGAGCGACCATTACGATCCGATCAATCTAAATCGCCGTACATGCCATGCAACTACTTCATCCCTCATCATCAATCTCTAAACTGGCATGCTGTGCTTTCAATTCATATACCATGGACAAAGGAGAAACTCTAAGACTTGCCATAGTCTTGAGACTTAAGGCGTCAGCCACCATATTTGCTTTCCCTGGCTGATAGTCTATTAAGCAATCATAATCTTTGATGAGTTCTAACCATCTCCTCTGCCTCAAATTTAATTCCTTCTGGGTGCCTAAGTACTTCAAGCTCTTGTGATCTGTGTAAATGTAGCATTTCTCTCCATACAAATAGTGTCTCCAGATCTTCAGAGCAAAAACAATAGCTGCTAGCTCCAGATCATGTGTTGGGTAGTTCCTCTCATGCGGTTTCAGCTGGCGTGATGCATAAGCAATGACATTCCGATCTCGCATCAGTACATAGCCTAACCCATTGCGAGAAGCATCACTATAAACTGTGTATTCTTTACCCGGAGTAGGTAAAGTGAGAACTGGAGCTTCAGTCAAACACCTCTTCAACTCATTAAAACTCTGCTGGCATTTATTAGTCCACTGAAATTTTATATCTTTCCGAAGCAGTTTGGTCAGTGGAGAAGAAAACATAGAAAACCCCTTCACAAACTGACGGTAATATCCAGCTAAACCCAGAAAACTGCGAATTTCTGTGATATTCCTGGGTGGCTTCCAATTAAGGATAGCTTCTACTTTGCTGGAATCTACCTTGATCCCTTCAGCTGACACAACATGTCCCAAAAAGGAGATTTCTTTCAGCCAAAATTCACATTTCGACAATTTGGCGTATAACTGTTTCTCCCTTAAAGTCTGTAGTACAATCCGCAGATGTCTGTCATGCTCCTCTGCATTCCTTGAATATATCAAAATGTCATCAATAAACACCACCACAAATTGATCGAGATATGGTCTGAAGATAGTGTTCATCAGATCCATAAAAGCAGCTGGAGCATTTGTTAACCCGAATGGCATTACTAGAAACTCATAGTGAATTACCGAGTTTTGAAAGCAGTTTTTGGAATACTCTGCTCTTGCACCTTCAACTGATAATAACCAAATCGCAAATCAATTTTGGAGAATACAGCTGCACCCTTCAACAGATCAAACAGATCATCAATGCGAGGCAATGGATATATGTTCTTTATTGTCACCTTATTCAACTGTCGGTAGTCAATGCATAAGCGGAGAGTACCATCCTTCTTCTTAACAAACAACACTGGTGCTCCCCAAGGTGACACACTAGGGCGGATGTGTCACACCCTACCCCTCTGTAAGATGTAACATGATCCCGTAGTATACCTAATGAATTACTGTCACACCCCGGCTTAGTGGGCCCTAGCTCAAGCCCCTCTATGGGTGGCCATCTTGCCGGCGTACCCTCTAGAGGCCGGCGATGCAACTCAAATCGGTACTGTCCGCTTTGGTGGAGTTCAATCCCTTGCCTGTGAGCTAGGATTCGAACCCATATCACCTCACGTTTGCTTAGCCTCTTACCAATTGAGCCGCTCAATTGGTAGAGCGGCTAATCCGTGAGGTGATATGGTTCGAATCCTAGCTCTACGGCGAAGGGATTGAACTCCACCAAAGCGATCGATTTGAGTTGCATCGCCGCCTCTAGAGGAAGCCTGCAAGATGGCCACCCATAGAAGCTTGAGTGAGCCTGCCGGTGTGACAATAAAAAGCGACTCAATTGGTAAGAGGCACAAACCGTGAGGTGATAAGGGTTCGAATCCTAGCTCTGCAGGGCGAAGGGATTGAACTCCACCAGAGCGGACAGTACCTTGTGAGTCGCACCGCCGGCCTCTAGGGGGGTACGCCGGCAAGATGGCCACCCAGAGAGGGGCTTGAGCTGGGGCCCGCTAAGTCGGGATGTGACAATTACCAACTCCGTCTACTGATAACCCATTAAATACACTACAAGGGATTTTAAAAACTTTTCTTACTTCTTTTACAGTGGTGAGCACTATTTACAGGTGTTAAAAACCTTTTTGAACTGAAGTGATAGAACTAACACATTTAAATTATTTGGAATTTCTGTAAAAATTTTGGCAGAGTGCCATCTGTATTTTGGATAAAACAGTTCTTCAGAAAACCTGTAAAAGAACACTTCAATATGTATTTGCAAATCTCAACTCCAACATATTTCTCAACGCAACATTTTTCTCAATGCAAATCCGCAGTTATTTTTCAAAGACTGAGATACAAGAAGTATAATACAAAACTATTCAAGTAAATGAAATCTCAAATTTACATTTACAATAATTTACATTTAATTACATACCAAAATATTTTACAAGAGTTTCTATACAACTGCTCCAATAATTTACATACATATTATTACATGCATACATCAAAACCTATGTACATGGGTATACCTATGATATACACAGGTGATCTGAATATATCTTCAAGGAAATTTACTTATCGCTCTATGCTCTTCTTACTGCGACGAGATACAAAGCTATCATTGAGTGGTGAACTCGATGGTGCACAACTATAATTTAAAACATAGTACAATATACATTGACAAAATTCTGATAAATAAATTGGGAATCTGAATACTCATCAAATTTCAAAACTCAAAATATTCATTGCCAATAATGTAAATCATTTGTATAAATGACTTTGATCACAAAATTCAATTTATCAAATCATGACTAACCATTTAAGTAATTCAACAAAATCAATTATACATAAACCATAATTGAAATCACAATTTCTTACCATTCAAAAGCCATTCTGTATCTCAAAAATCATTATGTATCTCAAAAATCAATCTTTATCTCAAAAAGCATACTGTATCTCAAAACTCATTCTTTATCTCAAAAATCATTCTTTATCTCACTAACCATGCAAGACTAATCCGAAAGGGCCATATTCGATGTGATTCTAACTCCCTTTGGTCGGGGAGGTCGAATCAGATTCTAACTCCCTATGGTCGGGGAGGTCGAATCATCATGCACAGTACCATCACAATAATGAATCTTCTGCAAGGGCCATAACGATAAAATAAACTTAGATCTAACCTCAAATCAGAGGAAAATCTAAGCCTGTGCACGTACCATGGTAATCAAAACACAACTAACTCCATTGTCTTCTCAACAAATGAGAGAGACGGGTAATAACCTAGTCAAGCATCTATAGTGAGATATAAAACAATATTACAATCCATTTAGTGAGCATAAATCACAATATAATTCGATTCAAAGTCAATCCTAATATCCAATAATTTTTACGCTCATCACAATTCAAATCATAAATTTGCATTTTTCCATGAAAATTACCATCACAATTCAAAACATGTTCTATCACAATTTTCCAAAACATAATTTGTTCAATCCATAACAATGCTTAATACTTGTGGAAATACTATTTCACAAAGCTGAATTCATACATACTATAACAATTTTCAATAATCATTGAATTAAATCCAATGCTTGTTAAACATAATACATAAGAAAAATATGTCATTTAATCATATGAAATATTCAAAGTAAAATCAGTTAAAAACTAGTTGTGCACAAACCTCTGATAATTGTCTCCTGGTCTAGACTCAGTGTTTCCTTCCCTTTTCCTGAGTCTTTGGTAACTGAGAAACACAATTTGAAGTGTTTCAGTACTAAATTAAACTGTCTCTAACGATAATGTTCGATAAGTAATTTACTGAAGGCTATTATTTGCTCAATTACCTAATATACCGACCCTCGATGCGTTTAAGGTAAATTAGGTTTTGGTGTCCTTAATATGTCACATTCGATAGGGTTTTAGGTTTGGTACACGCTACCAATTTCATTTCTATGTATATTGCGTTTCCTTGCATTTTATTGCAATTTGTCGGATTCCGGGATACTGGTTTGACCTAGCCGGACAGCCTAGTTCCCTCAGTTTTCGGGTTAGGTCAAAACTACAAACTTGTAGATCTATGTCTTATGGACCGCGGTGCAAAATTTTAGGTCAATCCGAGTTAAGTAGACCATGTTATGGTCATTACACTATTGCTGGTCAAATGGCATCAAATTAGGTCATTTTTAGGTCAATTTGGTCAACTTTGGTTCGGCCAGTTTTTGGACCCGAACTTGTGCAAGCTTTTTTACTTGCTTCTCGTCATTTCTGGGTTTTGGTGTCTCAATAAGACTTTTAGGTATGGGTCTTAACTATTCATGGTTAAAATTTCAGGTCAATTGGACCTGTTTTGAGTGCGTTATGGCCTAAACACTCACTGCTGCCCAATTGGTCATTTTTCAGGTCCTAATTGCACCTAATCCGAATTGGTCATTTTCTTAGGTCACCTTGCAAGCAGAATTTTGGCATGCTTTCTCAATGAAAGTTGGCACATTTTGTGCCTAGTTCCACCTCCAATTGGTCTCATACCAATTGAGGTTACACATTTAAACTTATTGGCTAAAATTTACACTGCCCTTGGTTACTTTGCTTAACACACATCAATTACACACATTTACCTTGCAATATGTTTACTTCCCTACCAAATCTGTTTTGGTACATTACCAAAACCACATCCCACTTTACATTATCCTCACTTTGGGAAGATTATAATTATCTTCAATACACCAATTAAAGTTCACATTTACAAAGTCTAAATACAATTACATACACAACTAAACATCACTAATTCTCACATACACTTTGCAAAATAATTTCATACACATATCCATCAATCCTTCTATGTCAACATTCTGCCAACACTTCCATGAATACATACATTTATTCAAGTGTCCCCAAGCTGCCGAAATTGTCCTTCAACACCAAGTGTCCCACAATTCATTAAATCCCATTCCAAGTGCAAAAATCACCTTATACATGTGAAGTAATTCACTAGGTTATTAAATCATCACAACCAACATAATTCTCATCAATTATATGTACAAATACTTCATCAATACATGATTACATGGCTGCCCAAAAATGGATATCTCAATACTCTTCAAACTTAAAAATTTCCTTCACAAAACCAACACCCATAACATGTATACAAAGTTTATCAAAGAAATCTTCAAAAATGCTAACTTACCTTATGGTTGGACCTTGTTAAACCTTGCTTAAACTTCTCAAATTTGGTGTCAAACTCTTCCTTGTGATGAGTAGACAAACTTTCATGAAGCCACTTAAGGGATTGGAGTTGAAAATGGGGAGGTTAAGTGAGCTTGCTTGAAACGCCCATGGAGTTTTCTCTCACCTTCATTCACGGCAACTTTGGTACAATGGAGAAGATGAAATTTTCTGATGGTGTAATGGAAGTGCACCTGCCCCACTATGTGTTTAATTAATCCTTTAATGGTCCACTAACTCCAAATAATCATATAATAAGCCAAATGTGCATTTATTCCACATTAACCCCTGATTTTAGCTATTTGTATTAGGTACCACTAAACTAATTTTTCATTTTATTTTCTAAGTGTAATATTATTTATTTTTAATGGACATTTAGGTCAAAAGACACTTTAGGATGTCAAATGACCATAATGCCCCTGTTCGGGTTGCATTCCCGATTTTTCGGTAACACCGGGTTTTGTCCATTTTTTGATTTCTCACTTTTCTTTGTACTAATTATTTAATTTTCTTTGATCTTTCTAATGATATTTATTCTTCAATAAGGGTCTATTTAAGTCCTAAAAATGTTTTCCAGGGTTCCCCGCAGTCCAGGGCTAGTCAACGGTCCACGCCGTGACTTCCCAGTGCGGTCACCCATCGTTAGGTTTCCCGGCTCGTTTAACTTGATTACCTTTCTTTGCTATTATTTTTCCTTTGTTTTTCTTGTATTTTCTTTTCTTGTATTTCATTATTTTATGTCTCCTCCCTCATGTCAAAGTGTAGTTCTAGGCATCCTAGCTGTCCGGACAACACTGGTCACCGGAGCAATAGAACGCACTACCGAACTTTGGGGTGTTACAATTCTCTCCCCCTTAAAATAAATTTCGTCTCGAAATTTTACCTGGCATTAGTCTCTGAACAGCTGTGGGTGCTGTCTCCTCATAACCTCTTCACGTTCCCAAGTAGCTTCCTGGCCTGAATGATGGTTCCACAGCACTTTAACCAGGTGTATCTGTTTGTTCCTCAGCTGCTTCACCTCATATGCCAGAATTTTTATGGGTTCTTCCTCATATGAGAGGTCTGGATTTACCTCAATCTCTTCAACTGATAATACATGAGATGGGTCTGATCTGTACCTCCTTAACATAGACACATGGAAGACACTGTGTATCCTTGCTAGCTCTGGAGGTAATGCCAACCGATATGCCAAAGGACCCATTCTTTCCAGAACTTCATATGGTCCGATGAAACGAGGACTCAGTTTCCCCTTTCTGCCAAATCTCATAATCCTCTTCCAAGGAGAAACTTTGAGGAATACCTTATCACCCACTGCGTACTCAATATCTCTTCTTTTCATATCAACATAGGACTTCTGACGGTCTGATGCAGCCTTGAGTCTATCTCTAATCAATTTGATCTTTTCCTCTGTCTGCTGAACAATTTCTGGCCCAATCATCTTCCTTTCACCTACTTCATCCCAACATAGGGGAGTTCTGCACTTTCTGCCATAAAAAGCTTCATATGGAGGCATCCCAATGCTTGATTAGTAGCTGTTGTTATAAGCAAACTCAATCAAAGGCAAGTGTGTATCCCAACTACCTTCAAATTCAATCACACAAGCCTGTAGCATATCCTCTAATATCTGAATAACCCTCTCAGACTGGCCATCTGTCTGTGGGTGGAATGCTGTGCTGAAGTTCAATCTAGTTCCTAGGGCTCTCTGAAGACTACCCCAGAATCTAGAAGTGAACCTAGGATCCCTGTCAGATACAATTGATACTGGCACTCCATGCAATTTTACAATCTCATATATGTATAATCTGGCCAATCTTTCTAGGCTATAGTCCATTCGGACTGGCAAAAAGTGAGCAGACTTGGTTAGTCTGTCAATTATAACCTATACTGCATCATGACTATTCTGTGTCCTCAGAAATCTCATCACAAAATCCATAGTTATCTGTTCCCTTACAATGTTTCATAGGGTGCCACTTGTATGCTAGCTTGACACTTATTAATGTATACAAATTCTGTTAGTGGGATGTATCTGTCCCATCTCCTCTCGGATTCAATGACACAAGTTCTCGATATATTCTTGAGGGCTTATCACATTTTACAGGTTATTTTTATCATTTCATTTCATTATTTATAGGAACTCAATGATTTTTCTAAATTACATGAAATAATTGTTTCAATTGTAAATCTGTCTGAGGATGATACGTTGTACTGATATCTCTAAGCTTATAGCAATTCTGCAGATCTTGGTAGTTCACATTATTGTAACCGAGTTACTGACTCCAGCTACCTTACAAGTGTAGTCTTTCGACAGGCTAGTTCTGAAGTTTTAAATTTCTGACTAAAATTTTCACATTTATTTCCAGTAATAGTACCCTATTCGGGTGCAACTGTATCAATTTATAGATTACTTACAAATATTCTTACTTATTGTACCACGAGGAAACACGTAGCTCTACACAATAATCCAGTGTCGGTACTGTAATCTGCAGCTTACAATACAAACATCGAGAACATTATATAGTCACTACGTTATAACCTCATGGACTAGGTTTTCTAACATCTTATCTTTCTCGAATCCACTAATATCCCTAACCGATTCTGATTACAATTTCCTTTGACAATTACTAACAGTAACATCTTTGCCCTCATCTAGAGCAATTCTATTACTGTAACTTACTTTTAGGTCCTCTTGCCTTACATTAAGTAGGCTCGCCATTTAGCTTTATAATCTATGGTATGTTAGAAAATACTTTTAGCTAACAATTCTTCCAAAAGTAATGTCAATCATACTTGTTATTATAGTTATTATCCTAAAGGACTAGTCACTAATACATCAAAATTCATTTCCATATAAAGGAATAACAACAGAACATATAGTTCTGACACTAACACACAACTAAGTAGTACTGGGATCAAATAATAACTAATTGTTTCTTTCAAAAATTAAGAACTTACCAGCAGCTACATCTGAAGTTTCTGCTCTTTCTCCTTGGCGCATAGTGGACGCTCGGACTAGTGCGCTACTATATTCAGGTTGATTCACTGTGTTATAGTGGTGAGGAGTACCAACTCTATTTCTATCTTGACTCTGACTGACGGTCTGTGAAATCCGGAGAGCAGATCAAGGTGGTTTAGCACAATCTTTAGCAAAGTGTCCAAGTTTTCCACAATTGTAATAGGCTCCAGAGGCCTTACGACAAATACCTCCATGATATCTTCTACAAGTTTCACATTGGCGGGAAGGGTAGGAACTTCTAGTTGTTCGACGACTAGATCTTAGTGGTCTCTGCCCTGATGATCCGCCTCTATCATATTTCTGAGTTCGGGGTTCCTCAATTTCTTTTCTCTTCCCCAAATTACTGTTCAACTCACCCATAGGTTTCTCCTCTTTTCCATTTCACACCGCCCTTGTGGGGTTGGGTGCAGACTTGGGCTTGGGCTGACAGATTATCAGCCATTTGTTGAAAGAAAGTGGCCATTTGCTGGGCCATTTGTGCAGTAATTTGTACTGGTAAAGCTGCTACAGTCAGGCCTTCGACATTTTGTGGAGTTGGGGCCTCAACTTGTTCTTCTGCCATCACAGACTGTTCTATTATCTCATTCTTCTCTTCCATTTTTCTCACAAAATTTTCTATTCTTGTACAACCAACACAAGGAGATTCCTCTCCATTAGTTCACATTTATGATGTAAATGTACTATATGTATCAAACATTTGAGCAGTTGTAGTTACCGATAAAAAGACTTCAAATTCACAGTTCAAAATTCACTTCAAAACCATTGCTCTGATACCACTAAAACATGTCGCACCCTACCCCTCTGTAAGATGTAACATGATCCCGTAGTATACCTAATGAATTACCAACTCCGTCTACTGATAACCCATTAAATAGACTACAAGGGATTTTAAAAACTTTTCTTACTTCTTTTACAGTGGTGAGCACTATTTACAGGTGTTAAAAACCTTTTTGAACTAAAGTGATAGAACTAACACATTTAAATTATTTGGAATTTCTGTAAAAATTTTGGCAGAGTGCCATCTGTATTTTGGATAAAACAGTTCTTCAGAAAACCTGTAAAAAAGCACTTCAATATGTATTTGCAAATCTCAACTCCAACATATTTCTCAACACAACATTTTTCTCAACTCAAATCCGCAGTGATTTTTCAAAGACTGAGATACAAAGAAGTATAATACAAAACTATTCAAGTAAATGAAATCTCAAATTTACATTTACAATAATTTACATTTAATTACATACCAAAATATTTTACAAGAGTTTCTATACAACTGCTCAAATAATTTACATACATATTATTACATGCATACATCAAAACCTATGTACATGGGTATACCTATGATATACCTGGAGCTGATCTGAATATATCTTCAAGGAAATTTACTTACTGCTCTATGCTCTTCTTACCTGCGACAGCATACAAAGCTATCGCTGAGTGGTGAACTTAGTGGTGCACAACTATAATTTAAAACATAGTACAATGTACATTGACAAAATTTACAGTAAATAAATTGGGAATCTGAATACTCATCAAATTTCAAAACTCAAAATATTCGTTGCCAATAATGTAAATCATTTGTATAAATGACTTTGATCACAAAATTCAATTTATCAAATCATGACTAACCATTTAAGTAATTCAACAAAATCAATTATACATAAACCATAATTGAAATCACAATTTCTTACCATTCAAAAGCCATTATGTATCTCAAAAATCATTATGTATCTCAAAAATCAATCTTTATCTCAAAAATCATACTGTATCTCAAAACTCATTCTTTATCTCAAAAATCATTCTTTATCTTACTAACCATGCAAGACTAATTCGAAAGGGCCATATTCGATGTGATTCTAACTCCCTATGGCCAGGAAGGTCGAATCAGATTCTAACTCCCTATGGTCGGGGAGGTCGAATCATCGTGCACAGTACCATCACAATAATGAATCTTCCGCAAGGGCCATAATGATAAAATAAACTTAGATCTAACCTCAAATCAGAGGAAAATCTAAGCCTGTGCACGTACCATGGTAATCAAAACACAACTAACTCCATTGTCTTCTCAACAAATGAGAGAGACGGGTAATAACCTAGTCAAGCATCTATAGTGAGATATAAAATAATATTACAATCCATTTAGTGAGCATAAATCACAATATAATTCGATTCAAAGTCAATCCTAATATCTAATAATTTTTATGCTCATCACAATTCAAATCATATATTTGCATTTTTCCATGAAAGTTACCATCACAATTCAAAACATGTTCTATCACAATTTTCCAAAACATAATTTGTTCAATCCATAACAATGCTTAATACTTGTGGAAATACTATTTCACAAAGCTAAATTCATGCATACTATAAAAATTTTCAATAATCATTGAATTAAATCCAATGCTTGATAAACATAATACATAAGAAAAAAATGTCATTTAATCATATGAAATATTCAAAGTAAAATCAGTTAAAAACTAGTTGTGCACAAACCTCTAATAATTGTCTCCTGGTCTGGACTCAGTGTTTCCTTCCCTTTTCCTGAGTCTTTGGTAACTGAGAAACACAATTTGAAGTGTTTCAGTACTAAATTAAACTGTCTCTAATGATAATGTTCGATAAGTAATTCACTGAAGGCTATTATTTGCTCAATTACCTAATATACCGACCCTCGATGCGTTTAAGGTAAATTAGGTTTTGGTGTCCTTAATATGTCACATTCGATAGGGTTTTAGGTTTGGTACACGCTACCAATTTCATTTCTATGTATACTGCGTTTCCTTGCATTTTATTGCAATTTGTCGGATTCCGGGATACTGGTTTGACCTAGCTGGACGGCCTAGTTCCCTCGGTTTTCGGGTTTCGGTCAAAACTACAAACTTGTAGATCTATGTCTTATGGACCGCAGTGCAAAATTTTAGGTCAATCCGAGTTAAGTAGGCCAAGTTATGATCATTACACTATTGCTGGTCAAATGGCATCAAATTAGGTCATTTTTAGGTCAATTTGGTCAACTTTGGTTCGGCCAGTTTTTGGACCCAAACTTGTGCAAGCTTTTTGACTTGCTTCTCGTCATTTCTGGGTTTTGGTGTCTTCATAAGACTTTTAGGTATGGGTCTTAACTATTCATGGTTAAAATTTCAGGTCAATTGGACCTGTTTTGAGTGCGTTATGGCCTAAACACTTACTGCTGCCTAATTGGTCATTTTTCAGGTCCTAATTGCACCTAATCCGAATTGGTCATTTTCTTAGGTCACCTTGGAAGCAGAATTTTGGTATGCTTTCTCAATGAAAGTTGGCACATTTTGTGCCTAGTTCCACCTCCAATTGGTCTCATACCAATTGAGGTTACACATTTAAACTTATTGGCTAAAATGTACACTGCCCTTGGTTACTTTGCTTAACACACATCAATTACACACATTTACCTTGCAATATGTTTACTTCCCTACCAAATCTGTTTTGGTACATTACCAAAACCACATCCCACTTTACATTATCCTCACTTTGGGCAGATTATAATTATCTTCAATACACCAATTAAAGTTCACATTTACAAAGTCTAAATACAATCACATACACACCTAAACATCACTAATTCTCACATACACTTTACAAAATAATTTCATACACATATCCATCAATCCTTCTATGTCAACATTCTGCCAACACTTCCATGAATACATACATTTATTCAAGTGTCCCCAAGCTGCCGAAATTGTCCTTCAACACCAAGTGTCCTACAATTCATTAAATCCCATTCCAAGTGCAAAAATCACCTTATACATGTGAAGTAATTCACTAGGTTATTAAATCATCACAACCAACATAATTCTCATCAATTATATGTACAAATACTTCATCAATACATGATTACATGGCTGCCCAAAAATGGATATCTCAATACTCTTCAAATTTAAAAATTTCCTTCACAAAACCAACACCCATAATATGTATACAAAGTTTATCAAAGAAATCTTCAAAAATGCTAACTTACCTTACGGTTGGAGCTTGTTAAACCTTGCTTAAACTTCTCAAATTTGGTATCAAACTCTTCCTTGTGATGAGTAGACAAACTTTCATGAAGCCACTTAAGGGATTGGAGTTGAAAATGGGGAGGTTAAGTGAGCTTGCTTGAAACGCCCATGGAGTTTTCTCTCACCTTCATTCACGGCAACTTTGGTACAATGGAGAAGATGAAATTTTCTGATGGTGAAATGGAAGTACACCTGCCCCACTATGTGTTTAATTAATCCTTTAATGGTCCACTAACTCCAAATAATCATATAATAAGCCAAATGTGCATTTATTCCACATTAACCCATGATTTTAGCTATTTGTATTAGGTACCACTAAACTAATTTTTCATTTTATTTTCTAAGTGTAATATTATTTATTTTTAATGGAAATTTAGGTCAAAAGACACTTCGGGATGTCAAATGACCATAATGCCCCTGTTCGGGTTGCATTCCCGATTTTTCGGTAACACCGGGTTTTGTCCGTTTTTCGATTTCTCACTTTTCTTTGTACTAATTATTTAATTTTTCTTTGATATTTATAATGATATTTATTCTTCAATAAGGGTCTATTTAAGTCCAAAAAATGTTTTCCAGGGTTCCCCACAGTCCAGGGCTAGTCAACGGTCCACGCCGTGACTTCCCAGTGCGGTCACCCATCGTTAGGTTTCCCGGCTCGTTTAACTTGATTACCTTTCTTTGTTATTATTTTTCCTTTGTTTTTCTTGTATTTTCTTTTCTTGTATTTCATTATTTTATGTCTCCTCCCTCATGTCAAAGTGTAGTTCTAGGCATCCTAGCTATCCGGACAACACTGGTCACCGAAGCAATAGAACGCACTACCGAACTTTGGGGTGTTACAGGATGAAGCCCTTTTCAAGTAGTTCTTGCAATTGTATCTTCAACTCCTTCAACTCTGCTGGTGCCATTCTGTATGGCGTTATGGAGATTGGTTCCACACCAGGCATAACATTAATTTCAAACTGCACTTCTTTTTCCGGAGGTAATCCTGGCAATTCATCAGGAAACACATCTGGAAAGCCATATACTGTAGGGATGTCCTTCAATGATGGACTCCCCACTTGGGTGTCTACCACATGTGCCAAATAGGCTTCACACCCCTTTCTGATCATTTTTCTGGCTAGTGCAGCCAAAATGATGTTTGATGGCAATAACTGCCTTTCCCCATGTATTACCACATCATTGTACTGAGGGAGACCAAAAGTGACTGTCTTCAGCCTACAGTCAATCATGGCGTGATGCCTAGCCAACCAATCCATGCCCAAGATGATATCATAATCTTTGAAGGGCATTTCAATGAAATCAGACAGGAAAGTGTGTCCATGGATCACCAAAGGACAATCTCTATATATTCTATTAACCTTGACTTCCTGTCCTAGTGGACTTGTTACTAGCACCTCAAAGTCCATTTTTGTACATGGAACAGCAATGCAATCAATGATGCTAGCACTCACATAAGAATGGGTAGAACCAGGGTCAAATAACGCAAACACATTCTGATTAAAAGTTGAGAAGGTACCAGCCACAACATCAGATGTCTCGGCCTCTTCCGTCTGTCTCATTGCATACATTCTGATTGGAGCACTGTCTTGCTCTTATTGTTTCACTGTGCCTTGGCTGCCTACTCGGCTACCTCTACCCCTGCCTCTACCTCTGCTGGGTGGTTGTGAACTTCTGGTGATAGGGCTCTGAACTGACCCTTCTGTAGTAGTAGGAGGTGGTCCAACTCTGCGATTACTGGTGCAGTCCTTGGCAAAGTGTCCAGTGCCTCCACATTTATAACAGGCTCCAATAGCCTTGTAGCATATCCCACCATGATTTCTTCCACAAGTTTCACATTGGCGGGGAGGGTAGGAACCTCTGGTACTCTGCTGACCAGATAGGGGAGGTCTCTGTCCTGAATATCTTCCCCTACCAGACTTCTTGCCACCTTTGCCATGTCCCCCAGAGTTCTTCCTCTTTCCAGTAGGACCACTAGAACTCTGTTCTACTGATTTTCCTTCTTTCTCTATCTTCTCTGATCTCTTTTTCTCAGGAGTAGATTCAGACTCAATTCTTTCCAACTCTAGGGCTTGAGAAATAAGTTCATAGAAGTTAGTGTGTTTGAAGCCGACTACTTGTAGTCTGATACTGGGCTTCAAGCTAATTTCAAACCTCTTGCATCTCTCCCTGCTGGTAGAAAGTAAACTCACTGCATAATGGCTCAGACGGGAAAATTCTCTTTCATACTCAGCCACTGATCTGTTCCCCTGTTTCAAACTTAGGAATTCTTGTAACTTATAGTCTACATAAGCATCAGGGACATATTTCTGTCTGAATTCCCTGAGAAAGTCATTCCATGTTAGCACTGCAGGTTCTACCAGACTGTGGGGAATGATTTTCCACCAGTCATAAGCATCCCCCTGTAGCAAAGATACTGAGTATTCGAATCTGAGCTCTTCTGTGCAATGCAGTTTCTTGAATACCCTATCCATCCTTTCTAAGCACTGTTCAGCCTCTAGAGGATCTACTGTCCCCTTGAACTCTATAACCTCATATTTCATCAATTTATCATACTGCCTAGTAGGAGATTGTGGTTGTACCACTGGTGTCTGTATTGGGACTTGAGTAGGCACTTTACCAGTCATTTGTTGGAACATTGCAGCCATCTCTTTGAGCGGCGAGCGAAGCTGCGATGCTGCGGTGGCAGTGTTCTTGAACCACCGACATTGTGTAGGCACAGGGCATCCTTGCACCTCGGCCTCAATAGATTGATCGATGAGCGATCACCCTCTTCCATATTCAATGCGAGGATTTTAGATCTCTGAACCAATAACACAAGGAGATTTCCTCCGTTAGTGCATATTTATAATGTAATGTCTTGTATGTATCAAACAATGATATTGAGCGGTTGTACTATGAAGAAAGAATATTCAAATAACAGTGAAAATGTAATTTAAAAACTTTGCTCGATACCACTAAAGCATGTCACACCTACCCATACAGAAGGCATAACATGATCCGTAGTATACCTAATGAGTCACCAACTCAGTATCACGATAACCTATTAAATACACTACAAGGGATTTTAAAAACTTTTCTTACTTCTTTTACAATGGTGAGCACTATTTACAAAGTTAAAAACTTTTGTGAATCAAGTGATAGAACTAACACATTTGAATTATTTGGAATTTACGTAAAAATTTTGGCAGAGTGCCATCTCGTATTTTGGATAAAACAGTTCTTCAGAAAATCTGTAAAAAGCACTTCAATATATTTCCAAATCTCAACTCCAACATATTTCTCAACACAACATATTTCTCAACTCAAATCCACAGTGATTTTTCAAAGACTGAGATACAAGAAATATAATACAATTTTTACAAGCCAAAATAACTCATAATTATTTTACAACTTCAATGTACAATTTTTATTTACAATCGCTCAAAACCAAAAACAATATGTACATACGGTGGTCATACATTCTGAGACAAAATGCAAAATGTGATATACTCGTTATACCGAAAATCTCTCATTGGAGGTACTAGCGACCTAGTCTGTGCGCCTCTATCTGTCTACTGCGCGGCAATAAAAGCTATCATTTGAGACAATGTCTCAGTGGTGCACAACATTAACCAAATACATCTTTAAATCACAATTCATAAATCATACAAATAGTGGATACTTAAAACCATAGTTAATTTCAAGACAGTAATTGTCAACAAGAATTTAAACTCCATTTCTCAATATCACAATAAATTTTAATAAGTCAGATCATGGTTGAATTCAAAAGACAGTATATGTCAATAAGAGTTTAAATTCATTTTACAATCTCACAATACATATCAATAAATCACACACAGCTTAATCATGTTCCAAAGTTCAATTCCTCCCAAAAGCCGATGGCTAATGAGGTATTCAATTCGTCCCAAAAGTCAATGACTAATGAGGAATAACATAGCTAGCTAGCAAAAATATGAGTACTCATCCAATTCGTCCTCAACAAGCACACATCTCAACACTTCAGCCAGAGAGGGAATTCAATTCGTCCCACTAGACAAGCTAGTGAGGAATACAATCAATATACATGATAGCTGTGGTTTCAAACCATTTCCAATGCTTTTCAATCAATAAGTATCCATCAATATCATTCAAACAATTTTACACAGTTTCAAACCATTTACAATGTTTTTCAAGCAATAAATATCCATTCAAACACATTTCCACAATTTAAAACAATAATGCACAAATAGTCATAATTCATTTCAATTGAAAAATTCAAAAGAAATAGTTGTTGTGCACAAACCTCTGATAACTGCCTCCTGGTCTGGACTCAGTGTTTCCTTCCCTTTCCCTGAGTCTTTACTAACTGAGAAACACAATTTAAAGTGTTTTAGTACTAAATTAAACTGTCTCGATTGATAATGCTTGATAAGTAATTCACTGAAAGCTATTATTTGCTTAATCACCTAATATACTGACCCTCGATGCGTTCTAGGTAAATTATATTTTAGTGTCACTAATATGTCACATTCGATAGTGTTTTAGGGTTGGTACACGTTACCAATTTCATTTCCTTGTTTAATGCATTTTATTGCAACTTGCTGGATTCCGGTATACTAGTTTGACCTAGCAAGACGACCTAGTTCCCTCGGTTTTCGGGTTTCGGTCAAAACTACAAACTTGTAGATCTATGTCTTATGGAACCCGGGGAAAAATTTTAGGTCATTCTGAGTTATGTAGACCAAGTTATGGTCATTTTACTATTGCTGGTCAAATGGCATCAAATTAGGTCATTTTAGGTCAATTTGGTCAACTTTGGTTCGGCCAGTTTTTGGACCCGAATTTGTACAAGTTGTTTGACTTGCTTATGGTCATTTCTGGGCTTTGGTGTCTTCATGAGACTTGTAGGTATGGGTCTTAAATATTCATGGTTAAAATTTCAGGTCAATTGGATTTGTTTTGAGTGAGTTATGGCCTAAACACTAACTGCTGCCCAAATTGTCAGGTTTTAGGCCTCATTTGCACTTAATCCGAATTGGTCATTTTTCAAGCTACCTTGCAAGCAGAATTTTGGTATGCTTTCTCAATGAAAGTTGGCACAATTTGTGCCTAGTTTCACCTCCTATTTGTCTCATACCAATTGGAGTTACACATTTAGAGTTATAGGCCAAAATGCACACTGTCCTTAATTACCTTGCTTAAACATGTAGCAATTACACATTTACCTTACCATAAATCCACTCCTCAACCCAATTCTGTTTTGGTACATTACCAAAACCATATACCACTTCACTTTAAAGTCACTTTGGGTAGATTACAAACATCCTTAACACACCAAATGAAACTCTAATTTATAAAGTCCAAATACAACAATATACTCACATAAACATTTCTAATTCTTACATACACTTTACACAACCAATTTACATACATATTCATCAATCCTCAATATCACAATTTATCCAATATCTCCATGAATTCAAACATTCATTAAGGAGTCCCAAAGCTGCCGAAATGCTCCACAATGCCAAATTGTCCATAATTTCGTCAACTTCATTTCAAGTGCACAATCACCATATACATGTGGGATTAACTTACTAGGACATTAAATCACCCTACTCAACATGAATCCACATCAAATATATGTAAGAATACTTCATCAAATATAGAACTCCATGGCTGTCCAAAATTGGACATATCAAGAACTCCTCAAAACTTAAAAATTCCTTCACAAAGCAAACACCCATAACATGTATACAAACTTTATCAAAGAAATATTCAAAAACTCAAACTTACCTATTGTTGGGACTTGCTTAATCTTCACTAAAACTTCTTAATATTGGTATGTACTTCTTCCTAGTGATGTGGAGGTAATCTTTAATGAAGAAACCTAGATGATTGGAGGTAAATTGTAGGAGTGGATGAAGCTTTATGCAACACAGCAATGGAGGTTTCCCATTTCGTCATTTCGGCATGGATGGAGGAGTTGGAGAAAAATGAAATTGCAGATTGTGTAATAGGTGTACACCTGCCCATTTAGTGCTTAGTTTATTCCTTAGTGGTCCACTTACACAATTTAAAGCATATTATAAGTTTAACTTTCATTTATTCCACATTAACTCGTAATTTTTGCTATTTACTTTAGGTACCATCAATTTAATTTTTCATTATATTTTACAAGTGTAATATTATTTATTTTTAATGGACATTTAGGTCAAAAGACAATTCGGGATGTCGATTGACCATAATGTCCATGTTCGGGTTACATTCCCGATTTTTTGGTAACACCGAGTTTTGTCTATTTTTCGATTTCTCACTTTTCCTTATACTAATAATTTAATTTTTCTTTGATATTTCTAATGATATTTATACTTCAATTGATGTCTCTTTAAGTCCTAAAAATATTTTCCAGGGTTCCCCGCGGTCCAGGGCTAGTCAACGGTCCACGCCGTGACTTTCCGGTGCGGTCACCCATCGCTAGGGTTCTCGGCTCGCTTAACTTGGTTACATTTCTTTGCTATTATTTTTCCTTTGTTTTTCTTGTATTTTCTTTTCTTGTATTTCATTATTTTATGTCTTCTCACTCATAACGAAGTGTAGTTCTAGGCATCCTAGCTGTCCGGACAACACTGGTCACCGGAACAGTAGAACGCACTACCGAACATAGGGGTGCTACATTTTGTGAAGCAAGTATGGAAGAAGTTGAGGTTTAGTGAGGGTTTCAAAGCTTGAAGATAAGCTTTAATGGAGTTTGCAATGGTGAGGGAGAGAGAGAGTGTGTGAGGGTGGGAAGCTTGGTGGTAGAAGACTTTGATTTTTATTTTTCTTTTCTTTTATTTTGTTTTATCCTTATAGAAGACCCAAAAATCTAAATAAGTAAATAAATTAATTTTATTCTTTATGGCATCATGCATGAGGTCATGCATGATGTCATCACCTTTTGACTTTTCTATTTTCTTTTTTTTTTCTATTTATTTTTCTATTAGTTCTTTAATTTAATTCTCGATTCTGAAATTTTCTTTTCTTCGATTTTATTTGACAGTTAGGTCAAGAGTCAGCTCTCGGGGTCAATTGACCAAATTGCCCCTCGTCGGTTCATCCCGGTTTGCAATTAATTCAATATTTCTTTCGGGTCCCTGACCTAATTATTTGACTAACTTAACATTTCTTTTTCATGATTTTCTCTTTTCCACTGTGTTTATAAGGATCCTAAGGACCGCGGCGTCACATTTTATGGTTCGAAATTTGAGTTTAAATTGACTTCGCAGTCGTTCCCAAGAAGGTCACCCATCGCTGTGACTCTCGGCTCGTCTAACTTCTTATGTTTTGTTCTTCTTATTTATGCTTAACTAATTGGCAATTACTCATTATTTGTATTTATAGCTTATCTAGTTATCTTAAGTGTGGTTCTAATCCCCTTAATTGTTCAGACCGACTCTGGTCACCAGAATAGTGAAATATACCAGGCTATACAAATAAGGGTGTGACGTGGTGAATCCGTAAGTATACGAGCCGTTTCAAGTAATAAAGTGATGAATCAAGTATCGTTCCCATGAGGATTTGCAGTTTGAGCACCAAACTATGAATGAAGCGATTATTTGGGCTAATGATTAATGAATGAATGGTATATGTAAATGAGCGAAGTAAATTGATTAATCTAATTGAAATATGTAAAGAGCAAGCAAATAAATTCTAAATCTAGTTTGCAATTAAACTAAATTGATAATGGGTAATTTAAATGAAAGTCTAATTATGTTAAAAGTGATTCCAGAGTTGGGGGTTTATGCATAAATTAGTTGGGATTTGTCTTGGGCATTCCAATTTTTATGGAAAAATAGAGTTTGAAGGTGATTAATTCTAAATTCCTTTGATTTCTTTCTCAAGCAAACCAAAGTGTGTTCTAAAATAACCAAACCTACTTTCGTACGATATTTGATTAATTTAAAACCCATTAAGTTTTGTAACCAATCATTAATTCCTCTTAAAACCCAAGTTTATTTCTAAATCTAGGTGATTTTAAGTTCCAATCCTTGATTATCTATCAATGACTTTCACCTTTCGGTCTTTCAATCAAAGATTAACACAATAACTAATTGGTACCAACATTAGGCAAGTAAATCAAGCACACAAGGAAGGAATCAAAACTCATATTTATGTAAAATAAGGAAATACCCAGTCCAAATCCACAAATTAATCTAAAACATATTTCCCAACTCTGAAATCTAAAAAGTTCACTCACTCATGATGGTATTTACAAGAAAGATTGATGGAAAAGTAAAGAAAAACATGATAAGAGAACTAAAATAGAAAAACCCAGGTAGAAGAACCCAAAACTCTGGTTTCTGGAGCTCTAAAAATGGTTGCAGCAGCTCCTCCCCAAAAAGTGGCATCTTCTCCTCTTTCTATTCTATTTTCTTTCCTTTTTGTTTTTCCCCCCTCTTTCCTCTTATGGCAAAAACTAGGCAATGATGAATTTATATCGTCCCAAAAAGTTGCCCTAAAAGTAAATAAGAGCCAAGGAGTGGATAGGAAATGAGGTGTAAAATTATCCAAGTCAGCAGCATTATTCACGTTAGGCGATGCAGCAGGGTTTGGCTTAACCCTAAGCGACTTCTTAGCAAATTTCAGCTTACAGTGCATGCATGCGCTTAGGTTAGCGGACCCTCAAGAAATCTCGTGGACTTAGAGTAAAATAGATTTTTCTGCTCATGCTTGACTTGTGCTGCACCTTAAGCACTGCCGCTTTACCCTAAGCAGGATGTTAAGCAAAGTCTCAAGCAAATTTTGGCTAACTTGCTCTTTCAAGGCTTGATTTCTTCAACGTTCCTCTATGCTTAAAGAACTCCAAATTTCTTCAAATCACTTCCTAATGCACTCATTGATCTTCGATTTGCCACAAAATCCTATCAAAAACAACAAAATTACAAAAATCAAATATAAAGTATCTAAAGTTAACAAATAAGCTAAAATAAAGCTAAAAACATAAAATATACTAAAATATAAGGGCAAAATGGATGCAAAACTGCCCTAAAATGCCTATATGAAATGAGTATAACAAATTCCCCAAAACTCAAACCTTTGCTTGTCCTCAAGCAAATAACAATTAATGCAATTTGGGGTACCTTACCTTAAATTTATGAAAATTACTCATCCAAACTCTCAAACTTACTTTTAGCCACCAATACACCATTTCCCACTTTCAAGATGCAAAGAATTCAATCCTTACCAAAGTTATCACCGCTTAGCCTTGGGTCAATTATCCATATCATCAAGCCCAAACCAATTAATCACAAAGAATAATCATGCCTAAATAGACTATAAGGTAATCCATAAACTAAAGTATCTCAAATAATGATGGAAGTAAATGAATGGATTAATGATATCACAATCCCATAGGCAATTCTCCTATTCCAATCTCCACTAATGTAGCAAAACACCATCAAAAGATCAAAAGGACTTCTAAGGGTTGTAATGGGGCTAAGGGGGTGATAATGTGGCTAACAAGAAAAGGATAAAGATAACAAAATATGAGAATAATCAGATTGCTAAAAGATCAAGACACAAAAATTTTTATTTTTATTTTTATTTTTTTTATTTTTTTAGAATCAAAGCTCATTTGGAAGAAGGAACTTTACAACTATTCACCAATGCTAGCATATAATTTTGAAGCTTTTAGAGGGACTACATAAATAACATTGACTTTGAATTATAATTTTCCCTTTCAATTCACCCCCAAACTCATTTCTTTGTGTACTTGGGTGGTGAATTACTTTACATACCATAATTGAATTTGCTAGCTTCCCTTTTTTTTTTTTTTTTTTTTTTTACTTTAGTCACTTCTCCCAACTAATTATTATCATTATTATTATTATTATTATTATTATTATTATTATTATTATTATTATTATTATTATTATTATTATTATTATTATTATTTTTAAGTGTACCTATCACTCAAAGAATTATTCTCATGGAGGGTAGGTAAGTGTTTGGGTTTATGGCTAGGCATTAATGTGGGTTCTAAAGAAATAAGAGGGATAAATATAGGCTCAAATTGGTTCCGAAGGGAAATTTTAAAGTGAGGTTGGCTAAGGCTAAAATATGGGTTTAAAATTCAAAGAATGCCTAGATCATTTCTTTTTCAAGTGTATGCTATGATTTCACCTTGAAAGGTTTAGAAAGATTGTTCTAGGATTGGTGAGACATCAATTAGCTACTTCTCACCCTAGAGTTTTCTCTAAGCACTCAAAGTCAATGCAATTGATTGGGTGACCCTTGGCTAAGAAGATATAAACTAAAGCAAGAATTTAATAACTTTGCATCTATCCAGAACTTTCAATCCATCAAACCCTTCTAAAAGTAAGCTTAATTACTCTTCAAAGCAACTCTTAATCCTCTAAGGACAAGGTAAAATTTATTTTTATGATATGCATGATCCTAAAATGAATGCATAAATCAAATTAAAACTAAGTGTAATCTATATGAAAACTATATGCAAATGTATGTGTATGAGTATAGACATGTGTGTGGTATATGTAAAAGTGTATGGATTATCTATATATGAATGAATGAAATGCAATAAATGAATGAATGAAAATTTTAAAGAAAAATTTAAAAATTTGCAAAAATTTTGCCCTCACCCCCAAACTCAAATGAAACATTGTCCTCAATGTTTAAAATGAATGCAAAGATGGGCAAAATTGTATGAACTAATCAATTAATGAAATATATACAATTAGGGATTAAATTAATATAAGCTCAAGAATTCCAAAATTAGCTCAAAATGATATTAACAATGAAGCTTTAGAGAGAAAAATGTGAAAAGGTAGCCCAAATGTATGAATTTACACGGCTTAAGATGTTGCTTAACCTGTTGCGTAGGGTAAGCAAAAGCATAAGCATTGGCATAAGCACTGGCAGAAGTATTGGCATAAGCATAAATAGTAAAAGGGTAAGCTGTTACCTCTAAATGATGTTAAAGATATGCAGCTCAAAGGAGATTGTGCAACTCATCAATATCAACAAAATTAGGATTGAAGAAAAGATAAAGTGCAAAAATAATGTGCAAGAAGATGAAAAAGTGTAAAGAAATAAGATCTAACAGTTAAATCAAGAATTAAACCAAAAAGCATTCATAGAATAACTATATCCATATCATAAGATAAAATCAAATAAAATAAACTAAAGGAGAGAAGTGCAAATATAATCAGAAAAACTAATTACCAAAGTATTACAACTATTACTAAGGTTTGAAGATTAAAAGAAACAGATTACAAAATAAACCTAAAACAGAAACTAAAACTGAATTGAAGAACTAAAACTAGTAATAAACTACTGTTACTGTTCAAGCTCTGCTATCAAGGCTTTGTTGTTGTACCAGGGTCTGCTTCAGGTTCTGCAGTAGGTTCATTGTGATCTGAAGCTTCAGAAGCAGTTTCCAAATTTTATGTGAGGTCTTTCATTTCTTGAAGCATGTCTTGGCCCCAATGATATAAATTGTTATTAGATTGGGCTAATTTGTTGTAGAGTTCCAACATTTGAAGTTGTTGCTGCTTCTGTTTCATTTTAAGAGATGAAAATCTCTTTTTAAGTTTCTTTTCTAGCTTCTTCTTTTAGTTGACCTGCTGCTGACCCATGGTATCAATTTTGACTTCTAAGCTCTTCAAGGTTGCAAGGATATCTATGGTGTCAGGTGAGGGAATAGATGGTTGGACAGTGAAACTGGCTATTTTAGATTCCAATGATTTTAAGAGGGACAAAATATCTGCTGAAAACTGCGGGGCAGTGGTTGTTTGGGGTTCTGCTGGTGCAAAGGTAGTTGGGCCTGCAATACCACTGGCTTCAGGATGCTGCTGTAACAAAGCATAGGTATGTCCTACTTTCTCACAAACATCCTTGTGTAGCAACATTATGCTGTCTATATATGATTCACCAGACACTGGCAGTAGCTTATATAGACTAGCATCAAAGCTAAATGAATTGGCTATGGCAGTTATATAGCCTCCAAAGACTATACTACCTTTGGTATGCTTTGTGACAATTTGGTGCCAATGAGTAGCTAGGAAATGGGCTGTGCTCACTTGTTTTCTCTCCTTCATACACCACAAGAAAAATAAATCTCTAGCACCCACAATGCTGTTACTGTGTCCCCTTCCTAAAACAGTGTAAGAGATGAATCTATGGAGGTGTTTCAATACATGATCAACTATCCTAGACGCTTTGGCTGTCCTCTGTCTATAATAACCCCCAAAAGGTGCAATGTCTTTCCAAAACTGAACAGGGTCATAGATGGTTTGTTGCCACTCTATATTTTTATAGCTCGAACCCTGAAAACCAAAAATTGCATTCATAGCATCCATGTCTAACTCCCTATCAATGCCAGCACATCGAAAATAGATCACATCCTTATGCTCAGGTACTGTCAATTTGAAATTCAGCCTTAAGGAACTCAAAAATTCCAATGTCAAAACCTTGTACACTGGTTCCCTAATCCTAGCAAACTTAGTCCAGTTGACAGCATCTAAATAGGCAAATACAGAGTCATAAATGACTAATTCTTTTAAAATCTGCTCATCCATATATTTGTTTGCCAAAATAGGTTTAGAAGCTAAACTCTCATAAGCATTTTTCGTATCCATGTCTTTAAAGGCCCAAGGTAATGGAGAAAGTACCTCCTCTATATCATCGACAGATGACGCAGGTGCTGCTAGAGCAGTGGCAGGCAGGGGAGAGTGTAAGGGTGACTGAGGTACAGGGGTTTGAATAGCTGGTGATGGAATTTGCAAGGAGGATCTAGTTCTTTTACTGACTGGTTCAGAGGAAGGTTAAGGTGGAGAGTTTAAGTCCAAAGGAACAGAGGGTGCTCCTTTTCGTTTTCCGACAGTGGCTTTCTTGGGTCTACCTGCAGCCTTTTTAGTTTTACCTTTAGTGTCACACCCTACTCCCCTGTAAGATGTAACTTGATCCCGTAGTATACCTAATGAACTACCGTACTTCTCCTATCGATAATCCATTAAATATACTACAAGGGATTTTAAAAACTTTTCTTACTTCTTTTACAGTGGTGAGCACTATTTACAGGTGTTAAAAACCCTTTTGAACTGAAGTGGTAGAACTAACACATTTGAATTATTTGGAATTTCTGAAAAAAATTTTGGCTGAGTGCCATCTGTATTTTGGATAAAACAGTTCTTCAGAAAACCTGTAAAAAGCACTTCAATATTTTTTCCAAATCTCAACTCCAACAAAATTCAACACAATATTTTTCTCAACTCTATCCACAACAATTTTTCAGTATTTTCAAAGGATGAGATAAAAGAAATATAATACAAATTTTACAAATAAAAATAACTCATAATTCACTTTACACTTCAATGTACAATTTTAATTTACAACTGCTCAAATAATTTACATACATATTATTACATGCATACATCAGACCTATGTACATAGGTATACCTATAATATACCTGGAGCTGATCTGAAAGTGTCTTCAAAGAAACTTACTCACTGCTCTATGCTCTTCTTACCTGCGACAGCATACAAAGCTATCGCTGAGTGGTGAACTCAGTGGTGCACAACTATAATTTAAAACATAGTACAATATACATTGACAAAATTTATAGTAATTAATTTGGAAATCTGAATACTCATCAAATTCCAAAACTCAAAATATTCATTGCCAATAATGTGAATCATTTGTATAAAATGACTTCGATCAAGAAATTCAATTTATCAATTCATAACTAACCATTTAGGTAATCCCAACAAAATCAATTATACATAAGTCATAATTGAAATCACAATTCTTTACCATTCAAAAGCCATTCTGTATCTCAAAAATCATTATGTATCTCAAAAATCATACTGTATCTCAAAAATCATACTGTATCTCAAAACTCATTCTTTATCTCAAAAACCATTCTTTATCTCACTAACTATGCAAGACTAATCCGATAGGGCCATCTTCGATGTGATTCTAACTCCCTATGGTCGGGGAGGTCGAATCAGATTCTAACTCCCTATGGTCGGGGAGGTCGAATCATCATGCACAGTACCATCACAATAATGAATCTTCCGCAAGGGCCATAACGATAAAATAAACTTAGATCTAACCTCAAATCAGAGGAAAATCTAAGCATGTGCACGCACCATGGTAATCAAAACACAACTAACTCCATTGTCTTCTCAACAAATAAGAGAGACGGGTAATAACCTAGTCATGCATCTATAGTGAGATATAAAACAATATCACAATCCTTTTAGTGAGCATAAATCACAATATAATTCGATTCAAAGGCAATTCCAATATCCAATAATTTTTATGCTCAACATAATTCAAATCATAATTTGCATTTTTCCATGAAAATTACCATCACAATTCAAAACATGTTCTATCACAATTTTGCAGAACATAATTTATTCAATCTATAACAATGCTTAATACTTGTGGAAATACCATTTCACAAAGCTAAATTCATACATACTATAACAATTTCAATAATCATTGAATTAAATCCAATGCTTGTTAAACATAATACATGAGAAAAATATGTCATTTAATCATATGAAATTTTCAAAACAAAATCAGTTAAAAACCAGTTGTGAACAAACCTCTGATAATCGTCTCTGATCCGACTCGATGTTTCCTTCCCTTTTCCTGAGTCCTTGCTAACTGAGAAACACAATTTGAAGTGTTTCAGTACTAAAATAAATTGTCTCTAACGATAATGTTCGATAAGTAATTCACTGAAGGCTATTATTTGCTCAATCACCTAATATACCGACCCTCGATGCGTTTTCGGTAAATTAGGTTTTAGTGTCATTAATATGTCACATTCGATAGGGTTTTAGGGTTGGTACGTTTTACCAAACTCATTTCCTTGTTTAGTGCATTTTAATGCAACTTGCTAGATTCCGGGATACTAGTTTGACCTAGTCGGACGACCTAGTTCCCTCGGTTTTCGGGTTCGGTCAAAACTACAAACTTGTAGATCTTTGTCTTATGGAACGCGGAGCAAAATTTTAGGTCAATCCGAGTTATGTAGACCAAGTTATCGTCATTTTACTATTGCTGGTCAAATGGCATCAAATTTGGTCATTTTTGGTCAATTTTGGTCAACTTTGGTTCGGCCAGTTTTTGGACCCGAACTTGTGCAAGCTGTTTGACATACTTATGGTCATTTCTGGGCTTTGGTGTCTTCATAAGACTTGTAGGTATGGGTCTTAACTATTCGTGGTTAAACTTTCAGGTCAATTGGACCTATTTTGAGTGAGTTATGGCCTAAACACTAACTGCTGCCCAATTGGTCAATTTTTAGGTTTCAATTGCACTTAATCCGAATTGGTCATTTTTCATGCCACCTTGCAAGCAGAATTTTGGTATGCTTTCTCAATGAAAGTTGGCACATTTTGTGCCTAGTTTCACCTCCAATTGGTCTCATACCAATTGAGGTTACACATTTAAAGTTATAGGCTAAAATGCATACTGCCTTAATCACATTGCTTAAACATACATCAATTACACCCTTACCTTACTATATGTTCACTTCCCTTACCAATTCTGTTTTGGTACATTACCAAAACCATATTCCACTTCACTTTAATATCCCTTTGGGCAGATTACAATTATCCTTAATACAACAATTAAAACTCAAATTTACAAAGTCTAAGCACAATCACATATACACCTAAACATTACTCATTCTTACATACACTTTACACAATCAATCTATATACATATCCATCAATCCTTAATGTCAATATTCTGCCAATACCTTCATGAAAACATACATTTATCCAAGAGTCCCAAGGCTGCCGAAAATGTTCCTCAATACCAAAGTGTCCTATAATTCATCAATTTCCATTCCAAGTGCAAAATCACCATATACATATGGAATAATTTACTAGGATATTAAATCACCCTAATCAACATCATTTCTCATCCAATATATGTATAAATATTTCCTTAAATACATAACTCCATGGCTGTCCAAAATGAACATATCAATAACTTCTCAAACTTGAAAATTTTCTTCACAAATCCAACACCCATAACATGTACACAAAGTTTAACAAAACAATATTCAAAAAATGTAAACTTACCTATGGTTGGAACTTGCTAAACCTTGATTAAACTTCTTGATTTTGGTATCAAACTCTTCCTTATGATGTGTAGACAATTTTTAATGAAGAAATCTAGGTGATTGGAAGTAAAATGAAGGAGGTTAATGAAGCTTTTTCAATTTGCGGCCATGGAGGTTTTTGGAGAAATTCATTCGGCCATGGTAAATTCCCAAGCTTGAAGATGAAATGGCAGATTGTATAATGGGTGTACATCTGCCCCTTTAGTCCTTAATTAAATCCCTAGTGGTCCACTCACCAAATTTAAATCATATAATATGTTAAATGTGTTAATTACACACTTTCACTCCACTTTTGGCTATTTACATTAGGTACCACCAAATTAATTTTTCATTTTATTTTCTAAGTGTAATATTATTTATTTTTAATGGAAATTTAGGTCAAAAGACAATTCGGGGTGTCAAATGACCACAATGCCCCTGTTCGGGTTGCATTCCCGATTTTTCGGTAACACCGGATTTTGTCCATTTTTCGATTTCTCACTTTTCTTTGTACTAATTATTTAATTTTTCTTTGATATTTCTAATGATATTTATACTTCAATAAATATTTATTGGAGTCCTAAAAATATTTTCCAGGGTTCCCTGCAGTCTAGGGTTAGTCAACGGTCCACGCCGTGACTTCCCGATGCGGTCACCCATCGCTAGGGTTTTCGGCTCGCTTAACTTGGTTACATTTATTTGCTATTATTTTTCCTTTGTTTTTCTTGTATTTTATTTTCTTGTATTTCATTATTTAATGTCTCGTCACTCATATCGAAGTGTAGTTCTAGGCATCCTAGCTGTCCGGACAACACTGGTCACCGGAACAGTAGAATGCACTACCGAACTTAGGGGTGTTACAATTCTCCCCCCCTTAAATAAATTTCGTCTCGAAATTTTACTTGGCATTAGTCTCTGAACAGCTGTGGGTGCTGTCTCCTCATATCCTCTTCACGTTCCCAAGTAGCTTCCTGGCCTGAATGATGGTTCCACAGCACTTTAACCAGGTGTATCTGTTTATTCCTTAGCTGCTTCACCTCATATGCCAGAATTTTTTTATGGGTTCTTCCTCATATGAGAGGTCTGGATTTACCTCAATCTCTTCAACTGATAGTACATGAGATGGGTCAGATCTGTACCTCCTTAACATGGATACATGGAAGACACTGTGTATCTTTGCTAGCTCTGGAGGTAATGCCAACCGATATGCCAAAGGACCCACTCTTTCTAGAACCTCATATGGTCCAATGAAACGAGGACTCAGTTTCCCCTTTCTGCCAAATCTCATAATTCTCTTCCAAGGAGAAACTTTGAGGAATACCTTATCACCCACTGCATACTCAATATCTCTTATTTTCAAACCCACATTGTACTTCTGACGGTTTGATGAAGCCTTGAGTCTATCTCTAATCAATCTGATCTTTTCCTCTGTCTGCTGAACAATTTCTGGCCCAATCATCTTCCTTTCACCTACTTCATCCCAACATAAGGGAGTTCTGCACTTCCTACCATACAAAGCTTCATATGGAGGCATCCCAATGCTTGATTGGTAGCTGTTGTTATAAGCAAACTCAATCAAAGGCAAGTGTGTATCCCAACTACCTTCAAATTCAATCACACAAGCCCGTAGCATATCCTCCAATATCTGAATAACCCTCTCAGACTGGCCATCTGTCTGCGGGTGGAATCTTTGTCTTTGAAGTTCAATCTAGTTCCTAGGGCTCTCTCAAGACTACCCTAATCTATAAGTGAACCTAGGATCCTGTCGAGATACAATTGATACTGCACTCCATGCAATTTTACAATCTCATATATGTACAATCCGCCAATCTTTCTGTGCTATAGTCCATCCGATCGGCAAAAGTGAGCAGACTTGGTTAGTCTCACAATTATAACCTATACTGCATCATGACTATTCAGTGTCCTCAGAAATATCAACACAATATCCATAGTTATCTATTCCCTTACAATGTTTCATAGGGTGCCACTTGTATGCTAGCTTGACACTTATTAATGTATACAAATTCTGTTAGTGGGATGTATCTGTCCCATCTCCTCTCGGATTCAATGACACAAGTTCTCGATATATTCTTGAGGGCTTATCACATTTTACAGGTTATTTTTATCATTTTATTTCATTATTTATAGGAACTCAATGAGTTTCCGAATTTACCTGAATTACTTGTTTCAATTGTCCTTCCATGCGAGGATGATACATTGTCTTGATATCTCTAAGCTTATAGCAATTACTGTGGTACAGGTAGTTCACATTATTGTAACCGAGTTACTGACTCCAGCTACCTTACAAGTGTAGTCTTTCGACAGGCTAGTTCTGAAGTTTCAAATTTCTGACTAAAATTTTCACATTTATTTCCAGTAATAGTTCCCTATTCGGGTGCAACTGTATCAATTTATAGATTACTTACAAATATTCTTACTTATTGTACCACAAGGAAGCACGTAGCTCTACACAATAATCCCGTGTCGGTACTGTAATCTGCAGCTTACAATACAAACATCGAGAACATTATATAGTCACTACGTTATAACCTCTGGACTAGGTTTTCTAACATCTTATCTTTCTTATCCCAAACCGATTCTGATTACAATTTCCTTTGACAATTACTAACAGTAACATCTTTGCCCTCATCTAGAGCAATTCTATTACTGTAACTTACTTTTAGATCCTCTTGCCTTACATTAAGTAGGCTCGCCATTTAGCTTTATAATTTATGGTATGTTAGAAAATACTTTTAGCTACAATTCTTCCAAAATTAATGTCAATCATACTTGTTATTGTAGTTTTGATCCTAAAAGACTAGTCACTAACGCATCAAAATTCATTTCCATGTAAAGGAATAACAACAGAACATATAGTTCTGACACTAACACATAACTAAGTAGTGCTGGGATCAAATAATAACTAATTGTTTCTTTCAAAAATTAAGAACTTACCAGCAGCTACATCTGAAGTTTCTGCTCTTTCTCCTTGGTGCATAGTGGACGCTCTGACTGGTGCGCTACTATATTAGGGCTGATTCACTGTGTTATAGTGGTGAAGAGTACCAACTCTATTTCTATCTTGACTCTGACTGACAGTCTGTGAATTCCGGAGAGTAGATCGAGGTGGTTTAGTACAATCTTTAGCAAAGTGTCCAAGTTTTCCACAATTGTAGCAGGCTCCAGAGGCCTTATAGCATATCCCACCATGATATCTTCCACAAGTTTCACATTGGCGGGGAGGGTAGGAACTTCTGGTTGTTCGACAAATGGACCTTGGTGGTCTCTGTCTTAATGATCCACCTTTATCGTATCCCTGAGTTCGGGGTTCCTCAAATTCTTTTCTCTTTCTCAATTTACTGTTCGAGCTCTGACCCATAGGTTTCTCCCTCTTTTCCATTTCACACAGCCCTTGTGGGGTTGGAGTGCAGATTTGGGCTTGGGTGTGATTATCAGCCATTTGTTGAAAGAAAGTGGCCATTTGCTGGGCCATTTGTGCAGTAATTTGTACCGGTAAAACTGGTACAGTCAGACCTTTGACACTTTGTGGAGCTGGGGCCTCAGCTTGTTCTTCTGCCATCACAGACTGTTCTATTGTCTCATTCTTCTCTTCCATATCTTTTCACAATATTGTCTATTCCTGTACAACCAACATAAAGAGATTCCTCTCCATTAGTTCATATTTATGATGTAAATGTACTATATGTATCAAACATTTGAGCAGTTGTAGTTCTGACAAAAAGATTTCAAATTCACAGTTCGAAATTCACTTTAAAACCATTGCTCTGATACCACTAAAACATGTCACACCCTACTCCCCTGTAAGATGTAACATGATCCCGTAGTATACCTAATGAACTACCGTACTTCTCCTACCGATAATCCATTAAATATACTACAAGGGATTTTAAAAACTTTTCTTACTTCTTTTACAGTGGTGAGCACTATTTACAGGTGTTAAAAACCCTTTTGAACTGAAGTGGTAGAACTAACACATTTGAATTATTTGGAATTTCTGAAAAAAATTTTGGCAGAGTGCCATCTGTATTTTGGATAAAACAGTTCTTCAGAAAACCTGTAAAAAGCACTTCAATATTTTTTCCAAATCTCAACTCCAACAAAATTCAACACAATATTTTTCTCAACTCAATCCACAACAATTTTTTAGTATTTTCAAAGGATGAGATAAAAGAAATATAATACAAATTTTACAAATTAAAATAACTCATAATTCACTTTACACTTCAATGTACAATTTTAATTTACAACTGCTCAAATAATTTACATACATATTATTACATGCATACATCAGACCTATGTACATAGGTATACCTATAATATACCTGGAGCTGATCTGAAAGTGTCTTCAAAGAAACTTAATCACTGCTCTATGCTCTTCTTACCTGCGACAGCATACAAAGCTATCACTGAGTGGTGAACTCAGTGGTGCACAACTATAATTTAAAACATAGTACTATATACGTTGACAAAATTTATAGTAAATAATTTGGAAATCTGAATACTCATCAAATTCCAAAACTCAAAATATTCATTGCCAATAATGTGAATCATTTGTATAAAATGACTTCGATCATGAAATTCAATTTATCAATTCATAACTAACCATTTAGGTAATCCCAACAAAATCAATTATACATAAGTCATAATTGAAATCACAATTCTTTACCATTCAAAAGCCATTCTGTATCTCAAAAATCATTATGTATCTCAAAAATCATAATCAGTATCTCAAAATCATCATCAGATCTCAAAACTCATTCTTTATCTCAAAAACCATTCTTTATCTCACTAACTATGCAAGACTAATCCGATAGGGCCATCTTCGATGTGATTCTAACTCCCTATGGTCGGGGAGGTCGAATCATCGTGCACAGTACCATCACAATAATGAATCTTCTGCAAGGGCCATAACGATAAAATAAACTTAGATCTAACTTCAAATCAGATGAAAATCTAAGCCTATGCACGCACCATGTTAATCAAAACACAACTAACTCCATTGTCTTCTCAACAAATGAGAGAGACGGGTAATAACCTAGTCAAGCATCTATAGTGAGATATAAAACAATATCACAATCCTTTTAGTGAGCATAAATCACAAAATAATTCGATTTAAAGTCAATTCCAATATCCAATAATTTTTATGCTCAACACAATTCAAATCATAATTTGCATTTTTCCATGAAAATTACCATCACAATTCAAAACATGTTCTATCACAATTTTCCAGAACATAATTTATTCAATCTATAACAATGCTTAATACTTGTGGAAATACCATTTCACAAAGCTAAATTCATACATACTATAACAATTTCAATAATCATTGAATTAAATCCAATGCTTGTTAAACATAATACATGAGAAAAACATATCATTTAGTCATATGAAATTTTCAAAACAAAATCAGTTAAAAACCAGTTGTGCACAAACCTCTGATAACTGTCTCCTGGTCTGGACTCAGTGTTTCCTTCCCTTTTCCTGAGTCCTTGCTAACTGAGAAACACAATTTGAAGTGTTTCAGTATTAAAATAAATTGTCTCTAACGATAATGTTCGATAAGTAATTCACTGAAGGCTATTATTTGCTCAATCACCTAATATACCGACCCTCGATGCGTTTTAGGTAAATTAGGTTTTAGTGTCATTAATATGTCACATTCGATAGGGTTTTAGGGTTGGTACGTTTTACCAAACTCATTTCCTTGTTTAGTGCATTTTAATGCAACTTGCTGGATTCCGGGATACTAGTTTGACCTAGTCGGACGACCTAGTTTCCTCGGTTTTCGGGTTTCAGTCAAAACTACAAACTTGTAGATCTTTGTCTTATGGAACACGGGGCAAACTTTTAGGTCAATCCGAGTTATGTAGACCATGTTATGGTCATTTTACTATTGCTGGTCAAATGGCATCAAATTTGGTCATTTTTGGTCAATTTTGGTCAACTTTGGTTCGGCCAGTTTTTGGACCCGAACTTGTGCAAGCTGTTTGACATACTTATGGTCATTTCTGGGCTTTGGTGTCTTCATTAGACTTGTAGGTATGGGTCTTATCTATTCATGGTTGAAATTTCAGGTCAATTGGACCTGTTTTGAGTGAGTTATGGCCTAAACACTAACTGCTGCCCAATTGGTCAATTTTTAGGTTTCAATTGCACTTAATCCGAATTGGTCATTTTTCATGCCAACTTGCAAGCAGAATTTTTGTATGCTTTCTCAATGAAAGTTGGCACATTTTGTGCCTAGTTTCACCTCCAATTGGTCTCATACCAATTGAGGTTACACATTTAAAGTTATAGGCTAAAATGCATACTGCCTTAATCACATTGCTTAAACATACATCAATTACACCCTTACCTTACTATATGTTCACTTCCCTTACCAATTCTGCTTTGGTACATTACCAAAACCATATTCCACTTCACTTTAATATCACTTTGGGCAGATTACAATTATCCTTAATACAGCAATTAAAACTCAAATTTACAAAGTCTAAGTACAATCACATATACACCTAAACATTACTCATTCTTACATACACTTTACACAATCAATCTATATACATATCCATCAATCCTTAATGTCAATATTCTGCCAATACCTTCATGAACACATACATTTATCCAAGAGTCCGAAGGCTGCTGAAAATGTTCCTCAATACCAAAGTGTCCTACAATTCATCAATTTCCATTCCAAGTGCAAAATCACCATATACATATGGAATAATTTACTAGGATATTAAATCACCCTAATCAACATCATTTCTCATCAAATATATGTATAAATATTTCCTTAAATACATAACTCCATGGCTGTCCAAAATGAACATATCAATAACTTCTCAAACTTGAAAATTTTCTTCACAAATCCAACACCCATAACATGTACACAAAGTTTAACAAAACAATATTCAAAAAATGTAAACTTACCTATGGTTGGAACTTGCTAAACCTTGATTAAAATTCTTAATTTTGGTATCAAACTCTTCCTTATGATGTGTAGACAATCTTTAATGAAGAAATCTAGGTGATTGGAAGTAAAATGAAGGAAGTTAATGGAGCTTTTTCAATTTGCGGCCATGGAGGTTTTTGGAGAAATTCATTCGGCCATGGTAAATTCCCAAGCTTGAAGATGAAATGGCAGATTGTATAATGGGTGTACACCTGCCCCTTTAGTCCTTAATTAAATCCCTAGTGGTCCACTAACCAAATTTAAATCATATAATATGTTAAATGTGTTAATTACACAATTTCACTCCACTTTTGGCTATTTACATTAGGTACCACCAAATTAATTTTTCATTTTATTTTCTAAGTGTAATATTATTTATTTTTAATGGACATTTAGGTCAAAAGACAACTCGGGGTGTCAAATGACCATAATGCCCCTGTTCGGGTTGCATTCCCAATTTTTCGGTAACATCGGGTTTTGTCCGATTTTCGATTTCTCACTTTTCTTTGTACTAATTATTTAATTTTTCTTTGATATTTCTAATGATATTTATACTTCAATAAATATTTATTGGAGTCCTAAAAATATTTTCCAGAGTTCCCCGCAGTCCAGGGTTAGTCAATGGTCCACGCTGTGACTTCCCGATGCGGTCACCCATCGCTAGGGTTTTCGGCTCGCTTAACTTGGTTACATTTCTTTGCTATTATTTTTCCTTTGTTTTTCTTATATTTCCTTTTCTTGTATTTCATTATTTAATGTCTCCTCACTCATATCGAAGTGTAGTTCTAGGCATCCTAGCTGTCCGGACAACACTGGTCACCGGAACAATAGAACGCACTACCGAACTTAGGGGTGTTACATTTAGATTTGGTTTGAGTTGGCGCAGGTTCAGACATTGGTTCTTGGAACGAAGTTTCAAAAATGGGTGTTTCATTTTGTGGCTCAGTTTGTGGCGAGAAGGGGGTCGGCGGAATGAGAGTTGGTGTTTGGCCCTGGGGTAGTGGTGGTGTTTGCGGTGGTGGTGATTGAGGTAGCGATAGTGTTTGCGGTGGTGGCGATTGAGGTAGCGGTGGACTGGGACTGGGGTTAGGGTTTGTGGGTAGAGAAGATGGAATACCCATTTTCGATCTAACAGAGCGTCGATATTTTCTGGGTTTGGGTTTGTGGGTGGACCACATCTTGGTTCTCCCCATTTAATGAAGAGAAATAAACTTTTCAGATTCCCTAAAAATGCCGAAAAAAATGGTGTGGGAAGGGAGTCGGCGGAATGAAGCTGTAGTTTATCGGGAGTTTGGGCGGGGACTTCATAAAAATGGCGGAAGTTTTGGGCTTTTTATAATGTGGGGCAGATATCTAGTAATTTGGGTTATGCTTGGGGTTAAGCATAGGGTTCAGCAGAATTTGCATAGGATACAGCTTAGTGAGCAACATCATCAGCAAGTTTCATTAGGTTTTGGGAAAAATTGTGATTTTACTTACCAAAAATAGTTCAAATGCTATGGAATGCTATCATGACCCTTAGCAATTACCAAATACACATTAATACCACCAATTTGAAAAATCTAAGCTCATCATCTCTCATAAACTTAGCAAGCATTGTACATGCATGTGGTAATTAGCTCAAATTAGGCACCAATTGTGATTACATTTTTGCAACTTAATGAAATGGTCTTATTCCTAAACTTATACCAAAAGCACATTTTCAGCAGCATTTGAGACTAGTTCCAAACTTTCAAAAATTGCAGAAAAGACATAGAAATTGACTTTTTAAGCAGCATGAACAGTAGCGTGAACAGTAACAAAAATCAGCAGACTATAAAAACTAGCAGCACTTCAAATAAAAACATGTAAATTTCTAACAGATTACAAACCTATATATACACTAAAAGGTAAAACTTAACAAACACTATTTTTGCACTTTAATAAAGCTCACATTAGTCCTAAATATCAAAATTGATCCTCATTTAAGTTGCATTTCACAGAATTTACACAAGACACAAAATTAAACATGTGCTATCAAGTAGATTGCAATATCAGCAATTTAGCACAAGTTTAAAGGTGTTAGTGTTCATAGGTACTGGATAAAGTGCAGAATTTTGCTTTATACTTGCTCCCTTTCAATTCTTTATTTTTGCTACATGTGTTAATTTGCCCAATCTTCATGAATGACCTACAAAAGATAAACAAATATCACTTTTGAGTTTAATGAGGGTAAAAACTGAAAATGAAATGAAATGGAAAATTAACAAACTATAAAAGGATACGCTTGGGTTGCCTCCCAAGAAGCGCTTGTTTAAGGTCTTAAGCTTGACCTTCCACTCCAAATCACCTAAATATCCCTGATTGGAGAACCAAGCCATGAAACCTCTACAACCTTTTTTGTGGGTTCTCCAACAATATAATGCTTTAATCTCTGCCCATTAACTTTGAAAGTCCCTGAGGTTTCATTTCCTATCTCAATAGCTCCATAGAGGTATATTTTTATAATAGTGTAGGGCCCTGACCATCTTGACTTTAATTTTTCAGGAAATAACCTTAACCTAGAGTTATATAAGAGAACAACATTACCTTCCTGAAATTCTTTCCTCCTAATATGCTTATCATGCCATCTCTTAGTTCTTTCCTTTAAAGCTTGGCATTTTCATAAGCATCTAATCTAAGTTCCTCAAGTTCATTTAGTTGCAGCATTCTTTTTTCTCCTGCAGTTTTTAAGTCAAAATTCAGTGTCCTTATGGCCCAATATGCTCTATGCTCCAACTCCAAAGGTAAATGACAAGCTTTCCTATAAACCAATCTAAATGGGGTGGTGCCAATAGGAGTTTTAAAAGCTGTTCTATAGGCCCAAAGAGCATCATCTAACTTTAGTGACCAATCTTTCCTTGAACTATTCACTATTTTCTCAAGAATTCTTTTCAACTCTCTATTTGAGATCTCCACTTGACCACTAGTTTGTGGATGGTAGGGTGTTGCAACCTTATGTTTTACTCCATATTTTTGTAATAATCTTTCAAATTGATGGTTACAAAAATGAGAACCTCCATCACTTATAATGGCACGTGGAGTTCCAAATCTTGTAAAAATGAACTTTTTAAGGAATTTAATCACAACTCTAACATCATTAGTTGGAGATGGTATAGCTTCAACCCATTTGCTCACATAATCTACTCCAACTAAAATGTATTTGTGTCCAAAGGACGATGGAAAAGGTCCCATGAAATCAATGCCCCACACATCAAATAGTTCCACTTCCAATATATTTTGGAGGGGCATTTCATCTCTCTTCGAGATATTACCCATCCTTTGACACCTATCACATGCATTTGCAAACTTTCTCACATCTTTAAACATATGTGGCCAAAAGAACCCTGCTTGAAGAACTTTTTCTGCATTCTTTGTCACGCTCATATGACCCCCATAAAGTGAAGAATGGCAATCTTTAATAACATTCCCTATCTCCTCATCAGCTAAACATCTTCTAATCAACCCATCTCCACATCTCTTGAACAAAAATGGCTATTCCCAATCATAATCCTTTACATCAAAAAGAAATTTCTTCTTTTGCTGCCATGTTAGGTCTGGTGGAAGGATTCCACACACTAGATAGTTCACAAAATCTGCATACCAAGGGGTTTTTGCATTCATGATTAGTAACAGTTGCTCATCAGGAAAATAATCGTCTATTGGGGGCTATTTTCCCAAATTATCTCCTTGTTCTTGCCTCAATCTAGACAGATGATTTGCTACCGCATTTTCTACTCCTTTCTTATCTTTAATTTCCAAGTCAAACTCTTGAAGGAGTAGCACCCACCTTATCAATCTAGGTTTAGCCTCTTTTTTCTGAAGGAGATACTTAATAGCTGAATGATCCTTGTACACTATTACCTTTGACCCCACAAGATAGGACCTGGATTTATCTACTGCAAATACCACTTCCAAAAACTCTTTCTCTGTAGTAGAGTAATTTATTTGAGCATCATCTAAGGTTCTACTTGCATAGTATATTGCATACACCTTCTTATCTCTCCTTTGTCCCAAAACAGCCCCAATGGCATAATCGCTAGCATCGCACATTAACTCAAAAGGTAATGACCAATTAGGAGGCTGCATAATAGGAGCAGATATCAAAGCTTTCTTTATCCTGTAAAAAGCGTTCATACAATTAGTATCAAAATGGAATTCCACGTCTTTACTCAATAAATTGGTAAGAGGCTTAGAAATCTTAGAGAAATCCTTGATGAATCTCCTGTAAAATCCAGCATGCCCCAAGAAACTCCTTACTCCCTTCACAGATGTTGGGGGTGGCATTTTCTCAATAATTTCTACCTTTGCTTTATCCACCTCAATACCCCTATTTGACATAAGATGTCCCAAAAGAATTCCTTCTTGTACCATAAAATGACACTTTTCCCAATTTAAAATAAAATTGAACTCTTCACATCTCTGCAAAACCTTAGACAAGTTAGATAAGCATTCATCAAAAGATTTACCATACATAGAAAAATCATCCATGAATACTTCCATAATACCCTCAATCATGTCAGAAAATATGGACATCATACATCTTTGAAATGTAGCAGGGGCATTACATAGTCCAAACGGCATCCTTCGATATGCAAATGTACCATAAGGACATGTGAAGGTAGTTTTATCCTGATCATCTGGGTGAATAGGGATCTGAGAGAACCCTGAATAGCCATCCAAATAGCAAAAATAAGAATGATGAGCTAGTCTCTCAAGCATTTGATCTATAAATGGTAATGGAAAATGGTCCTTTCTAGTTACATTATTCAATTTCCTATAGTCTATACACATTCTCCATCCAATTACAGTCCTTGTAGGTATTAGTTCATCATTTTCATTTTTCACTACTGTTGTCACACCCTACCCCTCTGTAAGGCATAACATGATCCCGTAGTATACCTAATGAATTACCAACTCCGTCTACTGATAACCCATTAAATACACTACAAGGGATTTTAAAAACTTTTCTTACTTCTTTTACAGTGGTGAGCACTATTTACAGGTGTTAAAAACTTTTGTGAACTGAAGTGATAGAACTAACACATTTGAATTATTTGGAATTTCTGTAAAAATTTTGGCAGAGTGCCATCTATATTTTGGATAAAACAGTTCTTCAGAAAACCTGTAAAAAAGCACTTCAATAGATTTCCAAATCTCAACTCCAACATATTTCTCAACACAACACGTTTCTCAACTCAATCCATAGTGATTTTTCAAAGACTGAGATAAGAGAAATATAATACAATTTTTACAAGCCAAAATAACTCATATTTATTTTACAACTTCAATGTAAAATTTTAATTTACAACTGCTCAAAACCAAAAACAATATGTACATACAGCGGTCATACATTACAGTACAAAATGCAAAATGTTGGTATACTCATTATACCCGAAAATCTCTCGCTGGAGGTAATAGCAGCCTAGTCTGCTGCTCTGTCTGTCTGTCTACCTGCGATAGCAATAAAAAGCTATCACTGAGACGATGTCTCAGTGGTGCACAACATTAACCAAATACAATTTAAATCACAATTCATAAATCATATAAATAGTGAATACTTAAAATCACAGTTAATTTCAAGACAGTATTTGTCAACAAGAATTTAAACTCCATTTCTCAATATCACAATAAATTTCAATAAGTCAGATCATGGTTGAATTCAAAAGACAGTATATGTCAATAAGAGTTTAAATTCATTTCACAATCTCACAATACATATCAATAAATCACACACAGCTTAATCATGTTCTAAGGTTCAATTTGTCCCAAAAGCCGATGGCTAATGAGGTATTCAATTCGTCCCAAAAGTCGATGACTGATGAGGAATAACATAGCTAGCAAGCAAAAATATGAGTACTCATCCAATTCTTCCTCAACAGGCACACACCTCAACACTTCAGCCAGAGAGGGAATTCAATTCGTCCCACTAGACAAGCTAGCGAGGAATACAATCAATATACATGATAGCAGTGGCTTCAAACCATTTCCAATGCTTTTCAATCAATAAGTATCCATCAATATCATTCAAAAAATTTCTCACAATTTCAAACCATTTACAATGCTTTTCAAGCGATAAATATCCATTCAAACACATTTCCACAATTTAAAACAATAATGTACAAATAGTCATAATTTATTTCAATTGAAAAATTCAAAAGAAATAGTTATTGTGCACAAACCTCTGATAACTGTCTCCTGGTCTGGACTCAGTGTTTCCTTCCTTTTCCCTGAGTCTTTACTAACTGAGAAACACAATTTGAAGTGTTTCAGTACTAAATTAAATTGTCTCTATCGATAATGTTTGACAAATAATTCACTGAAAGCTATTATTTGCTTAATCACCTAATATATTGACCCTCGATGCATTCTAGGTATTTTAGGTTTTAGTGTCACTAATATGTCACATTCGATAGTATTTTAGGGTTGGTACTCGTTACCAATTTCATTTCCTTGTTTAGTGCATTTTATTGCAACTTGCTAGATTCCGGGATACTAGTTTGACCTAGCCGGAAGACCTAGTTCCCTCGATTTTCGGGTTTCGGTCAAAACTACAAACTTGTAGATCTATGTCTTAAGGAACGCGGGGAAAAATATTAGGTCATTCTGAGTTATGTAGACCAAGTTATGGTCATTTTACTATTGCTGGTCAAATGGCATCAAATTAGGTCATTTTAGGCCAATTTTGGTCAACTTTGGTTCGGCTAGTTTTTGGACCCGAAATTGTGCAAGCTGTTTGACTTGCTTATGGTCATTTCTGGGCTTTGATGTCTTCATAAGACTTGTAGGTATGGGTCTTAACTATTTATGGCTAAAATTTCAGGTCAATTGGACCTGTTTTGAGTGAGTTATGGCCTAAACATTAAATGCTGCCCAATTGGTCAGTTTTCAGGTCTCAATTGTACTTAATCCGAATTGGTCATTTTTCATGCTACCTTGCAAGCAGAATTTTGGTATGCTTTCTCAATGAAAGTTGGCACATTTTGTGCCTAGTTTCACCTCCAATTGGTCCCATACCAATTGGAGTTACACATTTAAAGTTATAGGTTAAAATGTACACTGCCCTCAATTACATTGCATAAACATGTATCAATTACACATTTACCTTACTCTAAGTCCATCTCTCTTACCCATTCTGTTTTGGTACATTACCAAAACCATATAACACTTCACTTTAAAGTCACTTTGGCAGATTACAAACATCCTTAACACACCAAATAAAACTCTAATTCATAAAGTACAATTACAACCGTAAATACACATAAACACTACTCATCATTTCATACAATTTCCATCACTAATTTATATACATATCCATCATTCCTCAATGTCATACTTCTGCCAATATCTTCATGAATTCATACATTCATCAAAGAGTCCCAAGGCTGCCGAATTGTTCCACAATGCCAAAGTGTCCTACAATTCATCAATTTCCATTCCAAGTGCACAATCACCATATACATGTGGAATAATTTAGTAGGACATTAAATCACCCTAATCAACATAATTTCTCATCAAATATATGTATGAATATTTCATTAAACATACAACTCCATGGCTGTCCAAAATTGATATATCAAGAACTCCTCAAAACTTAAAATTTCCTTCACAAAGCAAACACCCATAACATGTATACAAGCTTTAACAAAGCAATATTCAAAAATACAACTTACCTTTGGTTGGGACTTGTTAAACCTTGACTAAACTTCTTGATTTTAGTATCAAACTCTTCCTTGTGATGTGGGGATAAAACTTAATGAAGAAACCTAAGTGATTGGAGGTGAAATGAGGAGTGGAGGAAGCTTGGAGCAAAACGGCAATGGAAGTTTCCCTAGCTCTCCATTTCGGCAAGGTTGAGAGGATTTGGAGAAGATGAAGTGCAGATGGTGTAATGGACTTACACCTGCCCCATTTAGTGTTTAATTAAATCCCTAGTGGTCCACTCACCAAATTTAAATCATATAATATGTTAAATGTGTTATTTACACAAATTTCACTCCACTTTTGGCTATTTACATTAGGTACCACCAAATTAATTTTTCATTTTATTTTCTAAGTGTAATATTATTTATTTTTAATGGACATTTAGGTCAAAAGACAATTCGGGATGTCAAATGACCATAATGCCCCTGTTCGGGTTTCATTCCCTATTTTTCTGAACACCGGTTTTGTCCGCTTTTTCGATTTCTCACTTTTCTTTGTACTAATTATTTAATTTTTCTTTGATATTTCTAATGATATTTATACTTCAATTGATGTCTCTTTAAGTCCTAAAATATTTTCCGTGGTTCCCGCATCCGTAGCTAGTCAACGGTCCACGCCGTGACTTTCCTCAAGATCACCCATCGCTAGGTTCTCGCTCGCTTAACTTGGTTACATTTCTGCTATTAATTTTCCTTTGTTTTTCTTGTATTTTCTTTTCTTGTATTTCATTATTTTATGTCTCCTCACTCATAACGTGTAGTTCTAGGCATCCTAGCTGTCCCGATAACACCGTCACCGAAGAGAACGCACTACCGAACATAGGGTTGTTACAATTCTGCCCCCCTTAAAATAAATTTCGTCTCAAAATTTTTACCTGGCATTAGTCTCTGAACAGCTGTGGGTGCTGTCTCCTCATATCCTCTTCACGTTCCCAAGTAGCTTCCTGGCCTGAATGTTGGTTCCACAGCACTTTAACTAGGTCTATCTGTTTGTTCCTCAGCTGCTTCACCTCATATGCTAGAATTTTTATGGGTTCTTCCTCATATGAGAGGTCCGATTTACCTCAATCTCTTTAATCGATAGTACATGAGATGGGTCGATCTGTACCTCCTTAACATGGACACATGGAAGACACTGTATCCTTGCTAGCTCTGGAGGTAATGCCAACCGATATGCCAAAGGACCGACTCTTTCCGTAACCTCATATGGTCCGATGAAACGAGGACTCGCTTTCCCCTTTACGCCAAATCTCATAATCCTCTTCCAAGGAGAAACTTTGAGGAATACCTTATCACCCACTGCATATTCAATATCTCTTCTTTTCAAATCAACATAGGACTTCTGACGGTCTGATGCAGCCTTGAGTCTATCTCTGATCAATCTAATCTTTTCCTCTGTCTGCTGAACAATTTCTGGCCCAATCATCTTCCTTTCACCCACTTCATCCCAACATAAGGGAGTTCTGCACTTCCTGCCATACAATGCTTCATATGGAGGCATCCCAATGCTTGATTAATAGCTGTTGTTATAAGCAAACTCAATCAAAGGCAAGTGTGTATCCCAACTACCTTCAAATTCAATCACACAAGCCCGTAGCATATCCTCCAATATCTGAATAACCCTCTCGGTGGCCATCTATGCATGGGTGGAATCTTTGTCTTTGAAGTTCAATCTAGTTCCTAGGGCTCTCTCAAGACTACCCTGAATCTAGAAGTGAACCTAGGATCTCTGTCAGACACAATTGATACTGGCACTCCATGCAATTTTACAATCTCATATATGTACAATCTGGCCAATCTTTCCAGGCTATAGTCCATCCGAACTGGCAAAAAGTGAGCAGACTTAGTCAATCTGTCAACTATAACCCATACTGCATCATGACTACTCTGTGTCCTTGGAAGTCCTGTAACAAAATCCATAGTTATTCATTCCCATTTCCACTCTGGTACTGACAAAGGATGTAACAAACCAGCTGAAACTTGATGTTCTGCCTTTACTTGCTGACAAGTTAGGCATTTGGAAACAAATTCAGCTATATCTCTCTTCATACCCATCCACCAGTAATGCTCTTTCAGCCCTCTGTACATTTTAGTTCCACCAGGGTGCATAGCAAATGGAGACTCATGTGCTTCCTTCATAATGATCTGTCTCAATTCAGCATCATTAGGAACGCACATTCTGCCCTGATGTAGCAATAAACCATCATCTCTCACAGAGAATTCAGGTTTCTTGCCCTGCTGGACTTCTTTCAGTAGCTTCTGATATTTTTCATCACTCTGAGCAGCCATTCTGATCTGATCAATCAACACTGGCTATACATGCCATGCAACTACTGTCTGTCCCTCATCATCAATCTCTAAACTGGCATGCTGTGCTTTCAATTCATATACCATGGACAAAGGAGAAACTCTGAGACTTGCCATAGTCTTGCGACTTAAGGCGTCAGCCACCACATTTGCTTTCCCTGGCTGATAGTCTATTAAGCAATCATAATCTTTGATGAGTTCTAACCATCTCCTCTGCCTCAAATTCAATTCCTTCTGGGTGCCTAAGTACTTCAAGCTCTTGTGATCCATGTAAATGTAGCATTTCTCCCCATACAAATAGTGTCTCCAGATCTTCAGAGCAAAAACAATAGCTGCTAGCTCCAGATCATGTGTTGGGTAGTTCCTCTCATGCGGTTTCAGCTGGCGTGATGCATAAGCAATGACATTTTTATCTTGCATTAGTACACAGCCTAACCCATTGTGAGAAGCATCACTATAAACTGTGTATTCTTTACCCGGAGTAGGTAAAGTGAGGACTAGAGCTTTAGTCAAACACCTCTTCAACTCATCAAAGCTTTGCTAGCATTTATCAGTCCACTGAAATTTTACATCTTTCCGAAGCAGTTTGGTCAGTGGAGAAGATAACATAGAAAACCCCTTCACAAACCGACGGTAATATACAGCTAAACCCAGAAAACTGCGAATTTCTGTGATGTTCCTGGGTGGCTTCCAATTAAGGATAGCTTTTACCTTGCTGGAATCTACCTTGATCCCTTCAGCTGACACAACATGTCCCAAAAAGGAGATTTCTTTCAGCCAAAATTCACACTTCGACAATTTGGCGTATAGCTGTTTTTCCCTTAAAGTCTGCAGTACAATCCGCAGATGTCTGTCATGCTCCTCTGCATTCCTTGAATATATCAAAATATCATCAATAAACACCACCACAAATTGATCAAGATATGGTCTGAAGATAGTGTTCATCAGATCCATAAAAGTAGCTAGAGCATTTGTTAACCTGAATGGCATTACTAGAAACTCATAGTGGCCATACCGAGTTCTGAAAGCAGTTTTTGGAATACTCTGCTTTACACCTTCAACTAATAATAACCAGATCGCAAATCAATTTGGAGAATACAACTGCACCCTTCAACTGATCAAACAGATCATCAATGTGAGGCAAGGGATATCTGTTCTTTATTGTCACCTTATTCAACTGTCGGTAGTCAATGCATAAGCGGAGAGTACCATCCTTCTTCTTAACAAACAACACTGGTGCTCCCCAAGGTGACACACTAGGGCAGATGAAGCCCTTTTCAAGTAATTCTTGCAATTTTATCTTCAACTCCTTCAACTCTGCTGGTGCCATTCTGTATGGCGTTATGGAGATTGGTTCCACACCAGGCATAACATTAATTTCAAACTACACTTCTCTTTCCGGAGGTAATCCTGGCAATTCATCAGGAAACACATCTGGAAAGTCATATACCGTAGGGATGTCCTTCAATGCTGGACTCCCCACTTGGGTGTCTACGACATGTGCCAAGTAGGCTTCACACCCCTTTCTGATCATTTTTCTGGCTAGTGCAGCCAAAATGATGTTTGATGGCAATAACTGCCTTTCCCCATGTATTACCACATGACTGTACCGAGGAAGGCCAAAAGTGGTATCTTGACCTACAGTCAATCATGGCATGATGCCTAGCTAACCAATCCATGCCCAAGATGATATCATAATCTCTGAAGGGCATTTCAATGAAATCAGACAGGAAAGTGTGTCCTTGGATCACCAAAGGACAATCTCTATATATTCTATTAACCCTGACTTCCTGTCCTAGCGGACTTGTTACTAGCACCTCAAAGTCCATTTTTGTACATGGAACAGCAATGCAATCAATGATGCTAGCACTCACATAAGAATGGGTAGAACCCGGGTCAAATAACACAAACACATTCTGATTAAAAGTTGAGAAGGTACCAGCCACAACATCAGATGTCTCGGCCTCTTCCCTCTGTCTCATTGCATACATTCTGATTGGAGCACTGTCTTGCTCTGATTGTTTCACTGTGCCTTGGCTGCCTGCTAGGCTACCTCTACCCCTGCCTCTACCTCTGCTGGGTGGTTGTGAACTTCTGGTGACAGGGCTCTGAACTGACCCTTCTGCAGTAGTAGGAGGTGGTCCAACTCTGCGACTACTGGTGCAGTCCTTAGCAAAGCATCCGGTGCCTCCACAGTTATAACAGGCTCCAATAGCCTTGTAGCAGATCCCACCATGATTTCTTCCACATGTCTCACATTGGCGGGGAGGGTAGGAACCTCTGGTACTCTGCTGACCAGATAGGGGAGGCTTCTGTCCTGAATATCTTCCCCTACCAGATTTCTTGCCACCTCTGCCATGTCCCCCATAGTTCTTCCTCTTTCTAGTAGGACCACTGGAACTCTGTTCTACAGGCTTTCCCTCTTTCTCTGTCTTCTCTGATTTCTTTTTCTCAGGAGCAGCTTCAGACTCAATTCTTTCCAGTTCTAGGGTTTGAGAAATAAGTTCAGAGAAATTAGTATGTTTGAAGCCGACTACTTGTAATCTGATACTGGACTTCGAGCCAGTTTTAAACCTCTTGCATCTCTCCCTGCTGGTAGCAAGTAAACTTACTGCATAATGGCTTAGGCGGGAAAATTCTCTTTCATACTCACCGATCATTCCCCTATTTGGACTTAGGAATTCTTGTAGCTTCGGTCTACATAAGCATCGAGGACATATTTCATGCGAATTCCTGAAAGTCATTCCATGTTAGCATTGCAGGTTCTACCAGACTGTGGGGAATGGTTTTCCACCAGTCATAAGCATGCCCCTATAGCAAAGATACTGAGTATTCAAATCTGAGCTCCTCTGTGCAATGCAGTTTCTTGAATACCCTATCCATCCTTTCTAACCATTGTTCAGCTTCTAGAGGATCTACTGTCCCCTTGAACTCTGTAGCCCCATACTTCATCAATTTATCATACTGCCTAGTAGGAGATTATGGTTGTACCACTGGTGTCTATATTAGGACTTGAGTAGGCACATTACCAGCCATTTGTTGGAACATTGCAGCCATCTGTGGCGAGCGAGCAGAAGCTGCGATGCTGCGGTGGTGTTGCTAAACCACTGACATTTTGTAGGCCTGGGGCATCCCCTTACACCTCAGCCTCAATAGATTGATCGACTGAACGATCACCCTCTTCCATAGTCAATGCAAGGATTTTAGATCTCCTGAACAAATAACACAAGGAGATTTCCTCCCGTTAGTGCATAATTATAATGTAATGTACTGTATGTATCAAACAATGATATTGAGCAGTTGTACTATGAAGAAAGAATATTCAAATAACAGGTGAAAACAAAATTTAAAAAATTTGCTCTGATACCACTAAAACATGTCACACCCTACCTCTTTGTAAGGCATAACATGATCCCGTAGTATACCTAATGAATTACCAACTCCGTCTACTGATAACCCATTAAATACACTACAAGGGATTTTAAAAACTTTTCTTACTTCTTTTACAGTGGTGAGCACTATTTACAGGTGTTAAAAACTTTTGTGAACTGAAGTGATAGAACTAACACATTTGAATTATTTGGAATTTCTGTAAAAATTTTGGCAGAGTGCCATCTGTATTTTGGATAAAACCGTTCTTTAGAAAACCTGTAAAAAGCACTTCAATAGATTTCCAAATCTCAACTCCAACATATTTCTCAACTCAATCCACAGTGATTTTTCAAAGACTGAGATAAGAGAAATATAATACAATTTTTACAAGCCAAAATAACTCATAGTTATTTTACAACTTCAATGTACAATTTTAATTTACAACTGCTCAAAACCAAAAAGAATATGTATATACAGTGGTCATACATTACAGTACAAAATGCAAAATGTTGGTATACTTATTATACCCGAAAATCTCTCGCTGGAGGTAATAGCAGCCTAGTCTGCTGCCCTGTCTGTCTATCTACCTGCGACAGCAATAAAAAGCTATCGCTGAGACGATGTCTCAGTGGTGCACAACATTAACCAAATACAATTTAAATCATAATTCATAAATCATATAAATAGTGGATACTTAAAACCATAGTTAATTTCAAGACAGTAATTGTCAACAAGAATTTAAACTCCATTTCTCAATATCACAATAAATTTCAATAAGTCAGATCATAGTTGAATTCAAAAGACAGTATATGTCAATAAGAGTTTAAATTCATTTCACAATCTCACAATACATATCAATAAATCACACACAGCTTAATCATGTTCTAAGGTTCAATTCGTCCCAAAAGCCGATGGCTAATGAGGTATTCAATTCGTCCCAAAAGTCGATGACTAATGAGGAATAACATAGCTAGCTAGCAAAAATATGAGTACTCATCCAATTCGTCCTCAACAGGCACACACCTCAACACTTCAGCCAGAGAGGGAATTCAATTCGTCCCACTAAACAAGCTAGCGAGGAATACAATCAATATACATGATAGCTGTGGTTTCAAACCATTTCCAATGCTTTTCAATCAATAAGTATCCATCAATATCATTCAAACAATTTCTCACAATTTCAAACCATTTACAATGCTTTTCAAGCGATAAATATCCATTCAAACACATTTCCACAATTTAAAACAATAAAGTACAAATAGTCATAATTCATTTCAATTGAAAAATTCAAAAGAAATAGTTGTTGTGCACAAACCTCTGATAACTGTCTCCTGGTCTGGACTCAGTGTTTCCTTCCCTTTCCCTGAGTCTTTACTAACTGAGAAACACAATTTGAAGTGTTTCAGTACTAAATTAAACTGTCTCTATCGATAATGTTTGACAAATAATTCACTGAAAGCTATTATTTGCTTAATCACCTAATATATCGACCCTCGATGCGTTCTAGGTATTTTAGGTTTTAGTGTCAGTAATATGTCACATTCGATAGTGTTTTAGGGTTGGTACTCGTTACCAATTTCATTTCCTTGTTTAGTGCATTTTATTGCAACTTGCTAGATTCCGGGATACTAGTTTGACCTAGCCGGACGACCTAGTTCCCTAGGTTTTCGGGTTTTGGTCAAAACTACAAACTTGTAGATCTATGTCTTACAAAGTGCGGGGCAAAATTTTAGGTCATTCTGAGTTATGTAGACCAAGTTATGGTCATTTTACTATTGCTGGTCAAATGGCATCAAATTAGGTCATTTTAGGCCAATTTTGGTCAACTTTGGTTCGGCCAGTTTTTGGACCCGAAATTGTGCAAGCTGTTTGACTTGCTTATGGTCATTTCTGGGCTTTGATGTCTTCATAAGACTTGTAGGTATGGGTCTTAACTATTCATGGTTAAAATTTCAGGTCAATTAGACCTGTTTTGAGTGAGTTATGGCCTAAACACTAAATGCTGCCCAATTGGTCAGTTTTCAGGTCTCAATTGTACTTAATCCGAATTGGTCATTTTTCATGCTACCTTGCAAGCAGAATTTTGGTATGCTTTCTCAATGAAAGTTGGCACATTTTGTGCCTAGTTTCACCTCCAATTGGTCTCATACCAATTGGAGTTACACATTTAAAGTTATAGGTTAAAATGTACACTGCCCTCAATTACATTGCATAAACATGTATCAATTACACATTTACCTTACTCTAAGTCCATCTCTCTTACCCATTCTGTTTTGGTACATTACCAAAACCATATACCACTTCACTTTAAAGTCACTTTGGCAGATTACAAACATCCTTAACACACCAAATAAAACTCTAATTCATAAAGTCCAATCACAACCATAAATACACGTAAACACTAATCATTTCATACAATTTCCACCACTAATTTATATACATATCCATCAATCCTCAATGTCATACTTCTGCCAATATCTTCATGAATTCATACATTCATCAAAGAGTCCCAAGGCTGCCGAATTGTTCCACAATGCCAAAGTGTCCTACAATTCATCAATTTCCATTCCAAGTGAACAATCACCATATACATGTGGAATAATTTAGTAGGACATTAAATCACCCTAATCAACATAATTTCTCATCAAATATATGTATGAATATTTCATTAAACATACAACTCCATGGCTGTCCAAAATTGATATATCAAGAACTCCTCAAAACTTAAAATTTCCTTCACAAAGCAAACACCCATAACATGTATACAAACTTTAACAAAGCAATATTCAAAAATACAACTTACCTTTGGTTGGAACTTGTTAAACCTTGACTAAACTTCTTGATTTTAGTATCAAACTCTTCCTTGTGATGTGGGGATAAAACTTAATGAAGAAACCTAAGTGATTGGAAGTGAAATGAGGAGTGGAGGAAGCTTGGAGCAAAACGGCAATGGAGGTTTCCCTAGCTCTCCATTTCGGCAAGGTTGAGAGGATTTGGAGAAGATGAAGTGCAGATGGTGTAATGGACTTACACCTGCCCCATTTAGTGTTTAATTAAATCCCTAGTGGTCCACTCACCAAATTTAAATCATATATTATGTTAAATGTGTTATTTACACAATTTTCACTCCACTTTTGGCTATTTACATTAGGTACCCCCAAAATAATTTTTCATTTTATTTTCTAAGTGTAATATTATTTATTTTTAATGGATATTTAGGTCAAAAGACAATTCGGGATGTCAAATGACCATAATGCCCCTGTTCGAGTTGCATTCCCGATTTTTCGGTAACACCGGGTTTTGTCCGTTTTTCGATTTCTCACTTTTCTTTGTACTAATTATTTAATTTTTCTTTGATATTTCTAATGATATTTATAGTTCAATTGATGTCTCTTTAAGTCCTAAAAATATTTTCCAGGGTTCCCCGCAGTCCAGGGCTAGTCAACGGTCCACGCCGTGACTTCTCGGTGCGGTCACCCATCGCTAGGGTTCTCGGCTCGCTTAACTTGGTTACATTTGTCTGCTATTAATTTTCCTTTGTTTTTCTTGTATTTTCTTTTCTTGTATTTCATTATTTTATGTCTCCTCACTCATAACGAAGTGTAGTTCTAGGCATCCTAGCTGTCCGGATAACACTGGTCACCGGAACAGTAGAACGCACTACCGAACATAGGGGTGTTACAACTGTGATGCCCCCTTTCTTGTGTACAACATGAACTGGACTTACCCAATTATTGTCAGAAACAGGGTAAATGATACCTGCAGCAAGCAATTTCAAGATTTCTTTTTTCACAACCTCTTTCATATTTGGATTCAATCTCCTCTGTGACTCTCGAGAGGGTTTATGATTATTTTCCAACAAAATTCTATGCATGCACAAAAAAGGATGTATTCCTTTAATATCATCAATGGTATAACCAATTATCCTTCTATGCTTTCTAAGAACTCTAAATAATTTTTCAACTTCACAATCATTCAATTTAGCACTAACAATTACAGGATATGTAGAATTTTGACCTAGAAAAGCATACCTGAGATTTGTTGGAAGAGGTTTCAACTCTACCTTTGGTGCTTCGCTTTTTTCAAGCTTTGATGATGAGGTTGTATCTTGCTTCAAATCCCCAATCTTTTCAATATCAGCCATAGGTAAAGGTGGATTTCCTTCCAAGATTGTAGCGTATTCTGCAGCTTGTTCAATCTCATCCCCTTTTTTGATGTTATAAACCAAACAAGCTTCTAAGGGATCTTTAGGATGTTGCTTTTTAAGCACTTCTCTGACCTCTTCATCTATCACATCAATTCTCAAGCATGAATTTGAATCATCTTTCTTTTTCATTGCTTGAAACAAATTAAATTCAACTTTCTCTTCCCCAACTTCTAATGTAAGCCTCCCATTTTTTACATCAATCACAGCTCCAATAGTAGCGAGGAAAGGTCTACCAAGAATAATAGGAATGTGTACATCCTCCTCCATCTCCAATACCACAAAATCCACTGGTATGAAAAATTTTCTAACTTTCAGAGGAACATTCTGAATTACCCCAATTGAAAATTTAATAGACCTATCTGCTAACTGTAGTGAGATGGTAGTAGGCTTCATTTCTCCAATCTTCACTTTCTCATAGATAGACAATGGCATTAGACTAACACTTGCTCCAAGATCACATAAAGCCTTATCTATACTGATATCCCCAATATGACATGGTATGGAAAAACTTCCAAGATCTTTCAGTTTAGGTGGAAGCTTATTTTGCAAAATAGCACTACTTTCTTCCGTGAGAGCTATGGTCTCAAATTCCTCCAATTTCTTCTTGTTAGATAGAATCTCCTTCAAAAATTTAGCATATGAAGGCATTTGTGCTAAGGCATCAGTGAAAGGAATAGTCACATGCAAAGACTTCAATACTTCTAAGAACTTCCCAAATTGTTTATCCAATTTTGCTTTCTGAAACCTTTATGGAAATGGTAAAGGTGGCATGTAGGCTTTAGGTGCAACATATTTAGGTTCTTCTTCTTTGCTCTCCCTCCCCTTAGCTCTTTCTTCCACTGAATTTTCTTTCTCAGCTTCAATTCTAACTTCAACTTCAGTTTGTTCATCTCCTTCTTTGTTTTTCTCTTCTTCAATTTTCTCTTCAATCTTTTTATCTTCATTCTCCAATATTTTTCCACTCCTCAATGTAATAGCCTTGCAATGCTCCCTTGAATTTTCTGGCTGGCTAGGGAGCTTCCCAAATGCTTTGTTGTTTGAAGAGCTAGCTTGTTGAGCTATTTGATTCTCTAACATCTTGTTATGTGTTGCCATTTGATATACTTTAGATGCTAATTGAGAAATCATTTCTCGTTGACTCTGATGGCTCACTAATAAAGTCTCAATCATGGCTTCTAATCTAGCTGTCTTGTCTGGTTGTGCTTATTGTGGTAGAGGTGGAGCAGGTGCATTTTGAGGTTTAGAAATTCTAGAAGGAGGACCTCTATTCTGCTGAAAATTCTGATGTTGTTGATACCCAGAAGGTTGCTGAAAATTTTGATTTTGTCCATGTCTACCTCCCCAAGAGAAATTTGGGTGGTTTCTCCATGCTGGATCATAAGTTGCAGAAAATGATTTACCACCTGGTCTTTGATTGTAGTTCCCCACATAATCCACTTGCTCACTTGAAAAATCTTGATTAAGTGCAGAAAAATCAACTGCACAATTGACATTTGCAGTTCTAACTTCTACTGAATTACTAGAACCTCCAATTGAAGAATCTACTTTCACGCTTAGCTTGTCCATCTTCCTTGTCAAAGCATCAAACTTAGCATTAATCATCTTAATGGCATCAAGCTCAAACATACCAGCTGGTTTCTTGATCTCATTCCTCTCACAACTCCATTGGTAGTTGTTATAAGCAATTTTATCAAGAGCAAAAAAAGCTTCATCTTCAGATTTCTCCATAAGATCACCTCCAGAAGATGCATCAATTGTACTTCTAATAGCTGGTGAAACTCCATTGTAAATGTGTTGAACAAGATCCACTTAGGAATCCCATGATGTGGATATCTCCTTTGCAAATCCTTGTACCTCTCCCATGGTTCATATAAGCTCTCATCATCTCTAGGTTTGAAAGAAGTCAGCTCATTTCTTATCATCATCTCTAGGTTTGAAAGAAGTCAGCTCATTTCTTAGCTTAGTTGTCTCGCTTGGTGGAAAATATTGAACTAAAAATGCTTGAGAAAGTTCTTCCCATGTTGTGATAGAACTCGGTGGCAAAGAATGTAACCACTCTGTAGCTCGGTCCTTCAGAGAAAAAGGAAATAATCTGAGTCGAATTGCATCATCAGAAACTCCATTTATCTTCAACATATCACTGATCTCAAGAAAGTGTGCTAGATGCACATGTGGACTTTCACTTGGATTTCCTCCAAATTGTGATTGTTGTACCATCTGACAGAGTGCAGGCTTCAGTTCAAAATTATTAGCTTCTACTCTTGGTCTTGTGATACTTGGCATGAAATCCCCAATGTTAGGATAGGCATGATCCTTCACAGAGCGGTTGTTATTATTGTTGGCCATTTGTTCTTGTAATTGCTCTTGCTCTTATGCTCTTTCTTTTTGTTGTTGAGCTTTAATTTCAGCTTTTCTCCTTTTAGATTCTGCTCTTAAAGCTTTTGCTGTCTTTTCTATTTCTAGATCAAAGAATAAATTGATTTCTTCACTTTTTGTTCTTCTCATAAAATAAAGCACCTGAAAAACAAAATAAACAAATTCTTAAAGTAAAATGGTAAAAAGAAAATAAAATAAAATGCCCAGATTAACCAAACAAACAATTGTTCAATGTCAAACAAAAATCAATTCCCCAACAACGGCACCAAAAACTTGATGTGGCGAATCCACAAGTATACGGGTCGTTTCAAGTAATAAAGTGATGAATCAAGTATCGTTCCCACGAGGATTTGCAGTTTGAGTACCAAACTATGAATGAAGCGATTATTTGGGCTAATGATTAATGAATGAATGGTAAAGGTAAATGAGAGAAGTAAATTGATTAATCTAATTGAAATATGTAAAGAGCAAGCAAATAAATTCTAAATCTAGTTTGCAATTAAACTAAATTGATAATGGGTAATTTAAATGAAAGTCTAATTATGTTAAAAGTGATTCCAGAGTTGGGGGTTTATGCATAAATTAGTTGGGATTTGTCTTGGGCATTCCAATTTTTAGGGAAAAATAGAGTTTGAAGGTGATTAATTCTAAATTCCTTTGATTTCTTTTTCAAGCAAACCAAAGTGTGTTTTAAAATAACCAAACCTACTTTCGTACGATATTTGATTAATTTAAAACCCATTAAGTTTTGTAACCAATCATTAATTCCTCTTAAAACCCAAGTTTATTTCTAAATCTAGGTGATTTTAAGTTCCAATCCTTGATTATCTATCAATGACTTTCACCTTTCGGTCCTTCATGAAGGAACGGAAGCGTGAAAAACACAAGTTTATACCATTGAATTCAAAAATTTTCACCTAGGGTCACATGCATCATGCAAGATTTATTTTTATCTATTTGATTTCAATGATAAACAACATATTAAAACTCTTTTAATATGTTTTTGGATCTGTATTTGCCATTTAAGATTTTAAAATTAATCAGATTAATTTTAGAACCCTAGATTAAATCAATAACGATTACACTAACCTCTTGATGCACTGCAGCGTGTCTGCGCCTTTGAGATTCGTCTTCAGGACACCAGATGCTGTCCCTCTAGCTTGTCCACACCAAGAACACCTATGGCAGCCCTTGAACAGCTTCTAAAGCCTTTTCTATTAATTAGAAATTCAAGTTCTGCCTTTTAAGAGATTAGAGATGTAAACAGGACACTAGAAACAATTTCTAGTGTTCTTAATTCAAGAGATTGATGGCTAATCTCTTTGAATTGATGAGAGATGAAGAAGAATAGAGGGAGGGCTGCAAAATGGCGTGACCAAGGAGTGTGGCTGCTGGTTGTGTTTTATTTTCTCATAACAACACTTAAATAGCTAGGTTAACACATTAAACCCTTGCCACATGTCACCCTTTGATTAGCTCTAGGTTTAAGTGACCCAATCACATTGTGCCAAGTGTCAAACCTATATGTAATCTTGATTTTAATCATCTTACATGATTAAAAAACATTTGGCAAGCTTATGTGTTATGCCATGTGTCACCATCTCATGGTGCCACGTGTCACACTGCAAAATGACCAAAATGCCCCTGTGTCTTAATTTTGAGTTCTCAACCCAAAATAATTATTTTTCTTCTTCTAATTAATTTATATCAAATATAAATTAATTAATTAATCTCTATTAATTAATTTTTCATTCATTAAATTCATATTTAAACACTTTAAATATAAATTTAACTTATATCATACATCCAATAATCTAGATTTGGTTTCAAGTCATGCTAGGGACTTTGCATACTAATTGCAAACCAAACCTATTTAATTAATCAATTAAACTCTTTAATTAATTAATTAAATCATATTTAATTAGGTGATAACTTGTGTATGTGTGTGACTTACTAGGCTCATCACTAATTGGCAATGAGACATGATATCAACTCTTAATATCATCAGAACTCTTTCTTACCATAAATGATTTCTCTAAATCATTTTATGAACCTCATAGACCATTGTTAACACCTAGCATAGCATGCCATGGCCACCGAATTAGTAATAAGGTTTACCTTAAATGAACCTATAATCATATGTTACCATGCACTAGAATCTCTCTGTTACAAAATCCCAACTCAAGCTGGAATCATGGTTTATGTCAAACTCCATTTGCTATGAATATTATGTTCTCTTTTAATTCCAGTTCTTGATTAAAAGGATTTTTTCATCATAAACTCTTTTCTGAATAAATCTATCTGTCCTAGCCTGGAACTTGAAACATCAAGAACAATTAAATGAACATAGGATTTTATCTCTATTTACTTAGAGGAATAGATTCCATCTTGATCAACACCTACCTCCATATATAACTAGTAGGAGCCAACACATGCCCATATACCCATACACAGTACAAGTATGAAAGTAGTATCAAACTCAAACTACCTATATACAAGATAACTGTGCTATCTCAGGTCTCAAGATTATATGCACTGATATGATTTATGACAAAACATTGGCAAGAGTAAACTCCATGTGCTTATCATAAGTGTCACTGGTTCGGCCTACTTATCATTTATAAGTGCCTATCATGTTTGTTATATGGCATGAGACTCACCATTCCATCTTATTTATATCTCATATAAATAACTTGGGAACAAACATGAATACAATCTTTCTGGATAAGTCATGTCCTTATTATGAAGTATCCTCGATTGTGAACCTATTTATGATACTTTGTGCTAGAAATATTGTCACTCATATTCTTACCAACTTAAGAATAATATTTCTAACAAAATATCAATGGACCTTTTCTATTACACATAAATATATTATATAAACGGAAAAGCGGAAATGCCTTTTATTAATAAAATATGTACAAGATACATACTGAATGATATGCTCTAGGGCATACTACTAACACTTCAATCAAAGATTAACACAATACCCAATGGGTACCAACATTAGGCAAGTAAATCAAGCACACAAGGAAGGAATAAAAACTCATATTTATGTAAAATAAGGAAATACCCAGTCCAAATCAACAAATTAATCTAAAACATATTTCCCAACTCTGAAATCTAAAGAGTTCACTCACTCATGATGGTATTTACAAGAAAGATTGATGGAAAAGTAAAGAAAGACATGATAAGAGAACTAAAATAAAAAACCCCAGGTAGAAGAACCCAAAACTCTGGTTTCTGGAGCTCTAAAAATGGTTGCAGCAGCTCCTCCCCAAAAAGTGGCGTCTTCTCCTCTTTCTATTCTATTTTCTTTCCTTTTTGTTTTTCCTCCCTCTTTCCTCTTGTGGCAAAAACTAGGGAATGATGAATTTATATCGTCCAAAAAAGTTGCCCTAAAAGTAAATAAGAGCCAAGGAGTGGATAGGAAATGAGGTGTAAAATTATCCAAGTCAGCAGCATTATTCACGTTCTGGGCAGTCTGCTTAGGGTTCGGCTTAACCCTAAGCAGCTTCTTAGCAAATTTCAACTTCTAGTCGCACTGTCTACTTTAGGTTAAGCAGACCCTCAGCAAATCTCGATAGACTTAGAGTAAAATAGACTTTTCTGCTCATGCTTGACTTGTGCTGCACCTTAAGCACTGCCGCTTTACCCTAAGCAGGATGTTAAGCAAAGTCTCAAGCAAATTTCGGCTAACTTGCTCTTTCAAGGCTTGATTTCTTCAACTTTCCTCTATGCTTAAAGAACTCCAAATTTCTTCAAATCACTTCCTAATGCACTCATTGATCTTCGATTTGCCACAAAATCCTATCAAAGACAACAAAATTACAAAAATCAAATATAAAATATCTAAAGTTAACAAATAAGCTAAAATAAAGCTAAAAACATAAAATATATTAAAATATAAGGGCAAAATGGATGCAAAACTACCCTAAAATGCCTATATGAAATGAGTATAACAGGGTGTTACAGTTCTGTTAGCAGTACTGCATATGGCTTCATGCCATTCTGTGTTTCATGGCCTCTCATGCCATTCTGTGATAAAATAGCCTATGGCTATGGTAATTGAGCTATTATACTTGAATTATATCCTTGATGATTATTACAGCTTATTAGCTGTTATGTTATACACCGAGAGACACAATGTGACCGATGGTGTGATGGTTCGAGGTACTTAGTACCCAGTGCCAGTTTACCCGTTTATCTAGTCCAGGCGATTAGTATGGGTTACTCGGGCAACAATAATGAATTTTACAAAGTTTTAATCAATTTATACTGCAATAAATGCCAGAAATTAAGTCTACCTAAAATGTAAACATACATTCTGCATATTTATATTATTTTAGTTATTTTATTTTATATTGTCAACACTAAGCAGAATTGCTTAGCGCATCGCTTTTGCCACGCGCAGGTACTGGAGAACTAGCTGGGGAGTCCAGCAGACCTCATATTGGGTGAGCTTTTAGATCTACACACATAGTTTAGAGTCACCTCACATTGCAGTGCATTTGGTAGGACATTAGGCAACTTTTGATATTTTGATATTTTGTATTTTGTAAACTTTTGTAATGTATATTATAAATTCATGTAATTATGCTTTTGATGTAATTATCTATGAACTATGTTCAGTAATAAATGTGAGCATTTCTCATTGAGTTGACTGTGATATGAATTGAATTTAATTTTGAGATACTGAAGTCAATTGAGAAATTGCTGAGAATATATTAGTGGTTGACTGAGAATGATGTGATGATTTTATTGGAAGTGTTTTTAACAGATTTAGAAGAACTGTTTTTCTAATTTACAGCCGGCACTCTGCCGGATTTTCTATAAAATTTGCAAAAAAATTTAGATTAATAAAAAATTGTAAATAAATAAGTAAAAAGGGTAAATTGAATTAAAATATGATTTGGTGCTCCAGCACACTATGTGGCATATCTTGCTCGGCTACACTGTAGACGGGTAAGGGTGTCACACTGTAGACGGGTAAGGGGTGTTAAATGTATGAAAGTAATATCAAACTCAAACCACCTATATACAAGATAACTATTCTATCTCAGGTCTAAAGATTATATGTACTTATATGCATTGACAAGAGTAAACTCCATGTGCTTGTCATAAGTGTTACTGGTTCGGCCTACTTATCATGTATAAGTGCCTATTATGTTTGTTATATGGCATGAGACTCACCGTTCCATCTTATTTATATCTCATATAAATAACTTAGGACCAAACATGAAAACAATCTTTCTAGATAAGTTATGTCCTTATTATGAAGTATCCTGGATTGTGAACCTATTTATGATACTTTGTACTAGAAATATTATCACGCATATTCTTAACAACTTAAGAATAGAATTTCTAATAAAATATCAATGAACCTTTTTTATTACACATAAATATATTATGTAAACGGAAAAGTGGAAATGCCTTTTATTAATAAAAACATGTACAAGATACATACTAAATGATATGCTCTAGAGCATACTACTAATAATCTCCCACTAGCACTAGAACCATTCATTACAATATCTTAGACCCATCTTCTCAAGATGTCGGTCTAGCTGAGTCTATGACATAGGCTTAGTGAATGGATCAGTTGGATTTTCAGCTGATGCTATTTTCTGTATGGCTACATTGCCTCATCCAACTATTTCTCTGATATTGTGGTAGCGCCTTTCTATGTGTTTGGATTTTTGGTGAGACCTTTGTTTCTTAGCCTGTATAACTGCTCCATTATTGTCACAGTGTAGTGGAACTGCTGACTCAATGGAAGGAACTGCTACAAGTTCTATCACAAACTTCTTTATCCAAACAGCGTCCTTTGCAGCATCTGATACAACAATATACTTAGCCTCGGTAGTGGAATCTACAGTCGTGCTCTATTTGGAACTCTTTCAACTAACTGCACCTCTATTACAAATGAACACATATCCAGAGGTAGACTTTCTATCATCGATATCTGATTGGAAATCAGAATCAGTATAACCATCCAATTGCAAGTCTCCACCTCCATAGACTAAAAATAAATCCTTAGTTCTTCTCAAGTACTTAAGGATATTCTTGACAGCTATCCAGTGTTCCAAACCTATATTGGATTGATACCTGCTAGTCAAACTAACAGCATATGCGATATCCGGCCTAGTACACAACATTGCATACATTAAACTTCCAATAGCCAAAGCATATGGAATCCTGGCCATCTTATCTCTTTCTTCAGGTGTCTTTGGGGACATCTTTTTAGAAAGGTGGATACCATGTCTCACTGGTAACAATCCTCTCTTGGAATCAAGCATGTTAAATCTCTTTAACACCTTCTCCAAGTATAGACTTTGGGATAAACCAATTATTCTTTTCCCTCTATCTCTATAGTTGCGAATCCCAAGAATATAGGTTGCCTCCCCTAAGTCTTTCATGGAGAATGTATTTGACAACCATACCTTTACAGTTGTCAATATAACTGTGTCATTACCCATCAACAGTATATCATCCACATATAAGACAAGGAAAGTGATAGCACTGTCACTAACCTTCTTATATACACATGGCTCATCCTCACTTTTGATAAAACCAAATGATTTAATGGCTTCATCAAAACGGATGTTCCAACTCCTCGAAGCTTGCTTCAACCCTTAAATGGATCGCTTTAGCTTGCATACCTTGGAGCCATCTTGGGATTCAAAACCCCTAGGTTGTTCCATGAAAATGTTTTCTTCAATGTATCCATTGAGAAAAGCTATTTTGACATCCATCTGCCAAATCACATAATCACAGTATGCAGCTATTGCTAATATAATCCTAATTGATTTAAGCATGGCAACAGGTGAGAAAGTCTCCTCATAGTCGATTCCTTACCTTTGGTGAAACCCTTTCGCTACTAGCCTTGCCTTATAGGTCTCTACCTTTCCATCAGAACCAATTTTTTTCTTGAAAACCCATTTGTTCCCTATAGGTATAATACCTTCAGGTGGGCCAACAATATCCCAAACTTGATTCTTATACATGGAATTAATTTTGGATTTCATAGCATTAATCCATTTTGAAGAGTCTATATCTGATATAGCTTCTTCATAGGTAAGTGGATCATCTCCATGATCTACTTCTTCATGAGCAAACAACTCTTGTTCTTCTCCATGAAGGAAATCATATCTCACTGGTGGGTGAGATACCTTGGTTGTTCTGTGAGGAATAGCTGTAAATGTTCCAAAACTATCTTTTGGATATCCAACAAATCTGATCTGGTTTCCACTTTATCAGTGTTCAGCTTTTTAATATAAGCTGGACAACCCCAAATCTTAACATGCTTAAGACTTGGTTTTCTTCCATGCCATATCTCATAAGGTGTGGAAGAAACTGATTTTGATGGAATCCTATTCAGAATATACAAAGCTAATTCTAATGTAAATCCCCAAAAGGAGATTGGCATATCAGTATAGCTCATCATACTACGTACCATATCTAATAGGGTACGATTTCTCCTTTCAGATACACCATTCAATTGTGGCATTCCTGGAGGAGTCAGCTAGGAAACAATGCCGTGCTTTCTCAAGTATTCATCAAATTCAGTACTCAAATACTCACTTCCACGATCTGATTGAAGAGCTTTAATACTCTTTCCTGTTTGATTTTCTACTTCAAATTTAAATTCTTTGAACTTTTCAAAGGATTCATGTTTGTATTTCATCAAATTCAAATACTCAAACCTTGATTTATCATCACTAAAGGTAATAAAGTAATGAAAACCCCCTCTAGCCATTTCCTTAAATGGACCACATACATCACTATGTATTAGCTCCAAAATATTTTCAGCCCTTAGCCCTTGTCCAACAAAGGGTGATCTAGTCATTTTGCCCTGAAGGCAAGATTCACAAGTTAGAGTAGGCTCAGAGCCCAATGAGGAAAGAATCCCTATTTTCTCTAGTTTTGTAATCCTATATTTTGCAACATGACATAACTTTAAGTGCCAAATATATTTTGAACTTGAGTTTGTTTTCACCATGGCATTGCATTCATTTTGTGTTTGTCATTATTATCCAAATAATAAAGACCATCATTCATATAACCCGAACCAATATATTTATTTCCAAAATAAATATTGTAAACATCATCTATGAACTGAAATTCATAGATATTTCTAGTCAAACTAGATATAGAAATGATGTTCTTAAAAGCATTAGGTACATATAAAATATTATCCAAATACAAAACATGTCTAGACATGTAAAAAGATTTAGATCATATGGCTAAAGCTTCAACAGTTGAGCCATTGCCGGTCCGGAGTCTAACATCTCGAGAATGCAAGCTGCTACTATTTGCTAGTTTCTGCATATCATTAGAAATGTGAGAACTGGCACAAGTATCTAAAACCCAAGCTGTAGATGAACTATGAGTATCATCAGAATCTAAAAAACAAGATATGGACATACCTTTCGAAGGTGTATCCTTCTTATCCTTCAGAGAAGCAAGATACTCTGGGCAGTTCCTTTTCCAGTGCCCATCCTTCTAGCAGTGGAAACACTTTTCTTTGCCTCCATCAGCTTTAGTCTTCCCTTTTTGTTTAGCTATTTTCTTAGAAGGACCAAGAATATGAGATTTCTTGTTCTTATTGCCCTTTTTCTTATTGGACTTTCCAGTACAAGAAGATGCAATCAAAACTACCTCTTTTCCTTTATTGCTCGGCATATTCTTTTGGGCAATAACCAACATGTTGAGTAAGCCAGCTAAGGTGCATTCCTGTTCAGTCATATGGAAATTTGTCACAAAATTTCCAAAAGACTCAGGAAGGGACTGAAGGATCAAATCTGTCTGTAGTTGGAAATCCATGTTGAAGTCAAGATGTTCCAGCTACTCAATTAGCCGAATCATCTTGTGGACACGATCCCCAACATTCTGTCCCTCAGACATCCTCATGCGGAACAGTTGTCTAGATATCTCATACCTAGCATTCCTGCTATGCTCACCATACAACTCTTGTAGGTAAAGGAGGATCTCACTCACACTCTGCATGTTCTCATGCTTCTTCTGTAACTCATTACTCATGGAAGCAAGCATGTAACACTTAGCTCTCATATGATGCTCCTTCCACTTGTCCAAAGTTTCATGTTCCTCTTGAGTGGCCTCTGGAGGTAAGGGACCAGGAACATTTGAATCTAGAACATATCCTATATGTTTAAGGTTCAAGACAAGTTTCAAATTTCTTAGCCAATCAGACAGATTAGGTCCTGTCAACCTATTGCGATCAAGTATGCTTGCAAGGATATTGGATAGTGGTGGTTGTTCTGTGCTCATTATTATCAGAAAATTAACTGCAGAAAATAACCACATTAATTAGTAAATGTATCATGTAATTAACCAAAATGATTATGGTCTTTTAATCAAATTGGTCCTCCCACTAACTTAATGAATCCTACACTTCCAAAGTAGAAAACGGAAATCCTAGTTGGATGGATTTCTAGTGGGTGATTGAATTCTTATAATTCTATTCATCATCCTCAGGTACATCCATTATTGGAATTACAATAAATTATAAGTGAGCAACTCCTTGCCCATCACATCTCATGTGAGGTTCAATCTTTTACCTAACCCCTAATGCTTAAAATCTAAAGTACATACATTAATGACTTATCTTGCATTAGTTAAGTTGATCCCATTGAGCCAGTAATTATGCAAATAATTTTAATGTCCTCAAGTACATCCAATATTGGCCACCAAACCATTTACATATTTACAACATCTCATGCTTAGTAATTATTCTTAAGAAAATCTCTTAAATTAATTGCATCTTATGCAACTATTTAAAATTTCTTAAAATAATTGCCCCAATGGAGGGCCCATGTTATAATTACTTTAATTATAGCATTTTCAACTTAATCATTTGTTTGGAAGATTTTATGGTCATCCTAATTACTATTAAGGTCTCACTTTGCACATTATCCATTTAGCATGCATATATCATATAATAGCATACATTCCCATACATCACATGCATTCATGGATAAGCAGTAAATATGGTATGATCATGGACTTTCTAAGGGATTCAATTCTGAGCCACCAAGAATTAAACCAGGGCATTCCTAGGTGCATTTCATTCATTCATTTTACAAGAGTTGCTGAGGAAGTATATAATCAACACTTGATCTTGAATTCCTCTCACTGGTCCCACCAATGCTCTTGACCTCTTTGAACTTCTTGCAATCCAATATTACATAGTAATACTTGGCATACCAAGGCAAATATACAAGAACTTAAATAAATGAAATTACAATCCAAAATTATTACAACCTTAATAATACATACCCAAAGTAAATTAAAATAAATTAATTAATTTACAATCCCAAAGAAACATAAAAGAAATAAATCCAATCACATTGGTCTTTTATAGTCCATGATCATCCATCATGCATATCACTATTTAATAATTAAATAAAACATACATACTTAAATTAAATTGAATATCTCATATTTAATTTAAAATCCAGATTTGAATATGATTCAAACAAATTTAAAAATTCATATTTGAATCACATTCAAACAACCTTAAAAGTTCAGATTTGAATCACATTCAAACAATTTTTAAAAAGAAGATTTGAATATTATTCAAACAACTTAAAAAAATCAGATTTAAATATGATTCAAAAAACTTTAAAAATTTAGATTTGAATCACATTCAAACAACTTTTAAAATTCAGATTTGAATCACATTCAAACAATTTTTAAAATTCTGATTTGAATCAAAATTTAAATTTGTGATTAAAACTACTAATTAAACAATTTAATTAGTCATAGAATAGGCTTTAGATCATACAACAATTGCAGAATTAAAAAGCCAAACCTTGCACCACCGGTGAAACCAAACCATGTGCACCATGTTGGAGTTCATCAAGCATGCCACCACACATCATTGCAAACAGCAATGGATAAATCATCTCATGATCAAAACACACAATTAAATCATATAATCAATAATTAAATGACAAATATAGTGGCTCTGATACCAATTGAAGGAGCAGAAGCATAAAAAACACAAGTTTATACCATTGAATTTAAAAAATTTTCACCTAGGGTCACATGTATCATTCAAGATTTATTTTTATCTATTTGATTTCAATGATAAACAATATATTAAAACACTTTTAATATGTTTTTGGATCTGTATTTTCCATTTAAGATCTTAAAATTAATCAAATTAATTTTAGAACCTTAGATTAGATCAAGAACAAATACACTAACCTCTTGATACACTGTAGTGTATTTGTGCCTTTCGGATGCATCTTCAGGACACCAGATGTTGTCCCTCTAGCTTGTCCACACCAAGTTCACCTATGGCAGCCCTTGAACAGCTTCTAAAGCTTTTTCTATTAATTAGAAAAATCAAGTTTTGCCTTTTAAGAGATTAAAGATATCAATAGGACACTAGAAACAATTTCTAGTATTTTCAATTCAAGAGATTGTTTGCTAATCTCTTGGAATAGATGAGAGAAGAAGATGAAGAGAAGGGAGAGCCTCTTGGGTTACGGCACCAAGGATATCAGCTGCTGGTTGTGTTGTTTTCTTTTTATAACAACACTTATATAGGTAGGTCAACACATAAAACCTTTGGCACATGTCACCCTATTATTGGTTCTAAGTTTAATAGACCCAATCACATTGTGCCAAGTGTTAAACCTATATTTAATCTTAATTTTAATCATCTCACATGATTTAAAACATTTAGCAAGTTTATGTGTAGTGCCATGTGTCACCATCTCATGGTGCCACATGTCACCCTGTGAAATGACCAAAATGCCCTTGTATCTTAATTTTGAGTTCTCAACCCAAAATAATTATTTCTCTTCTTCTAATCAATTTATATCAAATATAAATAAATTAATTAATCTTTATTAATTAATTTCTCATTAATTAAATTCATATTTAAACACTTTAACTATAAATTTAACTTATGCTATACATTCAATAACCTTTATTTGGTTTCAAGCCATGCTAGGGACTTTGCAATTTAATTGCAAACCAAACATATTTAATTAATCAATTAAACTCTTTAATTAATTAATTAAATCATATTTAATTAGGTGATAACTTGTGTATGTGTTTGACTTACTAGGCTCATCACTAATTGACAATGAGATATGATATCAACTTTTAATATCATCAGAACTCTTTCTTACTATAAATGATTTCTCTAAATCATTTTATGCACCTCATAGACCATGGTTAACACCTAGCATAGCATGCCATGGCTACCCAATTAGTAATAAGGTTTACCTTAAATGAACCTATAATCATATGTTACCATGCACTAGAATCTCTCTGTTACAAGATCCCAACTCAAGCTGGAGTCATGGTTTATGTCAAACTCCATTTGCTATGAATATTATGTTCTCTTTTAATTCTAGTTCTTGATTAAAAAGATTTTCTCATCAGAAACTCTTTCTGAATAAATCTATCTGTTCTGGCCAGAAACTTGAAACAACAAGAATAATTAAATGAACATAGGATTTTATCTCTATTTACTTAGAGGAACAGATTCCATCTTGATCAACACCTACCTCCATATATAACTAGTAGGAGCCAGCACATGCCCATATACCCATACACAATATAAGTATGAAAGCAGTATCAAACTCAAATTACCTATATACAAGATAACTGTGCCATCTTAGGTCTAAAGATTATATGCACTGATATAATTTATGACAATGCATTGACAAGAGTAAACTCCATGTGCTTGTCATAAGTGTCACTGGTTCGACCTACTTATGATGTATAAGTGCCTATCATGTTTATTATATGGCATGAGACTCACCATTCCATCTTATTTATATCTCATATAAATAACTTGGGAGCAAACATGAATACAATCTTTCTGGATAAGTCATGTCCTTATTATGAAGTATCCTCGATTATGAACCTATTTATGATACTTTGTACTAGAAATACTGTCACTCATATTCTTAACGACTTAAGAATAGAATTTCTAACAAAATATCAATGGACCTTTTCTGTTACACATAAATATATTATATAAACGGAAAAGTGAAAATGCCTTTTATTAATAAAAACATGTACAAGATACATACTAAATGATATGCTCTAAGGCATACTACTAACAAGCTTTAACTTGCTGACATGTCAAGCACCTAGTAACATAGTCAGTTATATCCTTCTTCATACTAAACCACCAATAATGAGGCTTCAGATCATTATAAATTTTTGTGCTTTCTGGGTGCATCGCATAAACACTGGTGTGTGCTTCTTTCAGAATACTAGTCTTTAATTCCCCATCATCTGGTACACACACTTTTCCTTTGTAGTACAAACACCCATTTGCTTTCACCTCATAATCAGTTTCCTTCCCCTCTGAGATTTTTCCCATAATAGCTATTAATTTTTCATCTACCTTCTTCCCATCTTGTATCTGCTGTAGCAGGTTTGGCCTCACTTGTAACTGGGCCAAAATAGCTCCATCATGAGCTAAAAATAGACAGGCATTTAGTGATCTTAAAGTTGTGATGGACTTCCTACTCAAGGCATCAGCAACTACATTTGCCTTCCCAGGATGGTAGTCTATCACACAATCATAGTCCTTTAGGAACTCAATCCATTGCCTTTATCTAAGGTTGAGCTCCTTCTGGGTTGGCAAGTATTTTAGACTTTTGTGGTCTGTATATATGTAGCACTTTTCACCATATAAATAATGCCTCCATATCTTCGGTCACGAAGATAATTCTTTGCTAGCTCGGATCATGAGTAGGGTAATTCTGTTCATGTGGCCTTAATTGCCTGGAAGCATAGGTGACCACTTTCCCCTCTTACATAAATACACACCCTAACCCATTAAGTGAGGCATCACTATAGACCACAAAGTCCTTTCCCGATACTGGCTATGTTAATACTGGTACTTCTATCAACATAGCCTTCAGCCTCTCAAAACTGGCTTGACACTTGTCATTCCAGCCAAATTTCACATTATTGTGTAACAACTTGGTCATTGGAGCTGCTATGAGAGAGAACCCCTTCACAAATCTTCTATAATACCTAGTTAGCCCCAAGAAACTTCTGACCTCAATTGTATTTCTGGGAGGCTTCCATTCCATCACTGCTTCTATCTTCTTAGGATCCACTCTGATCCCCTCAGCTGATACTATATGTCCAAGGAAGAAGATCTCACTCATCCAGAAGTCACACTTAGATAGCTTAGCATATAACTTCTTTTCTTGTAGGGTTTGCAGAACAATCCTCAAATGTTCATCGTGTTCTTCCCTGGTCTTGGAATACACTAGGATGTCAACAATGAAGACCACTACAAAGATCTCACTCATCCAGAAGTCACACTTGGATAGCTTAGCATATAACTTCTTTTCTTGCAGGGTTTGCATAACAATCCTCAAATGTTCATTGTGTTCTTCCCTGGTCTTGGAATACACTAGGATGTCAACAATGAAGACCACTACAAACCAATCTAGATATGGATGGAAGAAACGGTTCATAAGGTCCATGAATGCTGCTGGTACATTTGTTAGCCCAAATGCCATCACTAAGAATTCACAGTGCCCATACTGGGTCCTGAATACAGTTTTAGGCACATCTGCATCCTTTACCCTTAGTTAATGATAACTTGTCCACTATAACCCATATCGAGTCATGTCTATTGCAGGCTACTGGTAACCCCACGATAAAGTCCATGTCCACATTTTCCCATTTCCACTCTAGAATAGGTAGGGGGTTAAGCATTCCTACAGGCTTTTAATGCTCTAGCTTCACCCTCTGACAAACCACACAAGCAAACACAAACTATGCAGCCTCTTTTTCATGGAAGGCTACCAATACACCTTCTTTAAATCTTAATAAATCTTGGTGGCTCTGAGGTGCACACTATACCTAGCATTATGGGCTTCTCTCATTATGTCTCCTTTAAGTTGGTGTCATTTGGTACACATAACCTATTGCCATACCTTAACACTCCTTTTCCATCGAAAGAGAACTCATTATCTTACCTTTCTATATTGCTTTTGCTATCTTTACCATCCCAAGGTCTTTATATTGTTTCATTGCTATTTGCCTTAGGTGCACTGGTGTCACCTTTATTTGAGCTATCGAGGTACCCTTAGTTGATAACTCTAACTATAACCCTTCTTTAGTCAACTGGTGCAACTCCTTCAAGATGGGCCTTTTTTTTATAAATATATGAGCCAAATTGCCAACTGATTTTTGGTTGAGGGCATCTGCAACAAAATTTTCCTTTTATAGATGGTACTAGATTGTACAATCATAATCATTGACATATTCTACCCATCTATGCTGTCTGAGATTTTGCTCTTTCTGCTTGAAGATGTGTTAAAGACTCTTGTGGTCTATGAAGATCTCACATTTTGCTCCATAAAACTAATGTCTCCACATATTTAGGGCAAAGACTACGGCCACCATCTCTAAGTTATGAGTGGGATAATTAGCGTCAAGCTTCTTCAACTATTTTGAAATATAAGCTATTACTTTTCCCTTTTGCATCAGAACACATCCTAAACCCACTCTAGAAGCATCATAACAAATAGTGAAATTTTCATTGCTTGTAAGCAGAGCTAGTAGTGGTACTGAAATCTGACACTCCTTAAGCTTCTGAAACTCTCCTCACATTCATCAATCCATTGAAAATTCTTACTCTTTTGAGTTAACCTAGCCATTGGAGTAGTTATCTTAGAGAAATTGATCACAAATCTTCTATAATAGTCTGTCAAATGTAGGAAACACTTAATCTCAGTCACTATAGTTGGCCTTAGCTAATCCGCCACTGCTTTAACTGAAGTCCTTAGAAGCATGAATTAGGGATTTAAAGATTGGAATTCAAAATTTTTTCTAGGGTTTCATGCATATATCCAAGTGCATTATGATTCTAACCAACCTTTAATGCCCTATAACATGTTAAAACACATTTTTAACATGCATTGTTCTTTTATTTGCCATCATGAATTGTTGTTTAACAATTAAACATATTAAACCCTAACTAAAAGAGGGATTAAAGAGCTCTAACCTCAAGGGGTGTAGAATTAAATTTCTTACTCCCTTGGAAATCTCAAGAACACTAATTGGAGTTCCTCTAGCTTGTCCACCACAAGCTCCACCAAGCACACCAATGGCGGCCCCCAATTCTCCCTTTTAGTGATTTACCAACCAATAAACTTTGGGGTTTTAGCTTATGTTAAGGTTCTTATGGATGTATAAGACTAGAAACACTTTCTAGTAATTTTAATTCAAGAAGAAAACAAGCTTTACTTGATGAATCTATGGAAGAAATGAAGAGAGGGAGAGAGAGTCAAGTTGCCATCCAACTTAAGAAGAAGAAGGTTAATTTTTCTTAATTAATTATTCCTTTTCTTATCTCTTTTATAATTAAAAGACAAAAGACATTAATTGAGTGACACATGTCATCATCTTATTTAATCTAGCTTTATTTCGCCTTAATCTCATTAAGCCATATGTCAAGCCATGATTAAATCATCAAATAATCATCTTCCATGAATGGAAAGTAAGTGGCACACCTTTATGAGTGCCACGTGTCACCATCTCATGATGCCACATGTCACCATCTCCATGTGATTTTACCAAAATGCCCTTGTATACAATTTTGAGTTTTCAACTCAAAATTATAATTTTCTCCCACAAATTAATTTATATCAAATATTAATTAATTAATTAATTAATCTCTATTAATTAATTTTACCATTAAATTTAATTTAAACTCTTTAAATATAAATCTAATTTATATTATATATCTAATATCCAAGATTTGGTTTCAAGTCATGCTAGAGACCTTGCAATCTAATTACAAACCAAATCTATTTAATTAATTAATTAAACTCTTTAATTAATCAATTAAATCATTACATATTTGGTGGTTAACTTGTGTGTGAAGGAGCGAAAGCATGAAAAATACAAGTTTATACCATTGAATTCAAAAAATTTCACCTAGGGTCACATGCATCATGCAAGATTTATTTTTATCTATTCGATTTCAATGATAAACAACATATTAAAACTCTTTTAATATGTTTTTGGATCTTTATTTGCCATTTAAGATTTTAAAATTAATCAGATTAATTTTAGAACCCTAGATTAAATCAAGAACAAATACACTAACCTCTTGATACACTGCAGAGTATTTGTGCCTTTGGAATGCGTCTTTAGGACACCAGATGTTGTCCATCTAGCTTGTCCACACCAAGATCACATATGGCAGCCCTTGAATAGCTTCTAATTTCTATTAATTAGAAAATCAAGTTTTTCCTTTTAAGAGATTAAAGATGTAAACAGGACACTAGAAATAATTTCTAATATTTTTAATTCAAGAGATTGTTTTCTAATCTCTTGGAATTGATGAGAGATGAAGAAGAAGAGAGAATGGAAGCCTCAGGGATGGCGGCACAAAGGAGGCAGCAGCTGATTGCTATTTTTTCTTTTCATAACAACACTTATACAGCTAGGTCACCACTTAAAACCCTTGGCACATGTCACCTTCTGATTAGTTCTAGGTTTAATTGACCCAATCACATTGTGCCAAGTGTCAAACTTATATTTAATCTTAATTTTAATCATCTTACATGATTAAAAGACATTTGGCAAGCTTATGTGTAGTGCCATGTGTCACCATCACATGGTGCCACATGTCACCCTACCAAAATGCACCTGTGTCTTAATTTGGAGTTCTCAACCCAAAATAATTATTTCTCTTCTTTTAATCAATTTATATCAAATATAAATAAATTAATTAATCTTTATTAATTATTTTCTCATTAATTAAATTCATATTTAAATACTTTAAATATAAATTTAACTTATACTATACATCCAATAATCTAGATTTGGTTTCAAGCCATGCTAGGGACTTTGCAATCTAATTGCAAACTAAATCTATTTAATTAATCAGTTAAACTCTTTAATTAATTAATTAAATCATATTTAATTTGATGATTACTTGTGTATGTGTGTGACTTACTAGGCTCATCACTAATTGGCAATGAGACATGATATCAACTCTTAATATCATCAGAACTCTTTCTTACCATAAATGATTCCTCTAAATCATTTTATGCACCTCATAGACCATGGTTAACACTTAGCATAGCATGCCATAGCCACCCAATCGGTAATAAGGTTAACCTTAAATGAACCTATAATCATATGTTACCATGCACTAAAATCTCTCTGTTATAAAATCCTAATTCAAGCTGGAGTCATGGTTTATGTCAAACCCCATTTGCTATGAACATTATGTTCTCTTTTAATTCTAGTTTTTGATTAAAAAGATTTTCTCATCAGAAACTCTTTTCTAATTAAATCTATTTGTCCTGGCCAGGAACTTGAAACGTCAAGAACAATTAAATGAACATAGGATTTTATCCCTATTTACTTTGGGTAACAGATTCCATCTTGATCAACACCTATCTCCATATATAATTAGTAAGAGCCAACATATACCCATGTACCCATATGTAGTACAAGTATGAAAGTAGTATCAAACTCAAACCACGTATATACAAGATAACAATGTTATCTCAGGTCTAAAGATTATATACACTGATATGATATATGACAATACATTGATAAGGGTAAACTCCTTTTGCTTGTCATAAGCATCACTGGTTCGGCCTACTTATCATGTACAAGTGCCTATCATGTCTATTATGTGGCATGAGACTCACCACTCCATCTTATTTATATCTCATATAAATACCTTGGGAATAAACATGATTACAATCTTTCTGGAAAAGTCATGTCCTGTGTGAAGTATCCTCAATTATAAACCAATTTATGATACTTTATGCTAGAAATATTGTCACTCATATTCTTAACAACTTAAGAATAGAATTTCTAACAAAATATCAATGAACCTTTTCTATTACACATAAATACATTATGTAAACGGAAAAGTGAAATTGCATTTTATTAATAAAATATGCCTTTTATTGTCTATGATCATCCATCATGCATATTAACATCTAATAAGTAAACATAAATATACATGTTTAAATCAAATTGAATATCATATACTCACTCACAATTCAATTTGAATCTCATTGAAATTAATTTTAAATTAAGGAACTTTTTCCAAATTTAATTTTTCATTAAAACAATTTTCAAAATTTATTTGTATGATTGGAAATCCTAATTGAACCATTCAATTAAGTTTAGGCATGATTTTGGGTCACAAATTATACAACAATTGCATAAAAACCTTTAAAATCAACCAAAACACGCCCTTGTTTGAAGAAAACATGCCCCATGCCCAGTAACACGCCCCATGCCCAATAACACGGCCTGAAGCTCCATTTACACGGCTTAAGGCATGCGATCACATAGGCCGTGACGCAAGGCACGCCCCTTGGTGCAAGAAAGCACGGGCCGTCGCACTACGCACTCGGGCTGTGCTCAGCAATACCCAAAACACAGCCTGTGGCCTGGGATATGCCTAGGCCATGTTCTTTGTGGCAGAAAGGGTTTTTTAGGGTTTCTTCAATCCGAATCCAATCTAAATTGACACAAACCACTTCCAATCACGTAATTAAGTCCCATAAACAATCCTAATGGCAAAAATAGTGGCTTTGATACCAATGTGAAGGCCTTGGGAAGTGTGAATTAGAGATTTAAAGATTGAAATTCAAAATTTTTTCTAAGGTTTCATCCATACATCCAAGTGCATTATGATCCTAACCAACCTTTAATGCCCTAAAGGATGTTAAAACACATTTTTAACATGCATTGTTCTTTCATTTGCCATAAAGAATTGTTGTTTAATAGTTAAACATATTAAACCCTAACTACAAGAGGGATTGAAGAGCTCTAACCTCAAGGGGCACAGAATCAAACTTCTTACTCCCTTGGAAATCTCATGAACACCAATTGAAGTTCCTCTAGCTTGGCCACCACAAGCTCCACCAAGCTCACCAAAGACAGCCCCCAATTCTCCCTTTTAGTGATTTGCCAACCAATAAACTTTGGGGTTTTAGCTTATGGTAAGGTTCTTATGGATGTATAGACTACAAACATTTTTTAGTAATTTTGATTGAAGAAGAAAACAAGCTTTTCTTAATGAATCTATGGAAGAAATAAAGAGAGGGAGAGAGAGTCAAGTTGCCGTTCAACTTGAGAAAAGAAGGTTAATTTTTTAATTAATTATTATTCTTCTTATCTCTTATATAATTAAAAGATAAAAGATATTAATTGAGTGCCACATGCCATTATCTTATTTAATCTAGCTTTATTTTGTCTTAATCTCATTAAGCCTTATGTCAAGCCATGATTAAATCATCAAATAATCATCTTCCATGAATGGAAAATGAGTGGCACACCTTTATGAGTGCCACGTGTCACCATCTCATGGTGCCACATGTCATCATGTGATTTTACCAAAATGCCCTTGTATACAATTTTGAGTTCTCAACTCAAAATTGTAATTTTCTCGCTCAAATTAATTTATATCAAATATAAATTAATTAATGAATCTCCATTAATTAATTTCTCAATTAAATTTATATTTAAACTTTTTAAATATAAATCTAATTTATATTATAGTCCAATATCCAAGATTTGGTTTCAAGTCAAGCTCGAGACCTTGTAATCTTATTGCAAACCAAATCTATTTAATTAATTAATTAAACTCTTTAATTAATTAATTAAATCATTATATGCTTGGTGGTTAACTTGTGTAGATGTGTGACTTACTAGGCTCACTGTTAATTGGCAATGAGAAATGATATTAACTCTTAATATCATTGGAACTCTTCCAAACTATAAATAAATTTCCTAAATCATTTTAGGCATCTCATAGACCATGGTTGACACCTAGCATAGCATGCCATAGCCACCCAATAAGTAATAAGGAATATCTTAAAATATGAACCTTTAATCATACCACATCGAGCACTAAAATCCCTTTGTATTATGTCCCAATCCCATTAAGGGTCATCGTAGATTCAAACCCCTCATCATAGAATCTTATGCACTCATTTAAAATCTAATTCTTGACATATTAGACTTTACCATCAGGTAACATGTAACTGAAGGAACGGAAGCGTGAAAAACACAAGTTTATACCATTGAATTCAAAAATTTTCACCTAGGGTCACATGCATCATGCAAGATTTATTTTTATCTATTTGATTTCAATGATAAACAACATATTAAAACTCTTTTAATATGTTTTTAGATCTGTATTTGCCATTTAAGATTTTAAAATTAATCAGATTAATATAGAACCCTAGATTAAATCAAGAACGATTACACTAACCTCTTGATGCACTGCAGCGTGTCTGCGCCTTTGAGATTCGTCTTCAGGACACCAGATGTTGTCCCTCTAGCTTGTCCACACCAAGAACACCTATGGCAGCCCTTGAATAGCTTCTAAAGCTTTTTCTATTAATTAGAAAATCAAGTTCTGCCTTTTAAGAGATTAAAGATGTAAACAGGACACTAGAAACAATTTCTAGTGTTCTTAATTCAAGAGATTGATGGCTAATCTCTTTGAATTGATGAGAGATGAAGAAGAAGAGAAGAAAACCCTCAAAGTGGCGTGACAAAGGAGTGTGGCTGCTGGTTGTGTTTTATTTTCTCATAACAACACTTAAATAGCTAGGTTAACACATTAAACCCTTGCCACATATCACCCTTTGATTAGCTCTAGGTTTAAGTGACCCAATCACATTGTGCCAAGTGTCAAACCTATATTTAATCTTGATTTTAATCATCTTACATGATTAAAAAACATTTGGCAAGCTTATGTGTTATGCCATGTGTCACCATCTCATGGTGCCACGTGTCATACTGCAAAATGACCAAAATGCCCCTGTGTCTTAATTTTGAGTTCTTAACCCAAAATAATTATTTTCTTCTTCTAATTAATTTATATCAAATAAAAATTAATTAATTAATCTCTATTAATTAATTTCTCATTAATTAAATTCATATTTAAACACTTTAAATATAAATTTAACTTATAGTATACATCCAATAATCTAGATTTGGTTTCAAGTCATGCTAGGGACTTTGCAATCTAATTGCAAACCAAACCTATTTAATTAATCAATTTAAACTCTTTAATTAATTAATTAAATCATATTTAATTAGGTGATAACTTGTGTATGTGTGTGACTTACTAGGCTCATCACTAATTGGCAATGAGACATGATATCAACTCTTAATATCATCAGAACTCTTTCTTACCACAAATGATTTCTCTAAATCATTTTATGAACCTCATAGACCATGGTTAACACCTAGCATAGCATGCCATGGCCACCCAATTAGTAATAAGGTTTACCTTAAATGAACCTATAATCATATGTTACCATGCACTAGAATCTCTCTGTTACAAAATCCCAACTCAAGCTGGAGTCATGGTTTATGTCAAACTCCATTTGCTATGAATATTATGTTCTCTTTTAATTCCAGTTCTTGATTAAAAGATTTTCTCATCATAAACTCTTTTCTGAATAAATCTATCTGTCCTGGCCAAGAACTTGAAACATCAAGAACAATTAAATGAACATAGGATTTTATCTCTATTTACTTAGAGGAATAGATTCCATCTTGATCAACACCTACCTCCATATATAACTAGTAGGAGCCAACACATGCGCATATACCCATACACAGTACAAGTATGAAAGTAGTATCAAACTCAAACTACCTATATACAAGATAACTGTGCTATCTCAGGTCTAAAGATTATATGCACTGATATGATTTATGACAAAACATTGACAAGAGTAAACTCCATGTGCTTGTCATAAGTGTCACTGGTTCGGCCTACTTATCATTTATAAATGCCTATCATGTTTGTTATATGGCATGAGACTCACCATTCCATCTTACTTATATCTCATATAAATAACTTGGGAACAAACATGAATACAATCTTTTTGGATAAGTCATGTCCTTATTATGAAGTATCCTCGATTGTGAACCTATTTATGATACTTTGTGCTAGAAATATTGTCACTCATATTCTTAACAACTTAAGAATAATATTTCTAACAAAATATCAATGGACCTTTTCTATTACACATAAATATATTATGTAAACATAAAAGTGGAAATGCCTTTTATTAATAAAAATATGTACAAGATACATACTAAATGATATGCTCTAGGGCATACCACTAACAATCTCCCACTAGCACTAGGGCCATTCATTACAATATCTTAAACCTATCTTCTCAAGATGTCGGTCTAACTGAGTTTGTGACATAGGCTTAGTGAATGGATCAGCTGGATTTTTTCAGCTGATGTTATTTTTTCTGCATGGCTATATCGCCTTGCCCAACTATATCCCTGATAATGTGGTAGTGCCTTTCTATGTGTTTGGATTTTGGGTGAGACCTTAGTTCCTTAACCTGTATGACTGCTCCATTGTTGTCATAGTGTAGTGGAACTGCTGACTCAATGGAAGGAACTACTGTAAGTTCTGTCACGAACTTCTTTATCCAAAGCGACTTCCTTTGCGATCTCGATGCAAGACTATACTCGGCACGTAGTGGAATCTGCATCGTGCTCTGTTTGGAACTCTTCCAACCGATCGCACCTCCATTACAAATGAACACATATCCAGAGGTAGACTTTCTATCATCGATATCCGATTGGAAATCGTAATCGATAACCATCCAATTGCAAGTCTCCACTCCATAAATCAAGAATAAATCCTTAGTTCTTCTCAAGTACTTAAGAATATTCTTGTGACTATCGATGTTCCAAACCTGGATTGGATTGATACCGCTAGTCAAACTAACGAGATATGCGATATCCGGCCTAGTACACAACATTGCATACATTAAACTTCCAATAGCCGAAGCACATGGAATCCTGGCCATCTTATCTCTTTCTTCAGGTGTCTTTGGAGACATCTCTTTAGAAAGATGGATACCATGTCTCACTGGTAACAATCCTCTCTTGGAATCAAGCATGTTAAACCTCTTTAACACCTTTTCCAAGTATAGACTTTGGGATAAACCAATTATTCGTTTCGCTCTATCTCTATAGATGCAAATCCCAAGAATATAGGTTGCCTCCCCTAAGTCTTTCATGGAGAATGTATTTGACAACCATACCTTTATAGTCGTCAACATACCTGTGTCATTACCCATCAACAGTATGTCATCCACATATAAGACAAGGAAAGTGATAGCACTGTCACTAACCTTCTTATATACACATGGCTCATCCTCATTTTTTTGATAAAACCAAAGGATTTAATGGCTTCATCAAAACGGATGTTCCAACTCCTCGAAGCTTGTTTCAACCCATAAATGGATCGCTTTAGCTTGCATACCTTGGAACCATTTTGGGATTCAAAACCCTTAGGTTGTTCAATGAAAATGTTTTCTTCAATGTATCCATTGAGAAAAGCTGTTTCGACATCCATCTGCCAAATCTCATAATCATAGTACGCAGCTATTGCTAATAAAATCCTAATTGATTTAAGCATGGCAACAGGCGAGAAAGTCTCCTCATAGTCGATTCCTTGCCTTTGGCGAAACCCTTTCGCTACTAGCCTTGCCTTATAGGTCTCTACCTTTCCATCAGAACCAATTTTCTTCTTGAAAACCCATTTGTTCCCTATAGGTACAATACCTTCAGGTGGGTCAACAAGATCCCAAACTTGATTCTTATACATGGAATCAATCTCGGATTTCATAGCATCAATCCATTTTGAAGAGTCTATATCTGATATAGCTTCTTCATAGGTAAGTGGATCATCTCCATGATCTACTTCTTCATGAGTAGACAACTCTTGTTCTTCTTTATGAAGAAAACCATATCTCACTGGTGGGTGAGATACCCTGGTTGTTCTATGAGGAACAGCTGTAGATGTTTCATCAACGGGTATTGGTTGACTAGATGGATCTATATCCATCTGATCTGTTGGTTGGTCAGAATTCTCCAATTCTAACTCTATTTGCCTTCCTTTGCCTCCTTCTTGAACAAACCGTTGTTCAAGAAATGTGGCATCTCTACTTATAACAACCTTTTGTGAAGTAGGCAAATAAAATAATATCCAAAACTATCTTTTGGATATCCAACAAATCGACCTTTTTCTGATCTGGTCTCCAATTTATCAGTGTTCAGCTTTTTGATATAAGTTGGATAACCCCAAATCTTAACATGCTTAAGACTTGGTTTTCTTCCATGCCATATCTCATAAGGTGTGGAAGAAACTGATTTTGATGGAATCCTATTCAGAATATACAAAGCTGATTCTAATGCAAATCCCCAAAAGGAGATTGGCATATCAGTATAGCTCATCATACTACGTACCATATCTAATAGGGTACGATTTCTCCTTCAGATACACCATTCAATTGTGGCGTTCTGGAGGAGTCACCGAGAAACAATGCCATGCTCTCTCAAGTATTCATCAAATTCAGTACTCAAATATTCACCTCCACGATCTGATCGAAGAGCTTTAATATTCTTTCCTGTTTGATTTTCTACTTCAGATTTAAATTCTTTGAACTTTTCAAAAGATTCATGTTTGTATTTCATCAAATACAAATACCCAAACCTTGATTTATCATCAGTAAAGGTAATAAAATAATGAAAGCCCCCTCTAGCCATTTCTTTAAATGGACCACATACATCACTATGTATTAGCTCCAAAATATTTTCAGCTCTTAGCCCCTGTCCAACAAAGGGTGATCTAGTCATTTTGCCCTGAAGGCAAGATTTACAAGTTGGAGTAGGCTCAGAGTCCAATAAGGATAGAATTCCCATTTTCTCCAATTTTGTAATCCTATCTTCTGCAACATAACATAACCTTAAGTGCCAAATATATTTTGAACTTGAGTTGGTTTTCACCACGGCATTGCATTCATTTAGATTGCTATACTCTTGCCAGTGGAAACACTTTCTTACTGGCAATGGAAACACTTTCCTATTGGCAATGGAAACACTTTCCTGTTGGCAGTGGAAACACTTTCCTTTGCCTTCATCAGCTTTAGTCTTCCTTTTCTGTTTAGCTATTTTCTTGGAAGGACCAGGAATCTGAAGTTTCTTTTTCTTATTGCCCTTCTTCTTGTTGGACTTTCCAGCAGAAGAAGATGCAACCAAAGCTACCTCTTTTCCTTTATTGCCTGGCATATTCTTTTGGGCAATAACCAGCATGTTGAGTAAACCAGCTAAGGTGCATTCCTGTTTAGTCATATGGAAATTTGTCACAAAATTTCCAAAAGACTCAGGAAGGGACTGAAGGATCAAATCCGTCTGTAGTTAGAAATCCATGTTGAAGTCAAGATGTTCCAACTGCTCAATCATCTGAATCATCTTGTGGACATGATCCCCAACATTCTGTCCCTCAGACTTCCTCATACGGAATAGCTGTCTAGATATCTCATACCTAGCATTCCTGCTGTGCTCACCATACAACTCTTGTAGGTGAAGGAGGATCTCACTCGCACTCTGCATGTTCTCATGTTGCTTCTGTAACTCATTACTCATGGAAGCAAGCATGTAACACTTAGCTCTCATATCATGCTCCTTCCACTTGTCCAAAGTTTCATGTTCCTCTTATGTGGCCTCTGGAGGTAAGGGACCAGAAACATTTGAATCTAGAACATATCCCATATGTTCAAGGTTCAGCACAAGTTTCAAATTTCTTAGCCAATCAGACAGATTAGGTCCTGTCAACCTATTGTGATCAAGTATGCTTGCAATGTAACATCCTCTCGGTAGCAACTCCGTAAATTTTACTGTTTCGGTGACCGATGTCGGTCCGGACAGCTAGAACGTCCAGAAAAATATTTAAACTTAAGTGAGGAACCATAATTAACTCAAATATTAATAAGAAAAATTTAGAAAAAATTTTAGAAATAAAATACAACCAAGTCAAATGAGCCGGTGCCCAAGTGATGGGTAACCAGAGGTAAGTTGCGGTTCTCGCAACTAGGAGCCCTAGACCCGGGGAAAAATTCATAAAATAATTTTTGGGACTCCAGAGAAGGGTCATTGAGGTTCCTATGGCATTAGAATACTAAGAAAATATTTAGAAAAAAATTTCAATCGGTACAGACAATTCTGGCCCGTTAAGCCAAACGGAGGGCATTTTGGTCATTTCGCCTTCACAGGTGATTTTTGGCCGACTTGTCCAGTTAAGTAAATAATTATTATGACACAAAATATGAATAAATATTGCTAAAAATTAAATTAAAATTGAGTAGAAAAGAAAAGAAAAAGAAAATGGAATTAAATTAGATTTATGACATAGGATGACATCATTAAAAAGCTTCCCACCAATTAGAAATTGACAAGCTAATTAAAAAGAGATAAAAGAGACCAAAAATATGAAAAACCAAACTGCATCTTCAACCTTGGGCAGCCTAAAAAAACGTTGAGAGAGAGAGAGAGAAGAGGTTCCACCATTAAAGCTTCCTTGTAAGCTTGATTTCTCCCTTCATCCCACCATAAAACTCCATCTTCCCTTCACAAAAATTGGTCATCACAATTTGTGCAATACTTGGGCAGCAAAAAGAATTGAAAATAAAGAAGTTTTTCAAGCTTGGATTGGCACACAACAAGGTTAGTGCCCAATTTATTCTCTCTCTCACTCAATTCATGTTTAAGGACATGATTTAAGTTGAAATTGTAAGTTTAATGTATAAATTGAACTTTGAGAACTTGGAGACTTGAACAAAAATTAGGGTTTGCTCATGAAATGGTATATGAACATTCTAATGGTCAATTAGTGACCATTTGAGGTAAGTTGACCATAATTTGAAGTGCATTAGAGTGTTACAAAGTGTTTTGGTAGGCTGCCTAGTGACAGCAGCAGGGAGGCTGTGAGTCCAGCCTGTTTGGACTGCCATATCTTTGGCTATGTAGGTTCAATTTGTGTTTGGCTAATTGGAAATGAAACTAGACTTATAATGGCACAATTTTTCTGAAGAAACCATGCCCAAAAGACCAAAGCAAGTGGACCAAAAGTTGGCCCCAATCCGGATACCCTGCAAACAGGTTCTGCAGAATGACCAAATGAACAGTAAGCCATAACTCACTGTGGAATGGTCCATTTGACCTGAAAGTTTTACAGAAACAAGATGAGATATAGACAAACAACTTTCATGAAGAAACCTACCCCAAATTATGACCAGAACCTAACCAAAATGGCAGTCACAGTCACTGTTCATGGTACTGTAGATTTGGTAAATTCTGCAGAATTGAAATCCGGCCAGCTGTGGTTTTTGGACCATATCTGGAGTTACAAAACTCCAAATGGAGTGATTCAAAAAAGGAAATTCAACTAGACAAAATGAGGAACAACTTTCATGTTTACCATTACCTCAAATTCTCAATGTAACAGTCCCTAATGGAACAGTAAAATTAGGCCACAAAAACTGAAAATTCTGCCCCCTTAGTGCTAAGCTTGGAAATGGTATTTGTGACTTATTCCAACAAGTTTCAAATGCAAAATGTGGTACATTGGGAGTGTTAAAACCAATGCACCTATTTTCTATCCAAAAGTCAACATTTTTGTTGACTAATAAAGTGAATAGTGACACCAAAACTTGAAATATGAAATGTACTTACATGAATAAATTGTTGAATGAATAAATGTGATAAAAGTGTCATTTGTGATTTAGGTTCCCATCAAGAGAGAAAGGTTAGCCCAGTTTCCAGTCTAAAATTGTCCAATGGAATAGTAAACTTAGGTAGTAAAAACTGAAAATTTAGAAATGCATCTAGGGGACTTTAAATTGCAATTGGCAATTAATACTAGCAAATGTAAAACTCAAAATGTGGGATCTTGGTGTAATTAGAATTAACATATCCCTTAAGTATGAAAAAGTCAACATTTTGGTTGAGTAGTAAGGTGAATAGTAATCAAAATGATTAGCAAACTAAGATGAAGACCTAGAACCAATTCTAAGCTTAAATGCTTATAATTGTATGATAAGAGTGGACTATGTATCTTAGTCAAAAATGTTAAAAGGAAATTAATACCATAAATTTAAATCCATGAAATGTTCATGGATTACTTGAAACATGAAAAATAAGTCACCTAATTGATGTAAATAGATAGTTATGGCTTATATGCCCATCACAAATGGAATTCATAAAATATTAGTAACTCAACTTGAAATATAAAATTTGTAATTACATAAGTAGATTCTTGAATGCATAAATGAGAAAGAAAAAATGTTTTAAATACAATGGTACATGTGAACCATTGTTTAGAATTGTGATCAATATGAATAACATAATGAATGAATAAATGAGCCATATTAATGTATGAATGAGACATTAATTCTCATTATTGTAGAGAGGAGAAGTATTTTAAGTACAATGGTATAAAAGGATAATTGATGTGAATTGTGATCATATAAATGATCAAATGAATGTATGAATTATAATTAAAATTTATCATGAAATAATAAAGTCATAAAACACAATATATTAATATTTAATGATATTATGTGCCCTTGTATTGCCTAGACATGTGTGTCAGATTGGATAGTTTGGCATGCCAATAGGGTATTGTTTTAGCAGTACTGCGAAAGGCTTTATGCCTGTATTCATGGCTTTATGCCTGTATTCATGGCTTCATGCCCGCATCCATGGCTTTTTGCCAACATTCATGGCTTTTATGCCCCATTATGTGTTATCATGGCTTTTTAGCCATACTGACTGCATACGTGGTTGACGTTCTGCGTCCCATGGTATGACGGCCCGAGGCACCGCGGTGTCCAGTGCCAACGACCCCTTATCCAGTTTAGTCAGCCTGTCATAGGTTACTTGGGCAGTGAAATTTATTGAGATAAGTTAAGAATATTAGCAATTAAAAATATTAGAAATTAAATAAAATAAATGAGTAAGATGACTTAAAATAAATTAAGATAGTTATTTATTAGAAAGAATCGAAATGAATTGGACAGATATAAAAATTTACTTATGATGAAATAATCTGAGACAACCTAGCAAGTATAGAGAAAATGCTAAAAGATTAACAAAGATAATTATAACATAAATAAATATTGCAAATGTGCTTATATAATAATATAAGCATAAAATTATTATTTTCAGATCATTTTTCTTTGTACATTATTACTGTACATTGGCAAATAAACACTTTCAAAGAAGACTAAATTAGGATAAAACATATTAAATTTTAGAAACCGCATGTGAAGTATAAATAAATCTTAATTATTTGAATTATGTTTTATTTCTATCTTTATTTGTATATTATTTCCTTGTTATATTATTGCACCACTAAGCAGCAATGCTTAGCGCGATGGAATTGTTTCCTTCGCGCAGGTACTGAAGCTAGAACCCAATGGACGTTTGACTGGGAATTTTGAGAGTTTTGATCTGCGGAAGTATCTGAAGTATTCAAGGTTGTCACCTCCTCAGCAATGCATGTAGATAGGGCCCATATAGATCCTATTTTGTATTTTGTATAAAATGCTATATATTGTATTATGATGTAAATTATGAAATTTTGTAATTATTTTGTAAATTATGTAAATTAAGGAAATTTGAAAATTTTGCTTATGTAATTTGAGAATGTTTACATATGAATTGAGTATGAATGGAAATGATTATGAAATTGAAATGTATGGATGAGATTTGAAATATGAGATAATTATGATTAACATGGATAAGATTTTATTTTAGAAATATTGTTGAATTGAATTTCAAACAGGTGAATATTGAAATACGCCAAACGATAATAAAATAGGGGAAACTCTACTAGTTTCTCCATAAAAAAAAAAATAATTGATATTAAATTAAATGAATTCAAAATTATTAAAGAAATAAAGTAAGATAAATTAGGGTGCTCCGGCACCGATTGTAGCACGCCTTACTCGGCTACACTGTAGTCGGGTGAGGGGTGTTACATGCAAGGATATTGGATGGTGGTAGTTGTTTTGTGCTCATTTTTATCAGAAAATTAACTGCAGAAAATAACCAGATTAATTAGTAAATGTATCATATAATTAACCAAAATGATTATGGTCTTTTAATCAAATTGGTCCTCCCACTAACTTAGCGAATCCTACACTTCCAAAGTAGAAAACGGAAATCCTAGTTGGATGGATTTCTAGTGGGTGATTGAATTCTTATAATTCTATTGATCATCCTCAGGTACATCCATTATTGGAATTACAATAAACTATAAGTGAGCAACTCTTTGCCCATCACATCTCATGTGAGGTTCAATCCTTTACCTAGCCCCTAATGCTCAAAATCTCAGGTACATCCATTATTGACTTATCTTGCATTAGTTAAGTTGATCCCATTGAGCCAGTAATTATGCAAATAATTTTAATGTCCTCAGGTACATCCAATATTGGCCACTAAACCATTTACATATTTACAACATCTCATGCTTAACAATTATTCTTAAGAAAATCTCTTAAATAAATTGCATCTTATGCAACTATTTAAAATTTCTTAAAATAATTGCCCCAATGGAGGGCCTATGTTATAATTACTTTAATTATAACATTTCCAACTTAATCATTTGTTTGGAAGATTTTATGGTCATTCTATTTACTATTAAGGTCTCACTTTGCACATTATCCATTTAGCATGCATATATCATATAATTGCATACAATCCCATACATCTCATGCATTCATGGATAAGCAGTAAATATGGTATGATCATGGACTTTCTAAGGGATTCAATTCTGAGCCACCAAGAATTGAATCAGGGCATTCCTAGATGCATTTCATTCATTCATTTTACAAGAGTTGCTGAAGGAGTACATAATCAACACTTGATCTTGAATTCCTCCCACTGGTCCCACCAATGCTCTTGACCTCCTTGAACTTCTTGCAATCCAATATTACATAGTAATCCTTGGCATACCAAGGCGAATTTACAAGAACTTAAATAAATGAAATTACAACCAAAAAATTATTACAAACTTAATAATACATGCCCAAAATAAATTAAAATAAATTAATTAATTTACAATCCCAAAGAAACATAACAGAAATAAATCCAATCACATTGGTCTTTTATAGTCCATGATCATCCATCAAGCATATCACTATTTAACAATTAAATAAAACATACATACTTAAATTAAATTGAATATCTCATATTCAACTTAAAAATCCAGATTTGAATATGATTCAAATAAATTTAAAAATTCAGATTTGAATCTCATTAAAACAAATTTAAAAATTCAGATTTGAATCACATTCAAACAACTTCAAAAATTCAGATTTGAATCACATTCAAACATTTTTTAAAAAATCAGATCTGAATTTTATTCAATCAATTTTAAAAAATTAGATTTAAATATGATTCAAAGAATTTTAAAAATTCAGATTTGAATCACATTCAAACAACTTTTAAAATTCAGATTTGAATCACATTCAAACAATTTTTAAAATTTTGATTTGAATCATAATTTAATTGTGTGATAAAAACTACTAATTAAGCACTTTAATTAGTCAAAGAATAGGCCTTAGATCATACAACAATTGCAGAATTAAAAGCCAAACCTTAAACCACCCATGGAAGCCAAACCATGCGCACCATTGATGGTGTTTTTTCAAGTATGCCGCCAACTTGCTTTGCAACCAGCAATGAACATTTGATCTCATGATCAAACAACAATTAAATCATATAATCAACAATCTAAATGGCAAATATAGTGGCTCTGATACCAATTGAAGGAACGGAAGCATGAAAAACACAAGTTTATACCATTGAATTCAAAAATTTTCACCTAGGGTCACATGCATCATGCAAGATTTATTTTTATCTATTTGATTTCAATGATAAACAACATATTAAAACTCTTTTAATATGTTTTTGGATCTGTATTTGCCATTTAAGATTTTAAAATTAATCAGATTAATTTTAGAACCCTAGATTAAATCAAGAACGATTACACTAACCTCTTGATGCACTGCAGCGTGTCTGCGCCTTTGAGATTCGCCTTCAGGACACCAGATGTTGTCCCTCTAGCTTGTCCACACCAAGAACACCTATGGCAGCCCTTGAATATCTTCTAAAACTTTTTCTATTAATTAGAAAATCAAGTTCTGCCTTTTAAGAGATTAAAGATGTAAACAAGACACTAGAAACAATTTCTAGTGTTCTTAATTCAAGAGATTGATGGCTAATCTCTTTGAATTGATGAGAGATGAAGAAGAAGAGAAGAAAACCCTCAAAGTGGCGTGACAAAGGAGTGTGGCTGCTGGTTGTGTTTTATTTTCTCATAACAACACTTAAATAGCTAGGTTAACACATTAAACCCTTGCCACATGTCATCCTTTGATTAGCTCTAGGTTTAAGTGACCCAATCACATTGTGCCAAGTGTCAAACCTATATTTAATCTTGATTTTAATCATCTTACATGATTAAAAAACATTTTTCAAGCTTATGTGTTATGCCATGTGTCACCATCTCATGGTGCCACGTGTCACACTGCAAAATGACCAAAATGCCCCTGTGTCTTAATTTTGAGTTCTTAACCCAAAATAATTATTTTCTTCTTCTAATTAATTTATATCAAATAAAAATTAATTAATTAATCTCTATTAATTAATTTCTCATTAATTAAATTCATATTTAAACACTTTAAATATAAATTTAACTTATATTATACATCCAATAATCTAGATTTGGTTTCAAGTCATGCTAGGGACTTTGCAATCTAATTGCAAACCAAACCTATTTAATTAATCAATTTAAATTCTTTAATTAATTAATTAAATCATATTTAATTAGGTGATAACTTGTGTATGTGTGTGACTTACTAGGCTCATCACTAATTGGCAATGAGACATGATATCAACTCTTAATATCATAAGAACTCTTTTTTACCATAAATGATTTCTCTAAATCATTTTATGAACCTCATAGACCATGGTTAACACCTAGCATAGCATGCCATGGCCACCTAATTAGTAATAAGGTTTACCTTAAATGAACCTATAATCATATGTTACCATGCACTAGAATCTCTCTGTTACAAAATCCCAACTCAAGCTGGAGTCATGGTTTATGTCAAACTCCATTTTCTATGAATATTATGTTCTCTTTTAATTCCAGTTCTTGATTAAAAAGATTTTCTCATCAGAAACTCTTTTCTGAATAAATCTATCTGTCCTGGCCAGGAACTTGAAACATCAAGAACAATTAAATGAACATAGGATTTTATCTCTATTTACTTAGAGGAACAGATTCCATCTTGATCCACACCTACCTCCAGAGATAACGAGTAGGAGCCAACACATGCCCATATACCCATACACGGTACAAGTATGAAAGCGTTATCAAACTCAAACTACCTATATACAAGATAAGCTGTGCTATCTCTGGTCTAAAGATTATATGCACTGATATGATTTATGACAAAACATTGACAAGAGTAAACTCCATGTGCTTGTCATAAGTGTCACTGGTTCGGCCTACTTATCATTTATAAGTGCCTATCATGTTTGTTATATGGCATGAGACTCACCATTCCATCTTATTTATATATCATATAAATAACTTGGGAACAAACATGAATACAATCTTTCTAGATAAGTCATGTCCTTATTATGAAGTATCCTCGATTGTGAACCTATTTATGATACTTTGTGCTAGAAATATTGTCACTCATATTCTTAACAACTTAAGAATAATATTTCTAACAAAATATCAATGGACCTTTTCTATTACACATAAATATATTATGTAAACAGAAAAGTGGAAATGCCTTTTATTAATAAAAATATGTACAAGATACATACTAAATGATATGCTCTAGGGCATACTACTAACAGTAACACCATCATATTAAGTAATTCGTACATTCCACTATTCCAATGACTAAGGTCTGTCCAGATAGCTAGAATGTCTAGAACTATACTGAGATCATATAGAGAAACCATAAATAAAATTGATAAATATCAAATGTAGTAGGAAGAATGTGACGAGCAAGATACGCCACGCAGTGTGCCGGATTACCAGATCTTAACTCATTAAAATTTATTATTTCAAAATTATTTATTTATGGGTCACTAAATGAAACTTATGAAATTGATATCAGTTACATCATTTATTGAAATCTTAAATTTATTTGAGGTTCCAAAGATTTTTCAGAAAATCCGGCAGAGTGCTAGCTAAAAATGGAGAAAACAGTTCTTCGAAACCTATGGAAAACACTTCCAAATAATTTTCCAATCATTCTCAACTCCAAATAATCAATATCATCTTAAAATTTCTCAACATTTCTCAACAATTTTAATTCATTCAATTCATATCATATATAATTCAATTGGAACTCAAAATTTATAAAGATAATACTCAATTTCATTAATTTACTGTGACACCCCTTACCCGTCTACAGTGTAGCCGAGCAAGTTATGCCACTCAGTGTGCCGGAGCACCAATTTATGTTTCTAATACAGTTTATCCCTTTTAATTCATTTATTTTCAATTTTTGATAAATCTGAATTTTTTCGCAAATTTTATAGAAAATTCAGTAGTCTTGCAGTAAATTGGAAAAAGCTGTTCTTGAACTTTGTTTAAAAACACTTCCAATATAATTTCCAAATCCAAACTCCATTATACACATTTCAAGTCAATCTCAAATCACAATACTATTTTTAAAACTTTTCTTTTCACTTCATCACTTGAAGCATATTTATAAATATTTCTCAACATTTCATTTATCAGCATATATTATGCAGAAAATTTCAATAATATGAAATCTCATATATTTACATTAATACATAATTATAAGAGTTTATAGTTACAATCCAAACTAATACAAAATGCCAAAATAAAAAATGCTCCCAAAATCCTATGTCCTACCATATGCACTGCAGGTGTGAGGTGACTCGGACTCCGGATGCAAATCTGAAGGCTCACCCGATCTGATGTCTGCTAGGCTCACCAGCTAGGTCTCCAGTACCTACGCGTGGCAAAAGCGACGCGCTAAGCAATTCTGCTTAGTGGTGACAATATAAAATAAAATAAAATAAAATGAATATGTAGAATGTGTGTTTACATTTTTGGTAGGCATAACTTCTGATATTATTTGTATTATTATTTGATTAAAATTTGGTAAGGTTTATTATCATTGCCCGAGTAACCCATACTAATTGGTGGATTTGGATAAATGGGTAAGCGCCTTTGGGTACTAAGTACCTCAGACCATCACACCATCGGTCACATTGTGTTTCCCGACGTGCAATAGAATAGCTAATAAGCTGTAATAATTATCGGGCTTAAAACCCAAGTGTAATAATTCAAATAACATAGCCAAAGGCTATTATGTCACAGAATGGCATGGGAAACCATGAAACACAGAATGGCATGAAGCCAAATACAGTACTACTAATAGAACCCTATTGGCATGCCAAGCTATCCAAACCAATCTTGTTAGGTATACTAGGGCATTTTACACTTTTAAGTTTCACAATTTTTGGAATTTAAGTTTTAGTGTTACTATTCCATTCGTTGGTCAACAAAAATGTTGACTTTTGCATAGGCAATAGGTACATTGGTCTTAATATCATCAACATACCACATTTTGCATTCAAAATTTGTTGGTATTAGTTGCCAATGCCATTTCTAAGCTTAATGTTAGTTGGGCAGAATTTTCACTTTTTATGCCTTGTGTTTACTGTTCCATTGGTCAATTTTGCAGTGGGAATTTGGCAAACTGATCAACATGAAAGTTGTTCTTTATTTTGTCTAGTTGCATTTTCTTTTTTGAATCACTCCATTTGGAGTTTTTTAGCTCAAGTTATGGTCCAAAAACCACAACTGGCCAGATTGAAATTCTGTCCAGAATTTCTGGACTGACCATAACTATAGTGCAATGAACAGTGAATGCAACTCACCTTTTGAATATGTTCTTGTCATAATTTGGGTTAGGTTTCTTCATGAAAGTTGTTGGCCTTTATGTCAGCTTGTTTCTGGTAAAATTTCAGGTCAATTGGACCTTTCTACACTGATTTATGGCCAAATGACCAAATACTGTTCATTTGGTCATTTTGCCTAGGCAGACTGCAGGTCACCCAGATTAGGGCAAGCTTTTAGTCCACTTAGTTTGGTTTTATGGGCATGGTGTCTTCACCAAATTTGTGCCATTGTGTGTCTAGTTTCATGTCCAATTGGCATTGCACCAATTGAACCTCTACAATTCAAGTTATGGCTGCCCAAACCTACTGGACTCATGTCCAATTCTGCAGGTCACCTAGGGCAGCCACACCAAACCCAAATCCCATCACTCAACACACTTCATTTTTGGTTTAAACAGAACTAAATGGTCACTAATTGATCATTAAAACTCACTTTAACCATTACATGATCAAAGTCTCCATTTTATACCCAAACCCTAACCCATTCCATCTCAATTCATGCATTCACTTACCTTTCACCATTCTAAATAATAGGTTAGTGTTATGGGCAGCCACAATACCAAATTTATTCAAGGAAAACAATCAAAACCCTACCCTTTACATAGCTACTGAAAATGGAGGTTTACATAATCATCAATTTCATTTAAGTTTCTCTCATTTTCTAGCTCAATTTTTATCCCTAAACATGCATTTCAAAAAGAAAGCAAGGATTGGTCACTAACCTCTAAGGAGTGAGCTTTCTAACTTGCTAAAGTTCTTCCTTTCCTTTTCCTTTTGCTCCCAAAAGACTCACCAAGATGATAGAATAAATTTTTGTGTTGGGAAATTTAAGTTTTAATGGATGGAAACCAAGAAATCAAGCTTGGTAAAGCTTGGTTATGGAGGAGCTATGGTGAAGGTGTGTGTGTGAAAAGAGAGAAAGAAGAAGAGAGGTTCTGATTTTTGTTTCCTTTTCCAGCCCATTTTATCTCTTTTAAATAGAGTTATGCCATGTGTCAATGTTAGATTGGGTGGGAGAACTTTAATGACATCATTATGATGTCATAATGCTATTTTTTTTTTCATTTCTTCTCCATTTCTTGTCTAATTAATTTCAATTAAATTTTTAACAACATTTAGTCATATTTTATGTTATATAAATTATTTATTTAACTGGACAAGTTGGCCAAAAATCATCTCGGAAGATGAAATGACCAAAATGCCCTCCGTTTGGCTTAACGAGCCAAAATTGTCTATACCGATTGAAAAATTTTTCTAAGTATTTTCTTGGAATTCTAATGCCATAAGAACCTCAATGACCCTTCTCTGGAGTCCCAATAATTATTTTATAATTTTTTCCCCGAGTCTAAGGCTTCTAGTTGCGAGAACCGCAACTCTCACTAGGTTATCCATCGCTAGGGGACCGGCTCATTTAACTTGGTTGTATTCTATTTCCAAAATTTTTCCTAAATTTTTCTTATTAATATTTGAGTTAATTATGGTTCCTCACTTTAGTTTAAATATTTTTCCAGATGTTTTAGCTATCCGGACCGACACTGGTCACCGAAACAGTAGACTGTACGGACTAGCTAAAGTGAGGATGTTACAACTCTTCTCCTCTAATAAAAATTTCATCCTCGAATTTTACTTGATGCAAATAGTTGAGGGAACTATTGCCTCATTATCTCTTCACTTTCCCAGGTTGCCTCTTCAGTATTGTGGTGCCTCCAAAGCACTTTCACTAGTGGAATTTGTTTATTTCTCAGTTCCTTCACTTCCCGAGCTAGGATCTATACAGGTTCTTCTGTATATGTCAAGTCCGGTTGGATTTCAATCTCTTCCATAGAAATGATATGTGAAGTGCGGCGATATCTTTCAACATAGAAACATGGAATACATTGTGGATTTTATCCAGTTCTGGTGGTAAAGCTAGCCGATAAGCCACTGGTCCCACACGTTCAATGACTTCATATGGGCCAATGAACCTAGGGCTTAACTTACCCTTCCTTCCAAACCGCAGTACTTTCTTCCACGGTGAGACTTTGAGAAACACTTTATCACCAAGTACATACTCTATCTCTTTTCTCTTCAAGTCAGCATATGACTTTTGTCTATCTGAGGCAACCTTCAGATTAGCTTTGATTATCTTAACTTTCTCCTCAGTCTGTTTCAATAGGTCTGGTCCTACCAGCTTATCTTCGCCCAATTTAGTCCAACACCTTTGAGGTTCTACATTTCCTCCTATCTGATTGCTTCATATGGAGCCATTTGAATACTAGCTTGATAGCTATTGTTGTATCACAGTGCCAGTGGGAGGTATCTATCCCAACTCCCCTCAAACTCAATGACACAACTCCTTAGCATATCCTCCAGGATCTATCACATAATTCACATTGTTACTATCATTTCAATTTATTAATTGCGAAAATTCAATTAATTCTTAAGTTCACCTTGATTACTCATTCTGATTGTCTATCCGTCTGAGGATGAAAAGCCGTGCTAAAACAGAGTTGTGTGCCTAAGGCTTCTTACAACTTTTTCCATAATCTCGATGTAAACCTTGGGTCTCGCTCAGATATGATGGAAAGTGGGATTCCATGCAGTCTAACTATCTCACTAATATACAATTCTGCTAGCTTCTTCAGTGAGTAATCAGTCCTAACTGGCAGAAAATGTGCTGACTTCGTCAATCTATCCACTATCACCCACACTGCATCATGCTTCTTTTGGTTGAGAGGTAGACCACTTACAAAATCCATAGTGACCCGGTCCCATTTCCATTCAGGTATGCTCATAGGCTGTAGCAATCCTGATGGAACTTGATGTTCTACTTTGACTTGCTGACATGTCAAACATTTAGTTACATAGTCAGCTATATCCCTCTTCATACCAGGCCAGCAATAATGAGGCTTCAAATCATTATACATTTTTGTGCTTCGCGGGTGCATAGCATAAACACTAGTGTGTGCTTCTTTTAAAATACCAATCTTCAGTTCCCCATCATCTGGTACACACACTCTTCCTCTGTAGTACAGACACCCATCTGCTTTCACCTCATAATCAGTTTCCTTCCCCTCAAGAATTTTACCCATAATGGCCATTAATTTTTCATCTGCCCTCTGCCCATCTTGTATCTGCTGTAGCAGGGTTGGCCTCACTTGCAACTCAGCTAAAATAGCTCCATCTTGAGCTAAGGATAGACAGGCATTGAGTGATCTTAAAGCTGTAATGGACTTCTTGCTCAAAGCATCAGCAACTACATTTGCCTTGCCAGGATGATAATCTATCACACAATCATAGTCTTTTAGGAACTCAATCCATTGCCTCTTTCTAAGATTGAGCTCCTTCTGGGTTGGCAAATATTTTAAACTCTTGTGGTCTGTATATATGTAGTATTTTTCACCATACAAGTAGTGCCTCCATATCTTCAGTGCGAAGATAATTGCTGTAAGTTCTAGATCATGGGTAGGGTAATTCTGTTCATGTGGCCTTAACTGCCTAGAAGCATAGGCTATCACTTTCCCCTCTTGCATCAACACACACCCTAGCCCATTATGCGAGGCATCACTGTAAACCACAAAGTCTTTTACCGATACTAGCTGTGTTAACACTGGTGCTTCTGTCAACATAGCCTTTAGCCTCTCAAAACTAGCTTGGCACTTGTCGTTCCAGCCAAATTTCACATTCTTGTGCAACAACTTGGTCATTGGAGTAGTTATAAGAGAGAACCCCTTCACAAATATTCTGTAATACTCAGCTAGCCCCAAGAAACTTCTGACCTCAGTTCTATTTCTAGGAGGCTTCCATTCCATCACTGCTTCTATCTTTTTGGGATCCACTCTAATCCCCTCAGCTGATACTATGTGTCCAAGTAAAGAGATTTCACTCATCCAGAAGTCACACTTGGACAGCTTAGCATGCAGCTTCTTTTCTCACAGAGTTTGCAGAACAATTCTCAAATGTTCATCATGTTCTTCCCTGGTCTTAGAATACACCAGAATATCATCAATAAAGACCACTACAAACCGATCTAAGTATGGATGGAAGATACGGTTCATAACATCCATAAATGCTACTGGTGCATTTGCTAACCCAAACGGCATTACTAGAAATTCATAGTGCCCATACCGAGTTCTGAATGCAGTTTTTGACACATCTGCATCCTTTACCCTTAACTGATGATACCCTAATCTGAGATCAATTTTTGAAAATACACCAGCTCTCTTCAACTGATCAAACATATCGTCAATTATGGGCAATGGATATTTATTCTTCATAGTTACTTTGTCCAACTGCCGGCAATCAATACACAATCTCAAAGTTCCATCCTTCTTCTTCACAAATAGCACCGGAGCTCCCCATGGTGACACACTGGGGCGTATGAACCCCTTATTAAGCAACTCTTGTAACTGAGTTTTCAACTCCCTCAATTCAGTGGGTGCCATCCTATAAGGAGCAATAGAAATGGGTACTGTACCCGGCATTTCCTCAATAGCAAACTCGACTTCTCTTCCTGGTGGTAAACCAGGCAACTCCTCAGGAAACACATGCAGGAAATCTTTCCTTTGTGGGTATATCACACAGGTTTGGCTTAGCCTGCCTAGTATCAACCACATGTGCTAGGTAAGCCTCACAACCTTTTCTCATCAATCTTCTTGCAACTGTGGCTGAGATAACATTGGACAAGAAATCTGTCCTTTCTCCCACAACAATGATCTCATTACCCTCACAAGTTTTCAAAGAAATCCTCTTCAATTTGCAATCAACTATTGCCTGATGACGTGATAACCAGTCCATACCCAAAATCATGTCAAACTCATGGAAGGGCAACTCAATTAGGTCTGCCAAGAATTCATACCCTTGAATCCTCAACGGGCAACCCTTATACACTTTATTCACTACCATACTATGACCTAGTGGATTTGTGACTAGAATGTCTTAATCACTCTCCTCTACTAGAACTCCCCTCTCCATTGGTAATTTGATGCAAATGTAGGAATGAGTGGATCCTGGATCCACCAATGCATGCACAAAAGTGTTGCAGAGGGAAAACGTACCCCTGATGACATCTGGGGCATCTTGCTCCTCCTGAGCTCTGATGGCATAGGCCATGGCAGGTATTCTAGTGTCTGGCCTCTCAGCTAACTCAGATCTGAGGCCTCGGTGATGGACCGGTGCCTCGAGTTTCTGGACTTCCTACCCCTTTGTGGTACAGGAGCAGGTCTATCAGTTTGTGTTGGAGCGACTGTAGTAGTCCTCTTCGGACAATTCTTGATCTGATGTTCTATCGATCCACACCGTAAGCATGCACTGGTCACTCGCCAACATTCCTCCTTATGCCACCGATAGTCTTGACAAGCGAGAAGATCACGGTGGTTCCCTAAACAACGTCACTGGAGGCGCCTTGATGGTGTGGGTGGCCTCTCCTAGGTGTGAGCGTAGTGCAGGCCCCTAAGGCGACCACGACCACGACCTGTGGTGGTCCTAAACTCTGAGCAGGAGGACCCTTACTCTTCTTCTTTGGGAAGCGAGAAAATGTCTTTGGGTGACCGGACCCCTCTTCTGCTGTCTTTCCCTTCTATTTTGTTCATTGATTCTAACCCTTTCCACTTTTGATGCAGCAGTGATTTCCAATGCTGTGATCATGACTTTAATGTTGTTATTGAGCCCTTCTTCAAACCTTTGGCACCTCTCTGCCTCTGTAAGGACTATCTCCCTCCCATATCTGCTCAGTCTGACAAACTTACGCTTATACTCAGCCACTGACAACTGTCTCTGTCTTAGACTGATAAATTCTCTTCTTCACTCTTCTAAATACACTTTGCTCACATATTTCTTCCTAAACTTTGTAAGGAAGAATTCCCAGGTGATCCGTTAAGGTTGCACCTCACTGGTTACTGTGTCCCACCATTAATATGCGTAATCCTGAAGTAGGGACATAGCACCCGCTAGGTTCTACTCAGGGGTGTAGTTTAGCTGTTTCAGCACTCTGATGGTTCTATCCAACCAGTTTTCTGCGGTCATGGGATCATCCTGCCTCTTCCCAAAGAAGTCTACAGCCCCATGCTTTCTCAATTTCTCTAAATGAGATTTCTGTGGTGCTGGTGGAGGTTGTGGCTGTGGTTGTGGTAGTGGTATTGCCCCTATCATTTGTCTGTAGAATTCAGTCATTTGCTAAAATAGAGCAAACTAAGGTTGGGCAGGTGCCTCAGCTGCTGGTGGAGCAGATTCTCCCCTACCCCCAGATTCAACTCTTAGTGGAGCACGACTTTCTACCTCTTCCTCAACTGCTCTTTGCGAAGCAGGATCCATATCCTATTCAAAAATAAGAAAACAAACAGATCTGCATCAGTGTCACCTCAATACTTACAAATGCAATGCAATGGTATGCACTCTATCTAGGCCCAGAAACACCTAAACCGATGCTCTGATACCAATTGTAACAGTCGGGCTCCAACCACTAGAGGAATTGTTCACTTTGGCCATAAGCCTCATGGTTTTATCCCATAGGTGGAATGGAGAACTTCCCAGGAGGTCACCCATCCTAGCATTTCTCTCAAGCGAGCACGCTTAACCCTGGAGTTCTTCCAACTCTCCAGGCTATTCCACCAAAAGGCGCCTCTAGTGATTAGTTCCCCTATCTTATATATCATTACTTTATGAACCCAAGACCAACTCCGTGCTTTGCCGATGTGGGATTTGCCTAAGGGACCTCTTTTTCCCCCTTTCGGGACTCAGCATCCTCGCTGAGGTTTGCCCCACCATCGCCCAAGAGGATACGCGAGCAGCTCTGATACCACTAAATGTGACACCCCTTACCCGTCTATAGTGTAGCCGAGCAAGTTATGCCACTCAGTATGCCGAAGCACCAATTTATGTTTCTAATACAATTTATCCCTTTTAATTCATTTATTTTCAATTTTTGATAAATATGGATTTTTTCACAAATTTTATAGAAAATCCGGTAGAGTGTCGGCTGTAAATTAGAAAAACAGTTCTTCTAAACCTGTTTAAAAACACTTCCAATATAATTTCCAAATCCAAACTCCATTATACACATTTCAAGTCAATCTCAAATCACAATACTATTTTTAAAACTTTTCTGTTCACTTCATCACTTGAAGCATATTCATAAATATTTCTCAACATTTCATTTATCAACATATATTATGCAAAAAATTTCAATAATATGAAATTTCATATATTTACATTAATACATAATTACAAGAGTTTATAGTTACAATCCAAACTAATACAAAATGCCAAAATACAAAATGCTCCCAAAATCCTATGTCCTACCATATGCACTGCAGGTGTGAGGTGACTCGGGACTTCAGATGCAAATCTGAAGGCTCACGATCCCGATGTCTGCTTGGGCTCGGCTAGGTCTCGATACTGCGCGTGGCAAAAGCGACGCGCTAACCAATTCTGCTTAGTGGTGACAATATAAAATAAAATAAAATAAAATGAATATGCAGAATGTGTGTTTACATTTTTGGTAGGCTTAACTTCTGATATTATTTGCATTATTATTCGATTAAAATTTGGTAATGTTTATTATCATTGCCCGAGTAACCCATACTAATTGACTGGACTGGACAAATGGGTAAACTGGCACTGGGTACTAAGTACCTCGGACCATCATACCTTCGGTCACATTGTGTCTCCCGATGTGTAACAGAACAGTTAATAAGCTATCATAATTATCGGGGTTAAAACCCAAGTGTAATAATTCAAATAACATAGCCAATGGCTATTGTGCCACAGAATGGCATGGGAAGTCATGAAACACAGAATGGCATGAAGCCATATGCAGTACTACTAACAGAATCCTATTGGCATGCCAAGCTATCCAAACTAATCTTGCTAGGTATACTAGGACATTTTACAATTTTAAGTTTCACAATTTTTGGAATTTAAGTTTTAGTGTTACTATTCCATTCATTGGTCAACAAAAATGTTGACTTTTGCATAGGCAATAGGTACATTGGTCTTAATATCATCAACATACCACATTTTGCATTCAAAATTTGTTAGTATTGGTTGCCAATACCATTTCTAAGCTTAATGTTAGTTGGGCAGAATTTTCACTTTTTATGCCTTGTATTTACTGTTCCATTGGTCAATTTTCTGATTGGGAATTTGGCAAATTGATCAACATGAAAGTTGTTTCTTATTTTGTCTAATTGCATTTTCTTTTTCGAATCACTCCATTTAGAGTTTTGTAACTCATGTTATGGTCCAAAAACCACAACTGGCAGAGTTGAAATTACATCGAGAATTTACGGGTGACCATATCTGATGCAATGAACAGTGATTGCAACTCACCTTTTGAATATGTTCTGATCATAATTTGGGTTAGGTTTCTTCATGAAAGTTTTTGGTCTATATCTCAGCTTGTTGCTGGTAAATTTCAGGTCAATTGGACTTTTCTACACTGATTTATGGCCAAATGACCAAACATTGTTCATTTGGTCATTTTGCCCAGGCAGACTGCAAGTCACTCGGATTAGGGCAAGCTTTTGGTCCACTTAGTTTGGTTTTATGAGCATAGTTTCTTCACCAAAGTTGTGCCATTATGTGTCTAGTTTCATGTCCAATTGGCATTGCACCAATTGAACCTCTACAATTCAAGTTATGGCTGCCCAAACCTGCTAGACTCATGTCCAATTCTGTAGGTCACCTAGGGCAGCCACACCAAACCCAAATCCCATCACTCAACACACTTCATTTTTGGTTTAAACAGAACTAAATGGTCACTAATTGACCATTAAAACTCACTTTAACCATTACATGATCAAAGTCTCCATTTTATACCCAAACCCTAACCCATTCCATATCAATTCATGCATTCACTTACCTTTCACCATTCTAAAAATAGGTTAGTGTTATGGGCAGCCACAATACCAAATTTATTCAAGGAAAATAATCAAAACCCCACCCTTCACACAGCTATAGAAAATGGAGGTTTACATAATCATCAATTTCATTTAAGTTTCTCTCATTTTCTAGCTCAATTTTTGTCCTTAAACATGCATTTCAAAAAGAAAGCAAGGATTGGTCACTAACCTCTAAGGAGTGAGCTTTCCAACTTACTAAAGTTCTTCCTTTTCTTTTCTTTTTGCTCCCAAAAGACTCACCAAGATGATAGAATAAATTTTTGTGTTGGGAAATTTAAGTTTTAATGGATGGAAAACCAATAAATTAAGCTTGGTAAAGCTTGGTTATGGAGGGCTATGGTGAAGGTGTGTGTGACGTCAAAGAGAGAAAGAAGAAAAGAGGTTCTGATTTTTGTTTCCTTTTGCAGCCCATTTTATCTCTTTTAAATAGAGTTATGTCATGTGTCAATGTTAGATTGGGTGGGAGAACTTTAATGACATCATTATGATGTCATAATGCTATTTTTTTTATTTCTTCTCCATTTCTTGTCTAATTAATTTCAATTAAATTTTTAACAACATTTAGTCATATTTTATGCTATATAAATTATTTATTTAACTGGACAAGTTGGCCAAAAATCATATCGAAAGACGAAATGACCAAAATGCCCTCTGTTTGGCTTAACGGGCCTAAATTGTCTGTACCAATTGAAAATTTTTTCTAAGTATTTTCTTGGCATTCTAATGCCATAAGAACGTCAATGACCCTTCTCTGGAGTCCCAATAATTATTTTATAATTTTTTCCTTGGGTCTGGGGCTTCTAGTTGCGAGAACTGCAACTCTCACTAGGTTACCCATTGCTAGGGCAACGGCTTATTTAACTTGGTTGTATTTTATTATTAATATTTGAGTTAATTATGGTTTCTCACTTTAGTTTAAATATTTTTTTGGACGTTCTAGCTATCCGGACCGACACTGGTCACCAGAACAGTAGACTGTACGGACCAGCTAAAGTGAGGATGTTACATTTACAGTAGAAAATAATACAAGTGTTTATAATTTACATGATGACATGAAGATCTAAATACAAAATATAATTTTATGAAAATACAAAAGAGAATCCTAGTACCCTACCAAAATACACTGCATATGAGAGGTCACATAGTACACTGGTAGATTTGACTCTCACCCAGTCTAGGGTCTACTGGGCTCATGCTCTGTATCAACTGTACCTACGCATCGCAAAAGCAACACGCTAAGCAATACTGCTTAGTGGTGCCAATAATAAAACAAAAATAACTAAAAAGAAATAAACATGCAAAGTGTATGCTAACAATTTATGCAAACTGAGTTTCTGGCAATTATTTACAGTAATCTGATACTTTTTATGTTAATTATTTAATTAAAATTTGGTTAGATTTATATTGATTGCCCAAGTAACCTATACTAGTTGACTAGACTAGATAAACGGGTAAACTAGCACTGGGTACCAAGTATCTCAGGCTGTCACACCATCGGTCACATTGTGTCTCCCGATGTGCAACAGAATAACTAATAAGCTGTAATAAATATTAGGTACGAGGCCAAGTATCACAATAGTGTCACAATGGCTAAAAGCTATAAAATCACGAAATGGCCACATAAGCCATAAATCACAGAATGGCATGGTGCCATATGCAGTACTGCTATCAGAACCCTGTTGGCATGCCATCCTATCCAAACCAATCTTATTAGGTCTACTAGGGCATATTATAAAGCTTTTAATTGAATATTTGTGTTTAACATGTAAGGTTACTATTTATTTTACTATTTGAGTTAAAATATTGACTTTCTTATACATAATAGTTACATGAGTTCTAACCACATGAAATTACCATATTTTGGTTCACAAATGTGTTGGCATTGGTTGCCAATTAATACTTAAAACTAATAGGAAATAAATCAAAAATTTCAGTTTTGGGTGCTAGAGTTCACTGTTCCTTTAGGCAATTCTACAATGAGAATTTTGCCAAATGTTGTAAATCAAAGTTGTTCCTTTATATGTCTTCTTTAATTCCCTCTTTGAATCACTCCATTTGGAGTTTTCTAGCTTAAGTTATGCTAATTTCTTTTAGGCTTGCCAGATTGGTATCTACCCAGAATTTTTGGGCAGAAATGGTTCTAGCAGTTTTGATACCCTGACTTTGGTTAGCAATTCAGATGGGTTATGGTCAGAATTTGGTTTGGCGTTCTTCATGAAAGTTGTTCTAAATTTTCTAATCTTTTCATTAATATAAATTTCAGGTCAATAGGAATTTTCTGCGTTGAGTTATGACCATTTGAATAAATACTGTTCATTTGGTCATTTTCCAGGACAATGATTGGTCACCCAGATTAGGATAGTTTTTAGGTCAATTTGGGTTAGTTTTCTGGGCAGGGTTTCTCCACCAAAGTTGTGCCATTATGTGTATAGTTTCATGTCTAATTAGCATTACACCAATTGAACCTACACAACTCAAGTTATATCTACCCAAATCTGCTGGACTCACATCTAACCATGCAGGTCCTGTGAGGCAGCAAACCCAACCTCAAATCCAAAGCCACAATTTACTTTAATTCCTCAGAAAACATAGCCAAATAGTCACTAATTGACCATTAGGACTTCCATTCACCAACACATGAGCAAAACCCTAATTTTGCTCAAGTCCCCAAATTCTCAAAGTTCAATTCATGCATTAATCTTACAATTTCAACTTATATCATGTCCTTAAACATGAATTGAGTGAGAGAGAGAATAAATTGGGCACTAACCCTAGTTGAAGAGTTTCTCACACTTTCAAAACCTCTTTTTTCCTTTCCTTTTTGCTGCCTCAACTTTACAAAAGTATAAAGATCAAATTTAGTGAAGACAAGGTAAGGTTTTATGGTGATTTAAGGTGGGATTTGAAGCTTTGTTGAGATGGCAATGGTGGAACACCATGGAGCTGGTTCGGCCAGCTGAAGAAGAAAGACAATTCTAATTTTTTTTTCTTAATTCTTATCTCTTTTATTTGTTTTAAGAAGACTAGCTAAATGGTGATTGGTGGGAGGGTTTTAAATGACATCATTATGATGTCATAATTAGGCATTTTATTTATTTTTTTTCTTTCATTTCTAATCACTTCAAATTAATTTTTCATCAATATTAATTCATATTTTATTTCATATAATTTATGTGCTTAATTAGATAAGTTGGTCAAAAATCATCTCTGAAGACGAAATGACCAAAATGCCCTCCGTTTGGCTTAATAAGCTAAAATTGTGTGTACCGATTGATTAAATTTTCTTTTTGTTGTCTTAGAATTTTATTATCATTGAAACCCCAATAATCCTTCCCTGAAATCCCAAAAATTATTTCATGGAATTTTCCTCGGGTCTAGGGTTGCTAACGGCCTTCACCTTCACTTCCCGTTAGGGTCACTCATCGTTGAGACTATGACTCATTTAACCTTAGTGCATTTCATTTCTAAAAATTTTCCTTAATTTTTCTTATCATTATTTAGTTTATTTATAACTCCTCACTCTAGTCTAATTATGATTCCAAATATTTTAACTGCCCAGACCGACATTGGTCACTGGAATAGTAGAATGTACGGATTAGCTAAAGTGAGGATGTTATAAAGAAAATAAGTGAACTAAAGCCTAAATCGGTTAAATGAGACGAGGTCCCAGCGATGGGTAATAGACCCGACAAGTAACTACGAACTCAGTTGCTACTCTAAATTCATGTGGGATCCCGTGACATTCTAGGTCAAAGAATAATTGCAAAACTATTGGGAATGTGAAAACCATAGAAAACAAAAGAGAATAAGCTCAAATAAGTAAATCAGAACTTAAAGTCTCATCGGACATTATTAAAAAGATGGATTATAACCGATGAGGGGCATTTTGGTCAATTCAGTCATTGAGGTGACTTTTGACCTAAATTTTCATTAAATTATCGAGATTAAAATAATGAAAAGAAATTAAAAATATAGAAGTGTAAGGAAAAGAAAATGAAAGAAAATAAATATCCAAAATCTAATTGAACTATGACATCATGATGACACTAGCATGACACAATTAAAAATTATAATTTTAATTATTTAAATTTTGTAGATAATTATCTATATAAAAGACCAAAAATTCAAGAAAGATCCATTGTCTTCTTCTCCTAGTTAGGCCACCTCTCTTCTCTCTCCCCATTCCATTTTCCTCCATTGATGAATATTTTGAGCTTCTAAAACCCTAGTTCTAGTCCATAAATTTCACAACCCCTTTAATAAGAACTTGATAATCAAGCTTGGGTAAAAGATTGAGAGCAAAAGATTAGAAGAAAACTTGAAGATTAGAAAAGTTGGAAGAACTTCAATAGAGGTAGGCCACTCTTTCAATTTAATTTGTTGTATACTCATAGAAATAAGTTTGAATTACATGAAAAATTGAAAAAATCATACTTGTACGGGGGGAAGGAAAATTCGGCCATCTTAAGGACTTGAGGGTTTGATATGTTTTTAATTGAATTGATGTGGAATTCTAGGTTAAATGAAGTTGTGTGCATGATTAGTGAAGTGAATTGCATGGATTGCATGGAATTAGGAAGATGGAGAAATTAAGGTTTATGGAGAATTAGGATTTTGTTGTAGGTTTTTCTATTGATGTTTGTAATGGTATGTTTTGGTCATTTTAAATGCCTTGAGTGTGAATTAGTATAGGATTGATGAATGGAATTGATGAATTGGTAGTGTGCCATATCTTTGGAATCTCAGCGGCTTGGGTCGATCCATTTAGATGGTTATAAGTTGAGTTACATAGCTCCAATTGGTGTGAAGCCATTTAGAGATGAAACTTAAGATATAGGGCTATAATTTTCATGAAGTGACCTTGTCCAAAAATTGACCATAAGTTGCCCTAAAAATTGCTTGAATCTAGAATTGGTTGTCACACCCTACCCCTCTGTAAGGCATAACATGATCCCATAGTATACCTAATGAATTACCAACTCCGTCTACTGATAATCCATTAAATACACTACAAGGGATTTTAAAAACTTTTCTTACTTCTTTTACAGTGGTGAGCACTATTTACAGGTGTTAAAAACCTTTTTGAACTGAAGTGATAGAACTAACACATTTGAATTATTTGGAGTTTCTGTAAAAATTTTGGCAGAGTGCCATCTGTATTTTGGATAAAACAGTTCTTCAGAAAACCTGTAAAAAGCACTTCAATAGATTTCCAAATCTCAACTCCAACATATTTCTCAACACAACATTTTTCTCAACTCAAATTCACAGTGATTTTGAAAGACTGAGGTAAAAGAAATATAATACAATTTTTACAAGCCAAAATAACTCATAATTATTTTGCAACTTCAGTGTACAATTTTTATTTACAACTGCTCAAAACCAACAACAATATGTTCATACAGTGAACATACATTACATTACAAAATACAAAATATTGGTATACTCATTATACCTGGTAGTCTCTCGCTGGAGATACTAGCAGCCTAGTCTGCTGCCCTGTCTGTCTCTCTACCTGCGACAGCAATAAAAAGCTATCGCTGAGACAAGGTCTCAGTGGTGCACAACATTAACTAAATACAAATTTAAATCACAATTCATAATTCAAATAAATAGTGGATACTTAAAAACCATAGTTATATTCAAGACTATTCTGAAATAAGGAATTTAACACTATATCTAATAAATCTCAATAATCAAAACATAGTTAAATTCGAAAGACGATAAATGTCAATAAGAATTTAAACTTCATTCTAAATTATCAAATCGCATAACAACACAATTTAGTCGAATAAGTTAAGAATACGGTGTTGCCAATTCACTCTGGCTGAAGCCATGACACAAATTTCCGATCAATGCCGCGTTGTACACCACGACAAAGCAATCACAAGCCCACTAATCGAAATCAATGAGGAAGGGAGCTAGCTATATAATGAGTACTCATCCGATCACCTCAACTGGTAAACCAGAGAGGGAGAAAAATAAACGATCACGACTCCATAAATGGAGAAGGAAAATAACGATCACAACCCCATAAAAGGAGAAGGAATGATATGATCTTTGTCATGCTAAGTGTGAACAAAAAATCAATTCCAAACATTTTATTCAAATGATTCGTGAGAATCCAATAAATTTCCAAATTTATAATTTTATTCACAAAATGGCAACACAATTCATAATTATCTTTAATTTCCACAAAAACCATTTACGGTGCTTTTCAATCAATAGTATCCAACAAATCATTTACAATACTTTTCAAGCAATAAATATCCATTCAAACACATTTCCACAATTTAAAACAATAATGTACAAATAGTCATAATTCATTTCAATTGAAAAATTCAAAAGAAATAATATTGTGCACAAACACAATTTAAATCAATAACATACAATTAATTATATGAAATCTTATTCAGAGTAAAATCAGTTGAAAACTAGTTGTGCGCAAACCTCTGATAATTGTCTCCTGGTCTGGACTCAGTGTTTCCTTCCCTTTTCACGAGTCTTTTAGTGGAGAAACACAATTTGAAGTGTTTCAGTACTAAATTAAATTGTCTCTAACGATAATGTTCGATAAGTAATTCACTGAAGGCTATTATTTGCTCAATCACCTAATATACCGACCCTCGATGCGTTTAGGTAAATTAGGTTTTAGTGTCATTAATATGTCACATTCGATAGGGTTTTAGGATTGGTACGTTTTACCAAACTCATTTCCTTGTTTAGTGCATTTTAATTAAACTTGCTGGATTCCAGGATACTTGTTTGACCTAGCCGGACGACCTAGTTCCCTCGATTTTTGGGTTTCGGTCAAAACTAAAAACTTGTAGATCTATGTCTTATGGAACGCGGGGCAAAATTTTAGGTCATTCTGAGTTAAGTAGACCAAGTTATGGTCATTATACTATTGCTGGTCAATTGGCATCAAATTAGGTCAATTTTAGGTCAATTTGGTCAACTTTGGTTCGGCAAGTTTTTGGACCCGAACTTGTGCAAGCTGTTTGACTTGCTTATGGTCATTTCTGGGCTTTGGTATCTTCATAAGACTTGTAGGTATGGGTCCTAACTATTCATGGTTAAAATTTCAGGTCAATTGGACCTGTTTTGAGTGAGTTATGGCCTAAACACTAACTGCTGCCCAATTGGTCAGTTTTTAGGTTTCAATTGCACTTAATCCGAATTTGTCATTTTTCATGTTACCTTGCAAGCAGAATTTTGGTATGCTTTCTTGATGAAAGTTGGCACATTTTGTGCCTAGTTTCACCTCCAATTGGTCTCATACCAATTGAGGTTACACATTTAAAGTTATAGGCTAAAATGCATACTGCCCTTAATTACCTTGCTTAAACATACCTGAATTACACACTTACATTACTATATGTCCACTTCCCTTACCAATTCTGTTTTGGTTCATTGCCAAAACCATATTCCACTTTACATTAACATCACTTTGGGCAGATTACAAACATCCTTAATACACTAATTAAAACTCACATTTACAAAGTCTAAATACAATCACATATACACCTAACATTACAAATTCTTACATACACTTTACACAATCACTCTATATACATATCCATCAATCCTCAATGTCAATATTCTGCCAATACCTTCATGAACACATACATTTATCCAAGAGTTCCAAGGCTGCCGAAAATGTTCCTCAATACCAAAGTATCATACAATTCATCAATTTCCATCCCAAGTGCAAAATTCACCATATACATATGGAATAATTTACTAGGACATTAAATCACCATAACCAACATAATTTCTCATCAAATATATGCACAAATATTTCATCAAATACATACCTCCATGGCTGTCCAAAATGGACATCTCAATAACTCTTCAAACTTGAAAATTTTCTTCACAAAACCAACACCCATAACATGAACACAAAGTTTAACAAAGCAATCTTCCAAAATACAAACTTACCTTATGGTTGGAACTTGCCAAACCTTGATTAAACTTCTTAATGTTGGTATCAAACTCTTCCTTGTGATGTGGGGATAAAAATTAATTAAGACAAGTAAGGAGAATTTAGCTTGAAAATGGGTGGAGTGTGGCATGGAAGTGGCGGCCATGGGAGGATTTTGGAGAACTTGTTTCGGCATGGTGATTCCCAAGCTTGAAGATGAAGTTTGAGTGGGAGTAATCTGCCCACTTATGAGTATATTTAATCCATTTTATAATTGTTAGTGGTCCACTCACTCAAATTAATCATATAATAAGCTTAACTCCCATTTATTCCACATTAAACCCTTAATTTTTGTTATTTACTTTAGGTACCACCAATTTAATTTTTCATTATATTTTCTAAGTGTAATATTATTTATTTTTAATGGACATTTAGGTCAAAAGAAAATTCAGTTTGTCAAATGACCATAATGCCCCTGTTCGGGTTGCATTCCCGATTTTTCGGTAACACCGGGTTTTGTCTGTTTTTCGATTTCTCACTTTTCCTTGTACTAATAATTTAATTTTTCTTTAATATTTCTAATGATATTTATACTTCAATTGATGTCTCTTTAAGTCCTAAAAATATTTTCCAGGGTTCTCCGCGGTCGAGACCAGATCCAACGGTCCTGTAGTGACTTCCCGGTGCGGTCACCCATCGTTAGGGTTCCCAGCTCGCTTAACTTGATCACATTTCTTTGCTATTATTTTTCCTTTGTTTTTCTTGTATTTTATTTTCTTGTATTTCATTATTTTATGTCTTCTCACTCATATCGAAGTGTAGTTCTAGGCATCCTAGCTGTCCGGACAACACTGGTCACCGGAGCAGCAGAACGCACTATCGAACATAGGGGTGTTACATTGGTGTTTTGGACCTGACCAGAAATGACCAAATGAACAATACATATCAATTAGGCATAACTCACTCTACACATGTTCAAATTAGGTGATTCTTGAACCAATGGAAACATAGTATAACACTTCTTATGAAGATCATAAACCCAAATTATAACCCTAACTTGGTCAAATTGCTAAGCAAAGTTAGTCTATCAAATCTGCCTGATTCTGGACTAACCTAGGAATCCTAGACAAATGGCCATCCAACCGAGTTTGGCAAAAATGCCATAACTTGGGCTACAAAACTGCAAATGTAGTGATTCTAAAGCCAAAATGTTCATACACATAGAACTACAATTTTTGTGTTTTGACCAGAACCCAGATCCTAAAGTAACTTAGGGAAATTGTTAGGAGAATTCAGGACTTTCCAATCTGGAATTCCTGCAGTAGAATCATTTTAGCCATTTGACCCCAGGATAGTAATTAGACTATAACTTTCAATAGAAAAATCCAAATGGGATGAGACAAAATCATCTGGAAACCTAAGAATCAAGACTACAACTTTTGTTTGGGAACCTTATTCAAATTCTAGATGTAAAATCCTTAAATGTTAAATGCAAGAGCTAACAGGAACTTGAAATCACAGATATGCAGGTTAATGAGTCCATAACTCACCCTATACAACTTCAAATTTAGAAATTCTTGAACCTGTGTAACCATGAGACATAGAGGAACAACTCATATGAAGAACACTAAGCCAAATTATAACTATAACTAGTCCAATTAGCTTGACAAATTTGAGTTCCAGAATCTGCCTTGATCTAGAACAACATTGGTCATTGGATTAGTACTTGGTAAATTGACCATAACTAGAGCAAAAAAAGTCCGAATGGAGTGATTAAAATTGGAAAATAAAACTAAGACATAGAGAGACAATTTCCATGGAGAACAGCTCTCCAAATTATGATTAGAACTAAGTTGAAAATGTGTTCCAAAGTCAAGGTTCAAAACTGTCTAGAGCCCAAAATCAACTAGAACTTATGAAGTCATTAGAATTTTATTTAGTTGACTATAAATGGGAATTAGAATGGGTATTAAAGTTTGGTAATTGTGTGATTTTAGTGGACAAAGAGACTTCCAAAGAAAGGAAGGCTTAAGACAAATAAAGAGATCCAATTTAGGTTTGTGTGCAACTAATCCTTTGCTTTGTTTTTTTTTTTTTTTCACTTTGAATTTGATTTAAATAAGCTATTATGAATGAGTTTGAATTTTCCCCTCGCATTTTGAGAATTTTGATTTTTGTTAAATGAACTTTTGATCTTGGAAAGGTGAATGTTGGCTCCTTTTATATTATTATAGTATAGGGGTGGGCCAGTTTTAAATGAAATTTTAAGTGTTTTGAGAATTTGCATGTTGCTAACCCTTTTGGGTACTTGTTTGAATGAAATGTGATAGTGGACATGGTTTGAAACCATAGTTGACATGACTATGTGATTTGTATTCCTCACTAGCTTATCTAGTGAGATGAATTGGATTTGTTTTCCCTCTCTAGCTAGAGTGTTGAGGTGTGTTGCCAGTTGAGGACGGATTGAATGAGTACTCATATTTGCTTGCTAGCCCTTGTATTCCCCATTAGCCTTTGGTTAATGGGATAAATTGGAAATTTGTGTCATGTCCTAACTGTGTGGTTTTCAGCAAACTTGTGTTTTATGATTGTTTGGAATAAAATGTGATTTTATTAAATGATTCTCTCGTTTTAGAAATATTGTAATATTGTACATGTGTTTGAAATTAGGATTGATTAAGTTTTGGCAAATTATGATTTATATTGAACTCAAAGTTTTAAGTTGTTCACTTCTGAGTTCACCACTCAGCGATTGCTTATTTTTGCTGTCATAGGCAAGGAGATAGATAAAGTAGCAGAGTGAGCTGCTTGTAGCAGTAGTGAGAGCAGTGTTTTGGACTATCCTCGGGTATATTTGTTGTATACTTTGTACTTTATTTTTTAATACAAAGTTGTCCTAACGTTTCAAAAGACAGAAGAGCAATTGTATAAATAATATTGTAATAAAATTTGATATCTTTTGAATGTAAAATTTGTATATGAATATTTAATTGATTTGTATATATATATATATATATTTATATATGATGAGCATATTTTCTTTGTGTTTGTGAATGTTATGATTTTATAATTTTGTTTTTCCACAGGTTTGAAGAACTATTTTGTTACATTTTTAGCCGGCACCATGCCGAATTTTGTAAAATTCTAAAAATGCCAAATTAATCCAAATTAAAATTTTATGAAATGCATCTAATTTGAAAACATTTTAATAATTCTTTTATCCTTATTGTCACTTAAATAAGAAATGGAATTGTTTTAAAATCCCTTGTAGTATATTTAATGAGTTATCAGTTGGCGAAGTTTGGTAATTCATTAGTTATACTGCGGGATCATGTTATGCCTTACAGAGGGATAAGGTGTGACATGTTTTAGTGGTATTAGAGCTGTTTTTCAAAGCATGTTATGAACTATGAATTTGAAATATTTTCTTGATAAGTTCAACTGCTCAATGTCATTAATTGATACATATAGTGCATTACATTATGAATATGAACTAACGGAGAGAAATCTCCTTGTGTTGGATGTCAGGGAGTAGAAATTTTTGTAAATTGAAATTGAAGAAGGTGATTGCTCGATGAAGCGATCGATTCTTGGTGAGAGGAAGCCCTAGCTCCTCGAGAATCTTGCGTGGTCACCGCACCAGCTCCACCAATGTAGCAATTCCCTACACAATTTTCGCAATAAATGGCTGCTTTATTCCAACAAATGGCTAGAAATATGTCAGTCCAAACCCTATGTAAGCACCAGCAGTGCAACCCAACCCCTAGCTCAGTAATATGATAAATTAATAAAGTATGGGGCAACCAAGTTTAAAGGAATAGCAGATATGTTAGAAACAGAGTAGTGGTTGGAAAGAATAGAGAGGGTTTTCAAGAAGCTGCACTGCATGGATGACTTAAAATTTGAATACTCAGTTTCCTTACTGCATGGGGATGCATATGATTAGTGGAAGACCATCCCCCATAGTTTGGTGGAACCCCTAGTGTTGACTTGGGATGACTTTCTCAGAGAGTTCAGACAGAAATATGTGCTAGACACTTATGTGAATATGAAACTACAAGAATTTTTAAGTCTAAAATAGGGGAACTGATCAGTGGCCGAGTATGAGAGGGAATTCCCCAGCTTAAGCCACTATACCGGGAAACTACTCACTACCAGTAGAGACAGATGTAAAAGATTTGAGTCTAGTTTAAAGCCCAATTTGAGGTTATAAGTACTAGAGTTTCGGTATGACAACTTCTCTGAATTAATATCCCAAGCCCTAGAGTTAGAATGGATAGAACTGGAAGGGGCATGTAAGAAAGGAATAACTGAAAAAGAGAAGAGTGGGAAGCCTAGAGGTCAAAGTTCTAGTGGTAATTCTGGTAAGAGGAAGAACTTTAGGGGATAGAGTAGCAGAATATCTTGTAGGGGAAGGTTCTTAGGACAGAGGCCACCTAGATCCAATCAGTAGACATCCAGGAGTTCCTTCCCTCCCCATCCCTGTGAAACGTGCGGCAAGACCCATGGAGGGGTATGCTACAAGGTCATTGGTGCCTGTTACAACTATGGTGGTACGGGGCACTTTGCTAAAGGCTATACTAGTGCCCATAGATCTGGACCACAAACTACCACAGCTAAAGGATCTGTTCAAGGTTCTACCACCAGAGGTTTATAGTCAACCGATGGCGGAATCTGAGGTAGGGGTAGTAACTCAGGTAGCCAGGGCACTATAAACCATCCAGAGCAAAGTGGCACCCTAACTAGAGTATATACTATGCGACAGAGAGAGGAAGTTGAAACTTCAATGTGGTTACTGATAATTTCTCTATCTTTGGTAAAGATGTATATGTTTTATTTGATCCTAGCTATATACACTTGTATGTTAGTGCTAGTATTGTTTGCTTTGCTGCTGCACCATGCTTAAAAATGGACTTTGATGTGCTAGTGACTAGTCCATTAGGCTAGGAGGTCAGGGTAAATAGGTTGTATAAGGATTGTCCTTTGGCGATCCAAGGACATACTTTTCTATCTGATTTAATTAAAATGCCCTTCAGAGATTATGATATCATCTTGGGCATGGATTGTTTAGCCAGGCATCATACCATGATTGACTATAGACTGAAGATAGTCATTTTTGGTCTCTCTCAGTATGGTGATGTAGTAATACACAGGGAGAGGCAGCTGTCACCGTCAAATCTCATTTCAGCTGTTCTTGCATGGAAGATGATTAGAAAGGGGTGTGAAGCATACTTGGTCCATGTGATAGACACTCAAATGGGGAGTCCAGGCCTGAAGGATATCCCTATAGTGTGAAGCACCAGTTTTGTTTGTTAAGAAAAAGGATGATGAAGGAGCGGAAGCATGAAAAACACAAGTTTAGATCATTGAATTCAAAAATTTTTCACCTAGGGTCTCATGCATCATGCAAGATTTATTTTTATCTATTTGATTTCAATGATAAACAGCATATTAAAACTGTTGTAATATATTTTTGGATCTACATTTGCCATTTAAGATTTTAGAATTAACAGATTAATTCATTAAAACCCTAGATTAGATCAAGAACAAGTGCACTAACCTTTTTGATGCACTGCAGTGTGTTTGGCACCTTTGGGATGTGCCTAGGACACCAGATGTTATCCCTCGAGCTTGTCCACACCAAGATCAACAATGGTTGCCCCTTGAACAACTTCTAAAGCTTTTCCAATCAATTAGAAAATCAAGTTTTGCCTTTTGAGATATTACAGATGTAAACAGGACACTACAAACAATTTTTAGTATTTTTAATTCAAGAGATTGTTGGGAAATCTCTTTGAATTGACGAGAGATGAAGAAGATGAGAGGGAGAGCAAGGCAAGGGTGGCGGCACCTTTGGATGAATTAGCATATTATTATTTTTCTTTTCATCCTTTTCCTTATATAGCTAGGTCACCACTTAAAACCCTTGCCACATGTCACCTTCTGATTGGCTCTAGGTTTAATTTACCCAATCACATTGTGCCAAGTGTCAAACCTATATTTAATCTTGACTTTACATGATTAAAAGACATATGGCAAGCTTATGTGTAGTGCCATGTGTCACCATCTCATGGTGCCACATGTCACCCTATGAAATGACCAAAATACCCCTGTGTCTTAATTTTGAGTTCTTAACCCAAAATAATTATTTCTCTTCTTCTAATCAATTTATATCAAATATAAATTAATTAATTAATCTCTATTAATTAATTTCTCATAATTAAATTTATATTCAAACACTTTAAATATAAATTTAACTTATACTATACATCCAATAACCTAGATTTGATTTCAAGCTATGCTAGGAACTTTGCAATCTAATTGCAAACCAAACCTATTTAATTAATCAATAAAACTGTTTAATTAATTAATTAAATCATATTTAACTTGGTGATTACTTGTGTATGTGTGTGAATTACTAGGCTTATCAGTAATTGGCAATGAGATATGATATCAATTCTTAATATCATCAAAACTCTTTCTTACCATAAATGATTTCTCTAAATCATTTTATGCAGCTCAAAGACTATGGTTAACATGTGACACCCCTTACCCGACTACAGTGTAGCCGAGCAAGTTATGCCACTCAGTGTGCCGAGCACTCTATTTTATCTTAATTCATTTTTATTCTTCCTTTTGAATATAACTTGTGAAATATAATTTATTTAAGCCATTTATCGAAATTATAATTTATTTGAGGTTCCGAGAATTTTATAGAAAATCCGGCAGAATACCGGCTAAAAATGGAGAAAACCGTTCTTCGGAACCTGTGAAAAACACTTCCAATATTCATCATCTCAACATTTGTCAACCATTCATTTCTCAATTTCAATTCTCAATCGTTCATCTCATTTGATAGTCATGTAACAATCACAGATCAATATTCACTTTTCCATTTACAAACACAAATTTGCATTATTTACATGAAAATCAAAATACATTACATAAGTTTCATTACATATGAGAAAATCAAAATTTATTCTGAGAATGCCAAAATGACACCTAGTGTCCTACCAATGCAACTGCAAGTTGAGGTGACACGGACACTATGCAGAGCGTGAACGGCCTTACCCAATCGTGGTCTCTGGGCCCTCTGTCCAAATCTTGATTACCTACAGCGTTGCAAAGCGACAAGCTAAGCATCTGACTTAGTGGTGCCAATAATACAAGAAAATACAATATGCAAATAAAAATAATAATAATTTCCTTGCTATTGTGTTCATAAGAAATGAATAATTACTAACTTATTGTTTATTCGAGGGGTAAACAGGTTTCATGATATTAAGTTCTTCATGCATTTCGTTAATTATTTTCTTCATGATATTGAGCTTCTTTGTATTTTTGTAATCATTCACGATACTTAATTTTTCGTATTTTCTTTAATAATCAGTTCAATCACGATTATACTTTTCCATGCCCAAGTAACCTATCTTTGGGCATCGATGGATAACGGTCGTTAACCTTTGGACACCGCGGTGCCTCGGGCGTCATACCATGGGGCGGAAGGTCAACCACGTATGCGATCGGTATGGCTAAAAAGCCATGATATCACATAATCGGCATAAAAGCCATGAATACGGGCATAAAGCCATGAATACAGCATAAAGCCTTTTCGATCTTGCTAAAACAATACCCTATTGGCATGCCAAACTATCCAAACCAATCACATCAGGCCTACTAGGGCATTTTGCATTTTTAAGTTTCACATTTTTGAATTTCAAGTCTTGGTGTCACTATTCACTTCATTGGTCAACAAAAAGTTGACTTTTGCATAGAAAATAGTTGCATTGGTTTTAACACTTCCAATGTACCACATTTTGCATTTAAAACTTGTTGGCATTAAGCATTAATACCATTTCTAGGCTTAAACCAAGAGAAGCAAAATTTTCAATTTTTGTAACTCAACTTTACTATTCCATTAGGCACTGTTGCAGTAAGAATTTGAGGAAATGGTAAACATGAAAGTTGTTCCTTATTTTGTCTAGTTGAATTTTTTTTTTTGAATCACTCCATTTGGAGTTTTGTAGCTCAAGTTATGGCCAAAATAAGTTTACTGTTTACGTGCACTGTTCATGCTGATATTTTGGGTCTGGCAGATTTTTTGTCCAACTTTGGTCAGTAATTTGATCAAGTTAAGTTCATAATTTGGTCTAACTTTCTTCATATGAAATGTTCTACCATACCTTAGGTTTCCATCGGTTCAAGAATCTCCTAAATCCGAGTTTTCTAGAGAGAGTTATAGCCATCCAAACATTACTGCTCAAGTGAAAATCTGCAGACTTGCAGGTTTGATAACTTAACTTTGCCCAATAATTTAAATGGGTTAATGGCATAATTTGGGGTAATGTTCTTCATGAAAGTTGTTTGTCTATATCATATCTTGTTGTTGTAAAAATTTCAGGTCAATTTGACCATTCTACACTGAGTTATGGCCAAATGAACAGTTACTGTTCATTTGGTCATTCTGCAGGGGCTGTTTGCAGGGTATCCGAATTGGGGCCAACTTTTGGTCCTCTTGCTTTGGTCTTTTGGGCATGGTTTCTTCAGAAAAAATGTGCCATTATAAGCCTAGTTTCATGTCCAATTGGCCAAACACCAATTGAACCTACACAGCCAAAGTTATGGCAGTCCAATTGGACTGAAATCTCAGCCACCATCTTTCTTTGTCTTTAGGCGACCTACCATTCCACTTTGCCATGCCATTTTTCAGTCCAATTTATGGTCAACATACCTCAAATGGTCACTAATTGACCCTTATAATGTTCACTTACCACTTCATAAGCCAAAACCAAATTTCACTCTCCAAAACCCTAGTTCCCATTATGAGTTTTCACCACAAACCTTAATTAACTACTAGTTCATTATCCTTATATTCACATACTTTAAACCTAATCTTTAGTTCACTTCAAGTCCATCAAAAACACTCAATCCTACTCCTTCCTTAAGGCAGCCGAAATCCATGGGCTACATACACTTAGCTTTTATTCATTTGGTTCACAAATTCATACGTATTTTAAGTCATTAACATAGAATAATAGAGATATAAGTGGAATTAGGCACTAACCTTTTTGAAACCAACCTTGAGCTTGTTATTCTTCAAGATTTCCCCTAGAATCATAATAATCATAATCAATTATAACTTCACTTTCGTAAATTAAATATCCAATAAAAATTCAACAGCATTTCCCCTTAAATTGGACTAAACTCCTATCATAAATCTTAAATCCACAACCATCCATTAATACCCAATCTGGCAGCTTGTGCATTCAAATTTATATATAGTGATCTAACCGTTAGATAAATCCCAAATTTTAACCATATATTCAAGACATCCCTTTACAATATCAGTAAAAATTTTAGCATCAAATAATCACTATATCATGAGATATCAAAACATTCATTCAACCCTTCAAAATCTGAATTGTTGCAGAAATCAGTCTTACTCAGACAGCTCATGCAAAACAATTTATATCTCATAAACCACAAGTCTAAAATTCACCAAATTTTAACCCAGCAGCCTCAACATCCCAAATATCATTTGTACCAAATTTCATAATTTTATAAGCATCCTAACTATTTATTTTTCTCAAATTTCAGTAGCTAAAATTCAGAATTCAACCTACAGACAGCCTGTGTTCAACAATATATTTCTCCAAATCCAACCGTTGAACAATCACCAAATTTTAACCATAACTTCCACACATACACACCTCAAACATATCCAAAAATCAGCCATAGATGTTGAGCCAAACTCACCTGGACGGAAGTGAAACATGCTGCCCTGCTGAACCCCTTTTTCTGCTACTGTTCATCTCCTTCTCCTTCTTCCTTTCTTTCTTTCTTTTCCTTTTCTCTCTCTTTCTTTCTTATTCCAGCCCGTATGAAGAAGGAAACTGCTGGATTCCTTTGTTTTTTTTATCTCATTTTAAGTCATTTTTATCTCTTTTTATTGGTTTGTCAAATGGTGATTGGAGGGGGCTTTTAAATGACATCATCATATGTCATAATTAAGCATTTTCCTTCATTTTCTTTTCTTTTTTTCTCTACTCATTTTCAATTCAATTTTTAGCAATATTTATTCATATTTTAGATCATTATAATTATTTACTTAACTGGACAAGTCGGCCAAAAATCACCTCTGAAGGCGAAATGACCAAAATGCCCTCCGTTTGGCTTAACGGGTCAAAATTGTCTGTACCGATTGAAAAATTTTTTTAATTATTTTCTTGGCATTCTAATACCATAGGAACCTCAATGACCCTTCTCTGGAGTCCCAAAAATTATTTTATAATTTTTCCCAGATCTAGGGCTCCTAGTTGCGAAAGCAACTTCCCTCTGGTTACCCCTCGCTAGGCAACATAGCTCGTTTAACTTGGTTGTATTTTATTTCTAAAATTTTTACTAAATTTTTCTTATCAATATTTGAGTTGATTATGGTCCCTCACTTTAGTTTAAATATTTTTCCGGACGTTCTAGCTGTCCGGACCGACACCGGTCACCGGAACAGTAGAATGTACGGAGTGCTACCGGGAGGGTGTTACATAACACCTAGCATAACATGCCATAGCCACCCAATTAGTGATAAGGTTTACCTTAAATGAACCTATAATCAAATGTTACCATGCACTAGAATCTCTCTGTTATAAAATCCCAATTAGAGCTGGAGTCATGGTTTATGTCAAACCCCATTTGCTATGAATATTATGTTCTCTTTTAATTCCAGTTCTTGATTAAAAAGATTTTCTTAGCAGAAACTCTTTTCTGAATAAATCTATCTATCCTGGCCAGGAACTTGAAACATCAAGAACAATTAAATGAACATAGGATTTTATCCCTATTTACTTAGGGTAACAGATTTCATCTTGATCAACACCTACCTCCATATATAACTAGTAGGAGCTAACACATGCTCATATACCCATACACAGTATAAGTATGAAAGCAGTAACAAAATCAAACCACCTATATACAAGATAACTGTGCTATCTTAGGTCTAAAGATTATATGCATTGATATGATTTATGACCATACATTGACAAGAGTAAACTCTATGTGCTTGTCATAAATGTCATTGGTTCGGCCTATTTATATGTATAAGTGCTATCATATTTGTTATATGGCTTGAGACTCACCATTCCATCTTATTTATATCTCATATAAATACATTAGGAACAAACATGAATACAATCTTTCTGGATAAGTCATATCCTATGTGAAGTATCCTCGATTGTGAACCAATTTATAATACTTTATGCTAGAAATCATCACTCATATTCTTAACAACTTAAGAAACAATTTCTAACAAAATATCAATGGACCTTTTCTATTACACATAAATATAATATAAGCAGAAAAGTGAAAATGCCTTTATTAATAAAATATGGACAAGATACATACTAAATGATATGCTCTAGGGCATACTATTATGAGATGGTACTCTCAGTGCATTGTATTGACTCTGAGATAGTTGAATAAGGTGACTAGAAAGAATAGATATCCTCTACCACAAATATATAATTTGTTTGATCAGCTGAAAGATGCAATTGTGTTCTCCAAAATTGACTTGAGATCGTGTTATTATCAGTTAAGGGTGCAGGAGCAAAGCATTCAAAAAACTACTTTCAGGACTCGCTATGCCCTCTAAGAGTTCTTAGTAATGCCATTCAGGCTAACTAATGCTTCAGCTGCTTTTATGGACCTGATGAACACTATCTTCAAGTCATATCTAGATCAGTTTATTGTGGTGTTCATTAATGACATTTTATTGTACTCGAAAAATGCAGGGGAGCATGATAAGCACCTGAGAATAGTATTGCACACTTTGAGGGAGAAACAATTGTATGCCAAACTATCAAAATGTAAATTTTGGCTAAAGAAAATTGCATTTTTGGGGTACATTATATTAGCTGAGGGTATCAAGGTGGATCCCAGCAAGTAGAAGCTATCCTTAATTGGAAGGCCCCCAGAAATGTCACTGAAGTTCGCAGTTTTCTTGGGTTAGCTGGGTACTAATGCCATTTTGTGAAGGGATTTTCTATGCTAACATCTCCACTTACCAAGTTGCTTAAGAAAGATGTGAAATTTCGTGGGTGATAAATGTTAGTAGAGTCTTGATGAGTTAAAAGATCTTTAAGTAAAGCTTTAGTCCTGACTTTACCTACTATGGGTAAAGAGTATACCATATATAGTGATGCTTCTCACAATGGGTTAGGTTGCGTGTTGATGCAAGATAGAAATGTTATTGCATTTACTTCATGCTAGCTAAAACCCCATGAGAAGAATTATCCTACACATGACTTGGAGCTTGCTGCCATTGTATTTGCTCTTAAGATCTAGAGACACTACTTGTATGGGGAGAAGTGTTACATCTACATAAATCACAAGAGCTTAAAATATTTGGGCACACAGAAGGAGTTGAATTTGAGGCAGAGAAGGTGGTTAGAACTGATAAAATACTATGATTGCCTAATAGACTATCAGCCTGGGAAAGCAAATGTGGTAGCAAATGCTTTGAGTTGCAAAACTATGGCTAGTTTGAAAGTATCATCTTTGTTCATGGTGTATGAGTTGAGGGCATTACATACTAATTTGGAGATTGATGATGGGGGGCGAATGATAGCTACTTGGCAAGTGAAACCAATGTTGATTGATCATATTAAAACAGCTGCTCAAAATGATGAAAAGCATTTGAAATTGATGGAAGAGGCTCGATATGGAAAGAAGCCAAAGTTTTTAGTGAATGATGATGGCTTCCTGTTACACCAAGGCAGAATGTGCATTCCAAACAATGTTGAATTGAGGTAAATCATCTTAAAGAGCACATGACTCACCATTTGCTATGCACCCTGGTGGAATAAAAATTATAGAATCATGAAAGAGCACTATTAGTTGATGGGTATGAAGAGGGATATTACTGAATATGTGGCCAAATGCCTAACTTGTCTGCAAGTAAAGGTAGAACACCAAGTGCCAGCTGGTTTGCTACAGCCACTACCAATTCTCTAGTGGAAATAGGAACTGGTTACGATGGATTTGTGATGGGACTTCTATGTACTCAAAAGAGTCATGATGCAGTTTGGGTTATTGTTGATAGATTGACCAAGTCTACATACTTTCTACCAGTGAGAACTGACTATAGCTTAGATAGATTGGCTAAATTGTATATTGATGAGATAGTCAGACTACATGGAGTGCCAGTGTATATTGTGTCAGATAGAGATCCAAGGTTCACTTCTAGATTCTGGGGTAGTCTTCAAAAAGCCCTAGGAACTAGATTAAACTTCAGCACTGCATTCCATCCACAGACAGATGGCCAGACTGAGAGTGATTTAGATTTTAGAGGACATGCTTCGGGCTTGTGTGATTGAGTTTGAAGGTAGTTGAGACACACACTTGCCTCTTATTGAATTTACCTACAATAACAGTTATCAATCAAGCATTAGGATGCCTCCACATGAAGCTTTGTACGATAGGAAGTGTAGAACTCCTTTGTGTTGGGATGAAGTGGGTGAAAGGAAATTGATTGGCCTAGAAATTGTATAGCAGACTGAGGAGAAGATTAAGCTTATTAGAGATGAGCTCAAAGTTGCATCAGACCATCAGAAGTCCTACATTGATCTGAAGCGAATGAATATTGAGTATTCTGTGGGTGATAAGGTATTCCCTAAAGTTTTCCCCTAGAAGAAAATTATGAGGTTTGGTAGAAAGAAGAAACTATGTCGTCATTTCATTTGGCCATATGAGGTTTTGGAAAGAGTGGGCCCTCTTGCATCTGAGACTTGCATTGCCTCCAAAGCGGAAAAGATTCACAATGTCTTCCATGTCTCCATGTTACGGAGGTATCAAGCAGACCCCTCACACATCCTACCAATAGAAGAGATTGAAGTGAATCCAAACCTCACTTATGATGAAGAGCCCATAGAGATCTTGGCACATAAGGTGAAACAGCTGAGGAACAAGCAGATACCACTGGTCAAAGTGTTGTGGAACCATCATTCTACAGGACCGGCAGCGTGAAAAACACAAGTTTATACCATTGAAGTCAAAATTTTTCACCTAGGGTCACATGCATCATGCAAGATTTGATTTTATCTATTTGATTTCAATGATAAACAACATTATAAAACTCTTTTAATATGTTTTTGGATATGTATTTTACATTTAAGATTTTAAAATTTATCAGATTAATTTTTGAACCGTAGATGCAATCAAGATCGATTACACTAACCTCTTGATGCCTTTGCGGTGTGTCTGCGCCTTTGAGATTCGTCTTGAGGACACTAGATGTTGTCCCTCTAGCTTTTCCACACAAAGAACAAATATGGCAGACATTGAATAGCTTCTAAATCCTATTTTATAAAATAGTAATTAAAATTCTGCATTTAAAGAGATTAGAGATGTAAAGAGTACACTAGAAAAAATATCTAGTGTTCTTAATTCAAGAGATTGATGGCTAATCTCTTTGAATTGATGAGAGATGAAGAAGAATAGAGGGAGGGCTGCAAAATGGCATGACAAAGGAGTGTGGCTGCTGGTTGTGTTTTATTTTCTCATAACAACACTTAAATAGCTAGGTTAACACATTAAACCCTTGCCACATATCACCCTTTGATTAGCTCTAGGTTTAAGTGACCCAATCACATTGTGCCAAGTGTCAAACCTATATGTAATCTTGATTTTAATCATCTTACATGATTAAAAAAACATTTGACAAGCTTATGTGTTATGCTATGTGTCACCATCTCATGGTGCCACGTGTCACACTGCAAAATGACCAAAATGCCTCTGTGTCTTAATTTTGAGTTCTCAACCCAAAATAATTATTTTTCTTCTTTTAATTAATTTATATCAAATATAAATTAATTAATTAATCTCTATTAATTAATTTCTCATTAATTAAATTCATATTTAAACACTTTAAATATAAATTTAACTTATATTATACATCCAATAATCTAGATTTAGTTTCAAGTCATGCTAGGGACTTTGCAAACTAATTGCAAACCAAACCTATTTAATTAATCAATTAAACTCTTTAATTAATTAATTAAATCATATTTAATTAGGTAATAACTTGTGTATGTGTGTGACTTACTAGGCTCATCACTAATTGGCAATGAGACATGATATCAACTCTTAATATCATCAGAACTCTTTCTTACCATAAATGATTTCTCTAAATCATTTTATGAACCTCATAGACCATGGTTAACACCTAGCATAGCATGCCATGGCCACCCAATTAGTAATAAGGTTTACCTTAAATGAACCTATAATCATATGTTACCATGCACTAGAATCTCTCTGTTACAAAATCCCAACTCAAGTTGGAGTCATGGTTTATGTCAAACTCCATTTGCTATGAATATTATGTTCTCTTTTAATTCCAGTTCTTGATTAAAAAGATTTTCACATCAGAAACTCTTTTCTGAATAAATCTATCTGTCCTGGCCAGGAACTTGAAACTTTAAGAACAATTAAATGAACATAGGATTTTATCTCTATTTACTTAGAGAGCAGATTCCATCTTGATCAACACCTACCTCCATATATAACTAGTAGGAGCCAACGGATGCCCATATACCCATACACGGTACAAGTATGAAAGCGATATCAAACTCAAACTACTGTATACAAGATAACTGTGCTATCTCGAGTCTAAAGATTATATGCATTGATATGATTTATGACAAAACATTGACAAGAGTAAACTCCATGTGCTTGTCATAAGTGTTCTTAGTTCGACCTACTTATCATTTATAAGTGCCTATCATGTTTGTTATATGGCATGAGACTCACCATTCCATCTTATTTATATCTCATATAAATAACTTGGGAACAAACATGAATACAATATTTCTGGATAAGTCATGTCCTTATTATGAAGTATCCTCGATTGTGAACCTATTTATGATACTTCGTGCTAGAAATATTGTCACTCATATTCTTAACAACTTAAGAATAATATTTCTAACAAAATATCAATGGACTTTTTCTATTACACATAAATATATTATGTAAACGGAAAAGTGGAAATGCCTTTGATTAATAAATTATGTACAAGATACATACTAAATGATATGCTCTAGGGCATACTACTAACAATCTCCCACTAGCACTAGAGCCATTCATTACAATATCTTAGACCTATCTTCTCAAGATGTCAGTCTAAATGAGTCTGTGACATAGGCTTAGTGAATGGATCAGCTGGATTCTCAGCTGATGCTATTTTCTGCATGGCTACATCGCCTTGCCCAACTATATCTCTGATAATGTGGTAGTGCCTTTCTATGTGTTTGGATTTGGGTGAGACCTTAGTTCCTTAGCCTGTATGACTGCTCCATTATTGTCACAGTGTAGTGGGCTGGCGACTCAATGGAAGGAACTACTGTAAGTTACATCACGAACTTCTTTATCCAAGCGACTTCCTTTGCGACATCGATGCGACAATATACTCGGCCTCTATAGTGGAATCTGCGGTTGTGCTCTGTTTGGAACTCTTCCAACCGATTGCACCTCCATTACAAATGAACACATATCCGGTAGACTTTCTATCATCGATATCGATTGGAAATCGAATCGGTATAACCATCCAATTGCAAGTCTCCACCTCCATAAATCAAGAATAAATCCTTAGTTCTTCTCAAGTACTTAAGAATATTCTTGTGACTATCGATGTTCCAAACCTGGATTGGATTGATACCTGCTAGTCAAACTAACAGCATATGCGATATTCGGCCTAGTACACAACATTGCATACATTAAACTTCCAATAGCCGAAGCATATGAAATCCTAGCCATCTTATCTCTTTCTTCAGGTGTCTTTGGAGACATCTCTTTAGAAAGATGGATCATGTCTCACTGGTAACAATCCTCTCTTGGAATCAAGCATGTTAAACCTCTTTAACACTTTTTCCAAGTATAGACTTTGGGATAAACCAATTATTCTTTTCGCTCTATCTCTATAGATGCGAATTCCAAGAATATAGGTTGCCTCCCCTAAGTCTTTCATGGAGAATGTATTTGACAACCATACCTTTATAGTCATCAACATACCTGTGTCATTATCCATCAACAGTATGTCATCCACATATAAGACAAGGAAAGTGATAGCACTGTCACTAACCTTCTTATATACACATGGCTCATCCTCATTTTTGATAAAACCAAAGGATTTAATGGCTTCATCAAAACGGATGTTCCAACTCCTCGAAGCTTGTTTCAACCCATAAATGGATCGCTTTAGCTTGCATACCTTGGAACCATCTTGGGATTCAAATCCCCTAGGTTGTTCCATGAAAATGTTTTCTTCAATGTATCCGTTGAGAAAAGCTGTTTTGACATCCATCTGCCAAATTTCATAATCATAGTATGCAGCTATTGCTAATAAAATCCTAATTGATTTAAGCATGGCAACAGGCGAGAAAGTCTCCTCATAGTCGATTCCTTGCCTTTGGTGAAACCCTTTCGCTACTAGCCTTGCCTTATAGGTCTCTACCTTTCCATCAGAACCAATTTTCTTCTTGTAAACCCATTTGTTCCCTATAGGTATAATACCTTCAGGTGGGTCAACAAGATCCCAAACTTGATTCTTATACATGGAATCAATCTCGGATTTTATAGCATCAATCCATTTTGAAGAGTCTATATCTGATATGGCTTCTTCATAGGTAAGTGGATCATTTCCATGATCTACTTCTTCATGAGTAGACAACTCTAGTTCTTCTTCATGAAGAAAACCATATCTCACTGGTGGGTGAGATACCCACAGTTGTTCTACGAGCAGTGTAGATGTTTCATCAACGGGTATTGGTTGACTAGATGGATCTATATCCATTTGATGCATTGGTTGGTCGAAATTCTCCAATTCTAACTCTATTTGCCTTCCTTTGCCTCCTTCTTGAACAAGCATTTGTTCAAGAAATGTAGCATCTCTACTTATCACAACCTTTTGTGCGGTAGGCAAATAAAATAATATCCAAAACTATCTTTTGGATATCCAACAAATCGACCTTTTACGATCTGGTCTCCAATTTATCGGTGTTGACTTTTGATATAAGCTGGACAACCCCAAATCTTAACATGCTTAAGACTTGGTTTTCTTCCATGCCATATCTCATAAGGTGTGGAAGAAACTAATTTGGATGGAATCCTATTCAGAATATACAAAGCTGATTCTAATGCAAATCCCCAAAAGAAGATTGGCATATCAGTATAGCTCATCATACTACGTACCATATCCAATAGGGTACGATTTCTCCTTTCAGATACACCATTCAATTTGTGGCATTCTGGAGAGTTAGGCGAGAAACAATGCCATGCTCTCTCAAGTATTTATCAAATTCAGTACTCAAATATTCACCTCCACAATCTGATCGAAGAGCTTTGATATTCTTTCCTGTTTGATTTTCTACTTCAGATTTAAATTCTTTGAACTTTTCAAAAGATTCATGTATGTATTTCATCAAATACAAATACCCAAACCTTGATTTATCATCAGTAAAGGTAATAAAGTAATGAAAACCCCCTCTAGCCATTTCTTTAAATGGACCACATACATCACTATGTATTAGCTCCAAAATATTTTAAGCTCTTAGCCCTTGTCCAACAAAGTGTGATCTAGTCATTTTACCCTGAAGGCAAGATTCACAAGTTGGAGTAGGCTCAGAGCCCAATGAGGATAGAATCCCCATTTTCTCCATTTTTGCAATCCTATCTTCTGTAACATGACATAACCTTAAGTGCCAAATATATTTTGAACTTGAGTTGGTTTTCACCATGGCATTGCATTCTTTCAGATCACTTGCATTCAATTTGTGTTTGTCATTATTATCGAAATAATAAAGCCCATCATTCATATAACGAACCAACATATTTTTTACAAAATAAATATTGCAAACATCATTAGTGAACTTAAATTCATAGCCATTTTTATTCAAACTAGATATATAAATGATGTTCTTAAAAGGATAAGGTACATATAAAATATTATCCATACACAAAACATGTCCATACATGTAAAAAGATTTAGATCCTATGGCTAAAGCTTCAATAGTTGAGCCATTGCCAATCCAGGACTCTAATATCTTGAGAACACAAGTACTTCTTGTTTGCTAGTTCTGCATATCATTAGAAATGTGAGAACTAGTACGATATCTAAAACCCAAATTTGTAGATGAACTATGAGTATCATCGGAATCTAAATAACAAGATATGGACATACCTTAGAAGGTGTATCCTTCTTGTCCTTGGAGAAGCAAGATACTGCAGGCGGTTCCTTTTCCGGTGCCCATCCTTTTGGCGTGGAAACACTTTCCTTTGCCTCCATCGACTTTAGTTTTCCTTTTACATTTAGCTATTTACTTGGAAGGACCGGGAATCGGAGGTTTCTTTTTCCTATTGCCCTTCTTCTTGTTGGACTTTCAGTGAGAAGAAGATGCAACAAAGCTACCTCTTTTCCTTTATTGCAGCATATTCTTTTGGGCAATAACCGACATGTTGAGTAAACCGGCTAAGGTGCATTCTGTTTAGTCATATGGAAATTTGTCAAAAATACCCAAAGACTCGGGAAGGGGTGAAGGATCAAATCCGTCTGTAGTTGGAAATCCATGTTGAAGTCAAGATGTTCCTCTTTGCTCAATCAGCCGAATCATCTTGTGGACATGATCCCCAACATTACATCCCTTAGACATCCTCATATGGAATAGCTGTCTAGATATCTCATACCTAGCATTCTCTTTGTGCTCACCATACAACTCTTGTAGGTGAAGGAGGATCTCACTCGCACTCTGCATGTTCTCATGTTGTACGTAACTCATTACTCATGGAAGCAAGCATGTAACACTTAGCTCTCATATCATGCACCTTCCACTTGTCCAAAGTATCATGTTCCTCTTGTGTGGCCTCTGGAGGTAAGGGACCAGGAACATTTGAATCTAGAACATATCCTATATGTTCAAGGTTCAGGACAAGTTTCAAATTTCTTAGCCAATCAGACAGATTTGGTCCTGTCAACCTATTGTGATCAAGTATGCTTGCAAGGATATTGGATGGTGGTGGTTGTTTTGTGCTCATTTTTATCAGAAAATTAACTGCAGAAAATAACCATATTAATTAGTAAATGTATCATGTAATTAACCAAAATGATTATGGTCTTTTAATCAAATTGGTCCTCCCACTAACTTAGCGAATCCTACACTTCCAAAGTAGGAAACGGAAATCCTAGTTGGATGGATTTCTAGTGGGTGATTGAATTCTTATAATTCTATTGATCATCCTCAGGTACATCCATTATTAGAATTACAATAAACTATAAGTGAGCAACTCCTTGCCCATTACATCTCATGTGAGGTTCAATCCTTTACCTAGCCCCTAATGCTCAAAATCTCAGGTACATCCATTATTGACTTATCTTGCATTAGTTAAGTTGATCCATTGAGCCAGTAATTATGTAAATAATTTTAATGTCCTCAGGTACATCCAATATTGGCCACCAAACCATTTACATATTTATTGAATCTCATTAAAACAAATTTAAAAATTCAGATTTGAATCACATTCAAACAACTTCAAAAATTCAGATTTGAATCACATTCAAACATTTTTTAAAAAATCAGATTTGAATCACATTCAAACATTTTTTAAAAAATCAGATCTGAATTTTATTCAATCAATTTTAAAAACTCAGATTTAAATATGATTCAAACAACTTTAAAAATTCAGATTTGAATCACATTCAAACAACTTTTAAAATTGATTTGAATCACATTCAAACAATTTTAAATTTTTGATTTGAATCATAATTTAATTGTGTGATTAAAAATCCTAATTAAACATTTTAATTAGTCATATGATGAACCTTTCATCATGCAACAATTGCAGAATTTAATAATAACCATGCGCACCATGATCTTCCAAAGCCATGCGCACCATGTTGGAGTTCATCAAGCATGCCGCCACACCTCTTGATCCAACCAGTAATGGATCAATCATCTCATGATCAAATCACACAATTAAATCATATAATAAACAATCTAAATGGCAAATATAGTGGCTCTGATACCAATTGAAGGCAGGCGTGAAAAACACAAGTTTATACCATTGAATTCAAAATTTTTCACCTAGGGTCACATGCATCATGCAAGATTTGTTTTTATCTATTTGATTTCAATGATAAACAACATATTAAAACTCTTTTAATATGTTTTTGGATCTGTATTTGCCATTTAAGATTTTAAAATTAATCAGATTAATTTTCGAACCCTAGATTAAATCAAGAACGATTACACTAACCTCTTGATGCATTGCAGCGTGTCTGCGCCTTTGAGATTCGTCTTCAGGACACCAGATGTTGTCCCTCTAGCTTGTCCACACCAAGAGCACCTATGGCAGCCCTTGAACAGCTTCTAAAGCCTTTTCTATTAATTAGAAATTCAAGTTATGCCTTTTAAGAGATTAGAGATGTAAACAGGACACTAGAAACAATTTCTAGTGTTCTTAATTCAAGAGATTGATGGCTAATCTCTTTGAATTGATGAGAGATGAAGAAGAATAGAGGGAGGGCTGCAAAATGGCGTGACAAAGGAGTGTGGCTGCTGGTTGTGTTTTATTTTCTCATAACAACACTTAAATAGCTAGGTTAACACATTAAACCCTTGCCACATGTCACCCTTTAATTAGCTCTAGGTTTAAGTGACCCAATCACATTGTGCCAAGTGTCAAACCTATATGTAATCTTGATTTTAATCATCTTACTTGATTAAAAAAACATTTGACAAGCTTATGTGTTATGCCTTGTGTCACCATCTCATGGTGCCACGTGTCACACTGTAAAATGACCAAAATGCCCCTGTGTCTTAATTTTGAGTTCTCAACCCAAAATAATTATTTTTCTTCTTCTAATTAATTTATATCAAATATAAATTAATTAATTAATCTCTATTAATTAATTTCTCATTAATTAAATTCATATTTAAACACTTTAAATATAAATTTAACTTATATTATACATCCAATAATCTAGATTCGGTTTCAAGTCGTGCTAGGGACTTTGCAAACTAATTGCAAACCAAACCTATTTAATTAATCAATTAAACTCTTTAATTAATTAATTAAATCATATTTAATTAGGTGATAACTTGTGTATGTGTGTGACTTACTAGGCTCATCACTAATTGGCAATGAGACATGATATCAACTCTTAATATCATCAAAACTCTTTCTTACCATAAATGATTTCTCGAAATCATTTTATGAACCTCATAGACCATGGGTAACACCTAGCATAGCATGCCATGGCCACCCAATTAGTAATAAGGTTTACCTTAAATGAACCTATAATCATATGTTACCATGCACTAGAATCTCTCTGTTACAAAATCCCAACTCAATTTGAGTCATGGTTTATGTCAAACTCCATTCGCTATGAATATTATGTTCTCTTTTAATTCCAGTTCTTGATTAAAAGTTTTCTCATCGAAACTCTTTTACGAATAAATCTATCTGTCTGGCAGGAACTTGAAACATCAAGAACAATTAAATGAACATAGGATTTTATCTCTATTTACTTAGAGAGCAGATTCCATCTTGATCAACACCTACCTCCATATATAACTAGTAGGTGCCAACACATGCCCATATACCCATACACGGTACAAGTATGAAAGCGATATCAAAGTCAAACTACCTATATACAAGATAAGCTGTGCTATCTCGGGTCTAAAGATTATATGCACTTGATATGATTTATGACAAAACATTGACAAGAGTAAACTCCATGTGCTTGTCATAAGTGTCCTTTAGTTGACCTACTTATCATTTATAAGTGCCTATCATGTTTGTTATATGGCATGAGACTCAGCATTCCAACTTATTTATATCTCATCCAAATAACTTGGGAACAAACATGAATACAATCTTTCTGGATAAGTCATGTCCTTATTATGAAGTATCCTCGATTGTGAACCTATTTATGATACTTCGTGCTAGAAATATTGTCACTCATATTCTTAACAACTTAAGAATAATATTTCTAACAAAATATCAATGGACCTTTTCTATTACACATAAATATATTATGTAAACGGAAAAGTGGAAATGCCTTTTATTAATAAAAATATGTACAAGATACATACTAAATGATATGCTCTAGGGCATACTACTAACACATTCAGGCCAGGAGGTTACATGGGAGCGTGAGGAGGACATGAGAAGACAGTACCCACAACTCTTCAGTGATTGATACCAGGTAAAATTTCGAGAAAAAATTTCTTTTAAAGAGGGCAGAATTCTAACACCCACATATTAAGCAGTTCATACATTCTACTGCTCCAATGACTAAAAATGCAATAGGACAACTTGAATGTCTAGTACTATAATTAGATCACATAGAGAAACCTTAAATAAAATTGTGAAGATCAAATGTAGTAGGAAGAAAATAAATGAAATAAAGCCTAAATCGGTTAAATGGTAGAGGTCGGTGGTGGGTGACCAGGCAGGAAAGTATTTGCGAGCTCAATTGCTACCCTAAATTCATATGAGACCCCATGACATTCTAGGTCAAAGAATAATTGTGAAACTATTGGGAATGTGAATACCATAGAAAAGAAAAGAGAACAAGCTCAAATAAGTAAATCAGAACTTAAAAACTCATCGGACATTATTAAAAGATGGATTATAACCGATGAGGGCATTTTGGTTAATTCACTCCTAGAGGTGACTTTTGGCCAAAATATCCATTAAGTTGTGTGAGATTAAAATAATGAAAAGTAATTAAAATTATAGAAGTGTAAGGAAAAGAAAATGAAAGAAAAGAAAAATCTAAAATCTAATTGAATTATGACATCATGATAACATTAGCATGATACAATTAAAAATTATAATTTTAATTATTTAAATTTTGTAGATAATTATGTACCTAAAGACCAAAAATTCAAGAAAAATCCATTGACTTCTTCTCCTAGTTAGGCCGGCCACCTCTATTCTCTCTCCCATTTCATTTTCCTCCATTGATGAATATTTTAAGCGTTTAAAACCCTAGTTTAAGTCCATAAATTTCATAACCCCTTTAATAAGAACTTGATAATCAAGCTTGGGTGAAAGATTCAGAGAAAAAGATTGGAAGAAAACGTGAAGATTAGAAGAGTTGGAAGAACTTCAATAGAGGTAGGCCACTCTTTCAATTTAATTTGTTGTATACTCATAGAAATAAGTTTGAATTATATGAAAATTTGAAAATATCATGCTTGTATGTGGGGAAGGGAAATTTAGCTAGCATAAGGACTTGAGGGTTTGATGTGTTTTTAATTGAATTGATGTGGAATTCTTGGTCAAATGAAGTTGTGTGCATGATTAGTGAAGTTAATTACATGGATTGCATGGAATTGGGAAGATGGAGAAATTAGGGTTTATGGAGAATTAGGGTTTCATTGTAGGTTACTCCACTGATGTTTGTAAAGGTAAATTTTGGTCATTTGAAATGCCTTGAGTGTGAATTGGTATAGAATTGATGAATGGAATTGATGAATTGCTAGTATGCCATATGATGGAATTCTAGACAGCTTGGGTCTAGTCCACTTAGATGGTTATAAGTTGAGTTATATAACTTCAATTAGTGTGAGGCCAATTGAAGATAAAACGTAAGACAAAGGGCTATAATTTTTGTAAAGAGACATTGTCTAAAAATTGACCATAAGTTGTCCTAAAAATTGCTTGAATCTGGATTTGGTATTATGGACCAGACCAGAAATGACCAAATGAACAATTCATATTCAATTAGGCATAACTCACACTAGAGACCTCCAAATTAGGTGATTCTTGAACTAATGGAAACTTGAAACATAGTAGAACACTTCTTATGAAGATCATAAACCCAAATTATGACCCTAACTTGGTCAAATTGCTAAGCAAATTTAGTTTATCAAATCTGCCTGATTCTGGACTAACCTAGAAATCCTAAATAAATGGCCATCTGACTAGTTTTAGCAAAAATACCACAACTTGGGCTACAAAATTGCAAATGCAGTGATTCTAAAGCCAAAATGTTCATAACACATAGAACTACAATTTTTGTTTTTTGACCAAAACCCAAATCTTAAAGTAACTTAGGGAAATTGTTATGAGGATTCAGGACTTTCCAATCTGGAATTCCTGCACTGGAATCATTTTAGCCATTTAACCTCAGGATAGTAATTAGACTATAACTTTCAATAGAAAATTCCAAATGAGATGAGCTAAAATGATATGAAAACCTAAGAATTAGGAATACAACTTTTTTTTAGGAACCTTATCCAAATTGAGGATGTAAAATCCTTAAATATTAAATGCAAGAGTTGACCTGAACTTGAAATCCTAAATGTACAAGGCTGATGAGTCTAGATTGGTTAAATTGCCATAACTCCCCCTATACAGCTTGAAATTTAGAAATTCTTGAACCTATGTAACTGTGAGACATAGGGGAACAACTCATATGAAGAACAATAAGCTAAATTATGACTATAACTAGTCCAATTAGCTTGACAAAATTAAGTTCCAGAATCTACACTGATCAGGAATAGTATTGGTAATTGGACAGTTACTTGGTAAATTGACCATAACTAGAGCTAAAAAAACTGTAAATGGAGTGATTCAAATTGAAAAATAAAACTAAGACATAAAGGGACAATTTTCATGAAGAACTCATCAAATTATGATTAGAACTAGGTTGAAATTGGGTTCTAAAGTCAAGGTTCAAAACTGTCCAGAAGCCAAAATCAACTATAACTTGAGAAGTCATTAGAATTTTGTTTGGTTAACTACAAATGGGATTTAGAATGAGTATTAAAGTTTGGTAATTCTATGATTTTAGTGGACAAAGAGACTTCCAAAAAAGAGAAGGCTTAGGATAAATAAAGAGATCCAATTGAGGTTTGTGCACAACTAATCCTTTGCTTTTTTTTTTTCACTTTGAATTTGATTTAAATGAGCTATTATGAATGAGTTTGAATTTTCCCCTTGCATTTTGAGAATTTTGATTTTTGTTAAATGAACTTTTGATCCTAGAAAGGCGGATATTGGCACCTTTTACAATATTGTAGTCTGAGGTGGGCGATTTTAAATGAAATTTGAAGTGTTTTGAGAATTTGTATATTGCTAACCCTTTTGGGTACTTGTTTGAATGAAATGTGATAGTGGTCATGGTTTGAAACTATAGTTGACATGATTATGTGATTTATATTCCTCATTAGCTTGTCTAGTGAGATGAATTGGATTTTTTTTCCCTCTCTAGCAGAAGTGTTGAGGTTTATTACCAGTTGAGGATGGATTGAATGAGTACTCATATTTGCTAGCTAGCCCTTGTATTCCCCATTAGACTTTGGTTATTGGGATGAATTGGAAATTTGTGTCATGTTCTAACTGTGTGGTTTTCAGCAAACTTGTGTTTTATGATTGTTTGGAATAAAATGTGATTTTATTAAATGATTCTCTCATTTTAGAAATATTGTAATATTGTACATGTGTTTGAAATTATGATTGATTAAGTTTTGGCAAATTATGATTTATATTGAACTCAATGTTTTAAGTTGTGCACCTCTGAGTTCACCACTCAGCGATAACTTGTTTCTGCTGTCACAGGCATGGAGATAGATAAAGCAGGAGAGTGAGCTGCTTGTAGCAGTAGTGAGAGCAATGTTTTGGACTATCCTCAGGTATATTTGTTATACCCTTTGTAAATTATTTTTGATGCTAAGTTGCCTTCATGTATCAAAAGACAAAAAAGCAGTTGTATAAATAATATTGTAATAAAATTTGATATCTTTTGAATGTAAAATTTATATATGAATATTTAATTGATTTGTATATATGTATATATATGATGAGCATATTTTATTTGTGTTTGTGAATGTTATGATTTTATAATTTTGTTTTCACACAGGTTTGAAGAACTGTTTTGTTACATTTTTAGCCGGCACTATGACGAATTTTTTTAAAATTCTAAAAATGCCAAATTAATCCAAATTAAAATTTTATGAAATGCATCTAATTTGAAAACATTTTAATAATTCTTTTATCCTTTTTGTCATTTAAATAAAAAATGAAATTATTTTAAAATCCCTTGTAGTATATTTAATGAGTTATCGGTGGCGAAGTTCGGTAATTCATTAGGTATGCTCTGAGGATCATATTATACTGCGAGAGGGTAAGGTGTGATAAAACATCTTTCTGACAAAGTCATCTGTCTGGCGGGAACTTAATCTTGTCGAAACGGCTCAAATCCGCATAGGAATTTTAACCTGTTTACTTAAGGCTACGGATCCCTTCTTGGTGAACACCTATCCCAACATATAATTGATGCAGCGGACACAAACTGAAATATCCATACACAATAGAGATATGTAAGTAGTATTAAACTCAAAACACCTATATAAGAGATAACGTGTCATCTCGGGTCTAAGGATTATATGCACTAGTATGACACGGATAACATTTTATTAACTTTCGATTACACGCTATGTTCATGTTATCTATACATCACAAGTTCGACCTACTTATCTCATAAGTGCCCCTTTGTGTTTATCAGATAACTCATATTAGATGGTATGAGACTCACCATCCCATATACATCAGTATATCATAATGATCAATGCAGATAAATAGAAGTGATGGCTCTTTGGATATAATGTGCTCACCAAAATATCCTTCAGCTGCTAACCTTGATTTATAGCAAATATCCCATATATTCTGTCATTCATATTCTTATCTCATAAGAATAGAATATATAACATATTGCTAATGGATAATTCCAAATAAATATGATATGAAACATTAAACATTTAAATGAAATGTTAATTGGCATTAAAATATTCACAATGTCATTTACAAGGTACAAGATTAGTGTATGCTCTAGGGCACATACAACTAACATTTACATTTTAAGGATCCACTTCAATTCCATTCTCTAACATTATATGCCCCAAGAAGTTTATACTCTTTAGCCAAAATTAACACTTAGAGAATTTATCATACAACTGATGCTCCCTCAACGTCTGAAGAATCATTCTTAGATGTTGTGCATGCTTTCCTGGACTTCTATAATACACCAAAATATCATCAATAAAGACATTTACAAAGTGATCTAGATATTGTCTAAATACCCTATTCATGAAATCCATGAATGCTATTGGGGCATTAGTTAACCCAAACGGCATCACAAGAAACTCATAATGCCCATATAGAATCCAAAAAGCAATCTTTGGAATATCTATCTCCTTAATCCTCAATTGGTGATATCCGGACCTCAAATCTTTCTTTGAAAAATAACTAGCTTTGGCCAGTTGATCAAATAAGTCATCAATACAAGGCAGAGGATACTTGTTTTTTTTAGTGACCTTGTTCAATTGCATATAGTCAATGCACAACCTCAAGGATCTATCTTTCTCCTTTACAAATACTATTGGAGCACCCCAAGGGGAGGTACTCTGTTGAATGAATCCCTTATCCACTAATTCCTGCAGCTCTTCTTTCAACTCATTTAGTTTTACAAGAGCCACACTTACCACTGGAACTAACCTTGGTCCACTTATGTTCTCCACAACCTCTCTAACATAGGCTAAAAACCCTCTACATCTTTTTTAGAGCATCTTCTTAGCTTACAAGTGTTAGTAGTATGCCCTAGAGCATATCATTTTGTATGTATCTTTTACATATTTTTATTAATAGAAGGCAATTATTCTTTTCTGTTTCAATAATTTGTATATGTATAATGGAAAAGGTCCATTGATATTTTGTTAGAAATTATATTCTTAAGTTGTTAAGAATATAAGTAACAGAATTTCTAGCACAAAGTATCATAAATTGGTTCACAATCGAGGATACTTCACAAGGACATGACTTATCCAGAAAGATTGTTATACATGTTTGTTCCCAAAGAATTAGTATAAGATACTAATAAGTTGGAATGGTGAGTCTCATACCACATAACCAATATGGTAGGGACTTATATGATAATTAGGCCGAACCTGTGACGCTTATGACAAACACATGGAGTTTACTCTTGTCAATGTATTGTCATAAATATCATATGAATACATATAATCCCTCGACTTGAGATAACAAAGTTATCTTGTATGTAGGTGGTTTCAGTTTGATACTACTTTCACACTTGTACTGTGTATGGGTATACGGGCATGTGTTGGCTCCTCTTGGTTATTTATAGAGATAGGTGTTAATCAAGAAGGGATCCATTACCCAAAGTAAATAGGATAAAATCTTATGTTCATTTAATTATTCTTGATGATTTAAGTTTCTGGCCAGGACATATAGACTTAGCCAGAAAGGAGTCGCTAACAAAACAGTCTGATTAATCAAGAGCTAGAATTAAAAGAGAACATAACATTCAGAGCAAATGGAGTTTGACATACATCATGGTGTAACACCCCTCACGTCTACAGTAATGTCGAGCAAGGCATGTCACCGCAGTCTTGGAGCACATGATCTTATCTAATTTCATTCTGATTCTTGATTTACTTGTTCAAAAACTTTATCTAAGGTTTAGGCTTTTTTTTCTTGTTTATCAAAATCTAACTAATTTGGAAAATTCAAAAATTTTAATGACAATCCGATGAAGTCTTGTGATAATTTGGACTAATAATTCTTCTAAACACATAAAAATAATTTCAATATATACTCAATTTCAATCAAAATCATCATGATCAGATACTTAACTCATATATCAGAATTCTTACATTTCATTATCTTACATAATTTGCTAACTAATTACATAAGTTTGTCAAATCTGGGATATACAAATAATTTACATTATACTTAGAATGAACAAAATACATAACATGTGTAAATATGAGCCATATCTACATGCATTGCTGAGGAGGTGACAACCTTATACACTTCTTACACTTCTGCAGATCTGGACTCCAAAATCTCAGTCGAAGTACCTACACGAGGAAAACAGTTCCATCGTGTAGTATAGCAAGAAATAATATATACAAATAAAGAAAGAAATAAATCATAATTTGGATATCCAGGAATCAATTTAATTTGGTATTGCATTTCTAGCATCAACTATCTTATATACTAGTTTGTTCCTCTTTGGAAGTGCTTAGTTTATAACCTTTTAGTAAATATACTCAGTATACAAACTATTCTAACTATATTGTACTTTAAGTCTCTATGGTTCTGCAAATTATATTTTTGTTATGTTTCTATTGCTAATCTCTTTTACTCATTTCATTCAATACTTAATTTAATTGTGCTGAAATTTCATTATACTTAACTACCTGAATTGAATAATGTTTTAATTGACTATCCATGTAGCCTATACACTGACCAAAATGGATAAACGGATATACTAGCTTTGGATACCTAGTACCTCCGGCCGTCACACCATCGGTCACAAAGTATATCCCGGTGTGCAAACAATGGGGCTAAAAAGCCATATAAACAATCAGGCAATAAGCTGAGTATCATAACATAATCCGTATAGCCAAAGGCTATTAAAATCATAGTATGGCATAATGAGCCATAAAATATAGTGTGGAATGAAGCCATTTACAATACAGCTGTTAAAACCTTATTGGCATGCCAACCTATCCAAACTAGTCAACTAGGCAATACTAGGGCATTTACAAGCTTAAATATTTAATTCCTTATTTTTAGGGTTTATAAGTCATTATGCCTTTCACTGGTCAATAAAAATGTTGACTTTTTTTTATACATCATGGATAGGTTGATTCTAGTATTAACACATCACAATTATTCAGTAGATCATTAGACAGATCATATTTTATATCAATTGTTCTGAAGTACCATTGTGCTCAAAGAATTTTTCCTATCACTGACAATAAGGACTAATGTCCTATTCATACACTCATTTGATTTATTAAGTCATTATGTTTCTTATTCACATTACTAGTCAAACATAAATGTTGACTTTTCCACACTGAACAAATATGTTGGTTCTAGTTGCACTAGGATTCCACATTTTGAGTTTATACTCGTTGGCATTGATTTCCAAACTTAATTCAAGGCTAATTATATGTGACTCCAAATTTTCATATATCATGACCAATGGTTAATGTTCCATTAGGTTAGGCTATAGGGTCAAATTAGCAAAATTCTCTTCGTCAAATTGTTTCTTATTGTGTCTTCTTTGATTTCCTTTTTGAATTTCTCCATTTTGAATTGTATAACTTAAGTTATGATCAATTAACCATAATTAAGTCAAATCTGAATTTTGGTTCCCTTAGTAGTCGTTTTGATTCTGAATTTTACTAATTTATTTGGATTGCTTATACTATATTTAGGCCTAGTGTACTTCATAGGATTTGTTGCCTTATGTCTTATAGTCATTTAGAAATTATACTTGTAACTTTTCAAGTCTTATAGAATAGTTATAGTCAAATTGTTGACTTGGACTCAAAGGTCCTATATTAGCATAGTCCTCAATTAGATTAATGGCTTTGACCATAAATTCTGGCCTTATACATTTATAATTTGAGAAAGTTGCCTAAAACAAAGTTTTAGGTCTCTTTCTTAGCTTTCCAGATTGGTATGGCTCATTACTTTTAGAGACTTCTTGTGGGAGATATGCCTATTTGAAATTTTCTGGACTTAATGGTAAATTGTACCAATTCCAGATTTAGTATGTCAACTTAATCAACTTAATTGGTCTAGTTCCCTGGATTTCTGGGTTCTAGTCAAAATTTCAATATTGTAGGTCTATGTCTTATAGAACTTTTGGCACTGATTTCATGTCATTCTGAGTTGTATAGACCAAGATATGGTCAGTTTACTAAAGCTGGACAGATTACATTTTCAATGCAACTGTAGGTCATTTTTAGGTCCAGTTCAATTCTGGTAGATTTAGTACCCTAAATTGGGAAAGCCATTGGACTTGGTTCTGGTCATTTCTGGGCTTTGGTGTCTTCAAAAGAGTTGTAGCTCTATGTCTAATCTTTCCATTGATATAAATTTTAGGCCATTTGGACCAGTTTTGAGTGAGTTATGGTCAAATGGTGACTCTTGTTCATATGGTCAAATTACAGGTTGCAATGGTTGCGGGCGGTTTTGTTACCTTAACTTGTGCAAGCAATTTGACTTAATGTGACATTTCTAAGTTATGTGATCTTCACCAAAGTTGTAGCTCTATGTCTAAGATTTCCAACGGTATAAATTTTAGGTCATTTGGAATTTTGTACACAAAAATATGGTCATTTTACTATAGCTAGTCAAGTTGCACTTATATTGCACTATTAGGTTATTTTTAAGTCAAAGTCAATTTGGCCAGTTTTTGTAACCCAAATTGGGCAATCAATTTGACTTGCCTAATGACATTTCTGGGCTTGGTGTCTTTACCAAAGTTGTAGCCCTATGTCTAAGCTTTCCAATGATATAAATTTCAAGTCATTTGGACCAGTTTTGAGTGAGTTATGGTCAAATGAGTGACTACTATTCATATGGCCAAATTACAGTGCATAATGATTACGGGACAGTTTTGTTACCTCAACTTGTGCAAGCAATTTTACTTAGTAACTAACATTTCTGAGTTCTGTGATCTTCACCAAAGTTGTAGCTCTGTGTCTAAGCTTTCCAACGGTATAAATTTTAGGTCATTTGCAATTATGTCGACCAAAATATGATCATTTTACTATGGCTGGTCAAGTTGCACTTATATTGCAATATTAGGTCATTTTTAAGTCAAAGTCAATTCGGCCAGTTTTTGTAACCCAACTTGGGCAATCAATTTGACTTGCTTAATGACATTTCTGGACTTGGTGGTCTCTGCTAGAGTTGTAGCCCTATGTCTAAGCTTTCCAATGATATAAATTTTAGGTCATTTGGACCCGTTTTGAGTGAGTTATGGCCAAAATACTGGCTACTGTTCATATGATCAAAAATTCTGGGTTCACTAATGGCCATCCGGATTCGGTCACTTTTTAGGTCACTTTCTAGGCAGAATTTTGGCATAACTTCTACATGAAAATTGGTCCATTACAAGTCTAATTTTACCTCCAATTGGCCTTATACCAATTGGGGTCACAAATTTTTATTTATGGCTCAATTTATCTATTGTTTTCAATATAACACAACCTGCAAGCAATAAGCACTCCCAATTTCCTTCTCCTCCTTCTTCTAAACTCCAAATAAGCATACTTGGCATTTCTAATACTCATTAATCACAACTCAATTATGTCAATTTGGGCAGAATACACAAGTGCTCAATGCACATATTACAACCCTAATTCTCAAAGTTTAATTCAACATACACATATACATGAATCACTTAATTTTTTACATACAATTCCAATATCACTTCACGTACACTGCCCTTAAACCATAATTATTGTAACACCCTCACCGTAGCAATTTCGTACATTCTACTATTTTGGTGATCGGTGTCGGTCCGGACATTTAGAACGTCAGGAAAAATATTTAAACTAAAGTGAGGAACCATAATTAACTCAAATGTTAATAAGAAAAATTTAGGAAAAATTTTCGAAATAAAAAACAACCAAGTTAAATGAGCCAGTGCCCTAGAATAGGTAACCTGGTGGGAAGTTGCGGTCCTCACAACTAGGAGCCCTAGACCAGGGAGAAAATTCATAAAATAGTTTTGGGGATTGTAGAGAAGGGTCATTGAGATTTCTAAGGCATTAGAATGCCAAGAAAATGCTTAGAAAAATTTTTCAATCGGTACAGACAATTTTGGTCTGTTAAACCAAACGGAGGGCATTTTGGTTATTTCGTCTTCAGAGATGATTTTTGGCCGACTTGTCCAATTAAGTAAATAATTATCATGATACAAAATGTGAATAAATATTGCTAAAAATTAAATTGAAAATGAGTAGAGAATAAAAGAAAAGAAAATGAGATTAAATGTCAATTTTGACATAACATGATGTCATTAAAACCTTTTCTACCAATCACATTTAAAAGCCACTAAATTAAGTAATAAAAGAAGATAAATGAAACCAAAAAATAATCAAAACACATCTGCCTTCTCTTTCCTCCAAACTAGCCAAAACCTCTCCCATAACCAAACCTCCATGAAAGCTCCACCAAAGCTTCATTCCCAACCAAATCTCACCATAAAACCACTCAAGCTCTTCACTAATGTAACACCCCTATGTTCGGTAGTGCGTTCTACTGTTCCGGTGACCAGTGTTGTCCGGACAGCTAGGATGCCTAGAACTACACTTTGATATGAGGGAGGAGACATAAAATAATGAAATACAAGAAAAGAAAATACAAGAAAAACAAAGGAAAAATAATAGCAAAGAAAGGTAACCAAGTTAAGCGAGCCGAGAATCCTAGCGATGGGTGACCGCACCGGGAAGTCACGGTGTGGACCGTTGACTAGCCCTGGACTGGGGGGAACCCTAGAAAATATTTTTAGGACTTAAAGAGACATCAATTGAAGTAGGAATATCATTAGAAATATCAAAGAAAAATTAAATTATTAGTACAAGGAAAAGTGAGAAATCGAAAAACAGACAAAACCCGGTGTTACTGAAAAATCGGGAATGCAACCCGAACAGGGACATTATGGTCATTTGACATCCCAAATCATCTTTTGACCTAAATGTCCATTAAAAATAAATAATATTACACTTAGAAAATAAAATGAAAAATTAATTTGGTGGTACCTAAAGTGAATAGCAAGAATTAAGGGTTTAATGTGGAATAAGTGGAAATTTAACATATTATATGAATTAATTAGAGTAAGTGGACCACTAAAGGAATAAACTAAGGATAATGGGGCAGGTGTAAGTCCATAATACAAGCTGAAACTTCATCTTCTCCAAATGAATTCATCCATGCCGATTTGAGAACGAAGAAAATCCTCCATTGCCGTTTTTGCATGAGCTTTATCCACTCCTCCATTTCAACTCCAATCACTTAGATAGCCTCATAAAAAATTGTCTACACATCATAAGGAAGAGCTTGATACCAAAATCAGGAAGTTTAATCAAGGTTTAGCAAGCTCCAACCATAGGTAAGTTTACATTTTTGAATGTTGCTTTGTTAAACTTTGTGTACATGTTATGGGTGTGTGCTTTGTGAAGAAAATTTTCAAGTTTGAAGAGTTCTTGATATATCCAGTTTGGACAGCCATGGAGTTGTGTATTTGATGATTTATTTTACATATATTTGATGAGAAATTATGATGAATAGAGTGATTTAATGTCCTAGTAGTTAAATTCCATGTATATGTGGTGATTGTACAATGGGGATTGAAGTTGACGAATTATGGACACTTTGGCATGGTGAAGCTTTGCGGCAGCCTTGGGACACTTTGATAAATATATGAGTTCATGAAGGTATTGGCAGAATATTGACATTGAGGATTGATGGATATGTACATAGATTGGTTATGTAAAGTGTATGTAAGAATGAGTAATGTTTATGTGTATATGTGATTGTACTTAGACTTTGTAAATTTGAGTTTATTTGGTGTATTGAGGATGTGTGCAATCTGCCCAAAGTGACTTTAAAGTGAAGTGGTATATGGTTTTGGTAATGTACCAAAACAGAATTGGTAAGGGAAGTGGACATATAGTAAGGTAAATGTGTCATTGATGTATGTTTAAGCAAGGTAATTAAGGGCAGTATGCATTTTAGCCTATAACTTTAAATGTGTAATCTCAATTGGTATGAGACCAATTTGAGGTGAAACTAGGCACAAAATGTGCCAACTTTCATTGAGAAAGCATACCAAAATTCTGCTTGCAAGGTGACATGAAAAATGACCAATTCGGATTAAGTGCAATTGAAACCTGAAAACTGACCATTTGGGCAGCAGTTAGTGTTTAGGCCATAACTCACTCAAAACAGGTCCAATTGACCTGAAATTTTAACCATGAATAGTTAAGACCCATACCTACAAGTCTTATGAAGATACCAAAGCCCAGAAATGACCAGAAGCAAGTCAAAAAGCTTGCACAAGTTCGGATCCAAAAACTGGCCGAACCAAAGTTGACCAAATTGACCTAAAATTGACCTAATTTGATGCCATTTGACCAGCAATAGTATAATGACCATAACTTGGTCTACTTAACACAGAATGACCTAAAATTTTGCCCCGCGTTCCATAAGACATAGATCTACAAGTTTGTAGTTTTGACCGAAACCCGAAATGTAACACCCCTCACCCGACTACAGTGTAGCCGAGCAAAGTGTGCTACATTCGGTGCCGGAGCATCCTATCTTATCTTACTTTATTCATTTCATATTTTGATCTCGTTATATTTTAATATTAATTATTTTTCGACGGAGAAACCAGCGGAGTTTCCCCTATTTTATTACCAGTTGACGTATTTTACTATTTACCCGTTTGAAAGTTTCAATAATATTTTACAAATAAAATCTCATCAATTATTTTCATAACTATCTCATAACTCACATCTCATTCATATATCTCAATTTCATATTCATTTCCATGCATTATCTATAAATTTCAAATCTATCTTCGAATCCATACAATCTCATTCATGCTCAAATCACATAAGTAAAATTTTCAAATTCCTTTAATTTACATAATTTCATAATTTACATGATATATAAATTAAGTACATATGAAAAAGCTAATTTATTAAATTACATTACATTTCTATTAATTATCTGCTCATAATCTACATTATAATACAATATCTAGCATTTTATACTAAATACAAAATATGATCTATATGGGCCCTATCTACATGCAATGCTGAGGAGGTGACAACCTTGAATACTCCAGTCACTTCTGCAGATCTGGACTCCAAAAATCTTAGTCAAAGTACTGCGAGAAACAAATCAATCGCGCTAAGCATTCTTTGCTTAGTGGTGCAATAATATAACAAGAAAATAAAATACACACATAAAGAAAGAACGAAGCATAATTTAAATATTTAAGAATCAATTTAATTTAATACAATGTGTCTAATATTAATTATCTTTTGTTCTCATTTGTTTCGCTTTGGAAGCGTTTAATTCCGAAATTCACAGTGATAATGTACAACTTACAGAATTAATAAAAATACTTAGTTTATATTTATATGGCAATAGAAGGTACATTTAAAATATTTAGTTAAGTTATACCTATTTTTGCAACTCTTTTATCATTTTACTTAACAATTTTTTTTTATGTGGTTTGGATCATTTCATAATTCTAACTAATTCTTTTGAAGTCTTATTAACTCGTTTATTTGATTTCTAATATTTTTAATTACTAATAGTCTTAATTTATTTCAATAGATTACCTTTGCCCAAGTAACCTCGACGGTGACTAAAGCTGGATAGCAGTCGTTGTACTTTGGACACGCGGTGCCTCGGGCGTCATACCATGGGGCCTTGAGCGTCAACCACGTATGCAGTCAGTATGGCTAAAAAGCCATGATAACACATAATGAGGCATAAAAGCCATGAATGTTGGCATAAAGCCATGAATACGGGCATAAAGCCATGAATACGGGCATAGAGCTATGAATATAAGCATAAAGCCTTTTGCAGTACTGCTAAAACAATACCCTATTGGCATGCCAAACTATCCAATATGACACACATGTCTAGGCAATACAAGGGCACATAATATCATTAAATATTAATATATTGTGTTTTATGAGTTTATTATTTCATGATAAATTTCAATTATAATTCATACATTCATTTGATCATTTATATGATCACAATTCACATTAATTATCCTTTTATATCATTGTACTCAAAATACTTCTCCTTTCTATAATAATGAGAACTAATGTCTCATTCATACATTAATATAGTTCATTTATTCATTCATTATGTTATTCATATTGATTACAATTCTAAACAATGGTTCACATGTACCATTGTATTCAAAACATTTTTCCTTTCTCATTTATACATTCAAGAATCTACTTATGTAATTACAATTTTTATATTTCAAGTTGAGTTACTAATATTTTATGAATTCCATTTGTGATGGGCATATAAGCCCTAACTATCTATTTACATCAATTAGATGACTTATTTTTCATGTTTCCAGTAATCCATGAAAATTTCATGGACTTCAAATTTATGCTCTTAATTTCCTTTTAACAATTTTGACTAAGATGCATAGTTCACATTTGTCATACCATTCTAAGCATTAAGCTTAGAATTGGTTCTAGGTCTTCATCTTAATTTGCTAATTATTTTAACTACAATTCACCGTACTAGTCAGCAAAATGTTGACTTTTTCTATAATGGATATATTAGTTCTAATTACACAAAGATCCCACATTTTGAGTTTTACATTTGCTAGTATTAATTGCCAATTGCAATTTAAAGTCCCCTAGATGCATTTCTAATTTCACATTTTAAATTTCAATTTTTGGTGTCACTATTCACTTCATTAGTCAACAAAAAAGTTGACTTTTGCATAGAAAGTAGGTACATTGGCTTTGGCACTTCAAACATACCACATTTTTCATTTAAAACTTGTTGGAAGTGGTCACCTTTACCATTTCTAGGCTTAAACCAAGAAACAAAATTTTCAATTTTGAAGCTTAAATTTACTATTCCATTAAGCCTTTATTCTGTGGGAATTTGAGAAATGGTAAACATGAAAGTTGTTCCTTATTTTGTCTAGTTGAATTTCTTTTTGAATCACTCCATTTGGAGTTTTGTAGCTCAAGTTATGGCCAAAATAATTTCTTGTTCACGTGTCTTGTTCTGCTGAAATTTTGGGTTTTGTGATTTTGGTCCAACTTTGGTCGATAATTTGACCAAGTTAAGTTCATAATTTGGTCTAACTTTCTTCATATAAAATGTTCTACCATGCCTTAGGTTTCCATCGGTTCAAGAATCGCCTAAATCGAGTTTTCTAGAGAGAGTTATAGCCATCCAAACATTCTTGTTCAAATGAAAATCTGCGAGTTGCGGGTTTGATAACTCAATTTTGCTCAATAATTTGAATGGGTTAAAGGCATAATATGGTGTAATGTTCTTCATGAAAGTTGTTTCTCTATATCATATCTTGTTGCTGTAAAAGTTCAGGTCAAATTGACCATTCTACAGTGAGTTATGACCAAATGAGCGATTCTTGTTCATTTGGTCATTCTCTGACTGTTTGCGGAGTATCGGATTAGGGCCAACTTTTGGTCCACTTGCTTTGGTCTTTTGGGCTTGGTTTCTTCATCAAAATTATGTCATTATATGTCTAGTTTTATGTCCAATTGGCCAAACACCAATTGAACCTACACAGCCAAAGTTATGGCAGTCAATTGGGTGAAATCTAAACCACCATCTTTCTTTGTCTTTAGGCAGCCTACCATTCCACTTTGCCATGCCATTTTTCAGTCCAATTTACGGTCAAAATACCTCAAATGGTCACTAATTGACCATTAGAATGTTATTTAATCATTTCATAAGACAAGTCAAATTTTCATTCCTAAACCCTAGCTAAATTTCAAAGTTTTCACAATTTCCCTAATTTACTCTTTCATTCTCTCTATATATATATGTATACACTTTAAACCTAAGCTCTAGTTCACTCTAAGTCCATTAAAACACTCAATCATGTTCCTTCTTTAGGGCTGCCGAAAACCATGGTGGACATACACATAACTTTTATTCATTTAAGTTATAAATTCATACTTGTTTCAAGTCTCTAGCATGGGATTAAAGAGTTTTAAATATATATGTGCACTAACCTCTTGTAGGGCAGAATTTTCCAAGCTAAAACTTCACTTTTCTTCACTTTCTAGGCTGCCAAACACTTCCCAAGAGGTAGAGACAAGCTTTTAGTGAAGGGACTTAGGGTTTTATAGTGCAAATTCATGGGAAAATGGAAGTAATTAAAGAAAACTTCCATGGAGGGTTATGGAGGAGAGGATCACGTTTTGAAGAAGAAGATGGCTGCTTGTTTTTGGTCTTCCTTGGTCTTTATTTATCTCTTTTATTAATTAGTTAAATGGTTACTTAATTGTGATTGGTTATGGCTTTTAAATGACATCATCAAGATGTCATAAATTGCTTTTTATTTCATTTTCCTTTTCTTTTATCCACTACTCATTTCCAATTTCATTTTTAGTAATGTTTATTCATATTTTATTTCATATTAATTATTTACTCAACTGGGGAAGTCGGCCAAAAATCACCTCTGAAGGCGAAATGACCAAAATGCCCTCCGTTTGGCTTAACGGGTCAAAATTATCTGTCTGGAGATTGAAAAATTTTTCTAAATATTTTCTTGGCATTCTAATGCCATAGGAACCTCAATAACCCTTCTCTGAGTCCCAAAAATTATTTTATAAATTTTTTTAGGTGCAGGGCTCCTCGTTGCGAGAAGCAACTTACCTCTGATTACCCATCGCAGGCAGGCTCATTTGACTTGGTTGTATTTTATTTCTAAAATTTTTACTAAATTTTCTTGTTAGTATTTGAGTTAATTATGGTTCTGACTTTAGTCTAATTATTTTCAGACGTTCTAAGCTGTCAGGTGTCATAGTCACGGGAATAGTATAATGTACGGAGTTGCTACTGGGAGGGTGTTACACGAAAACCGAGGGAACTAGGTCGTCCGGCTAGGTCAAACTAGTATCCCGGAACTCAGCAAATTGCAAGAAAATGCACTAAACAAGGAAATGAGTTTGGTAAACGTACCAACCCTAAAACCCTATCGAATGTGACATATTAATGACACTAAAACCTATTTTACCTAAAAGCATGAGGGTCGGTATATTAAGTGATTGAGCAAATAATAGCCTTGATGAATTACTTATTGAACATTATCGTTAGAGCAGTTTAATTTAATCTTGAAACACTTCAAATTGTGTTTCTCGATTACCAAAGACTTCGGAAAAGGGAAGAAAACATGAGTCGGCCAGAAACGATTATCGGAGGTTTGTGCACAACAACTATTTCTTTTGAATTAATTTCAATTGAAATAAATTATGACTATTTGCATATTATTGTTTTAAGTTGTGAAATTGTGAAAAATGGTTTGAATGATATTTGATGGATACTTATTGATTGAAAAGCATGGTGGTTTGAAACCACAGCTATCATGTACATTGATTTTATTCCTCGCTAGCTTGTCTAGTGGGATGAATTGAATTTTCTCTCTGGCTGAAGTGTTGAGGTGTGTGCCTGTTGAGGACGAATAGAATGAGTAATCATATTTTTGCTAGCTAGCTATGTTATTCCTCATTAGTCATTGACTTTTGGGATGAATTGAATACCTCATTAGCCATCGGCTTTTAGGATGAATTGAACTTGGAAACATGATTAAAGCTGTGTGTGATTTATTGATGCATATTGTAAGATTGAAAAATGAGTTTAAATTCTTATTGACATTCACTATCTTACGATTTAACTATGTTTTGATTCTTGAGATTTATTGTGATATTGTGTTAAATTCCTTATGACATTCATTGTCTTGAATTTAACTATGGTTTTAAGTATCCATTATTTGAATGATTTATGAATTATGATTTAAAGTTGTATTTGGTTAATATTGTGCACCACTGAGACCTTGTCTCGTGATAGCTTTATTCTTTGTCGCGGTAGGCAGACAGACAGGCGTGAGACTAGTGCTAGTATCTCGATGAGAGACTAGGGTATAATGAGTATATCAATATTTTGTATTTTGTAATGTAATGTATGTTCACTTTGTATGTACATATTGTTGTTGGTTTTTGATTATAAATAAAAATTGTAAATTGAAGTTGTAAAATAATTATGAGTTATTTTGGCTTGTAAAAATTATATTATATTTCTTTTATCTCAGTCTTTGAAAAATCACTGTGGATTTGAGTTGAGTAATGTGTTGTGTTGAGAAAAATATTGGAGTTGAGATTTGGAAATCTATTGAAGTGCTTTTTTACAGGTTTTCTGAAGAACTGTTTTATCCAAAATACAGATAGCACTCTGCCAAAATTTTTATAGAGATTCCAAATAATTCAAATGTGTTAGTTCTATCACTTCAGTTCACAAAAGTTTTTAACACCTGTAAATAGTGCTCACCACTGTAAAAGAAGTAAGAAAAAATTTTAAAATCTCTTGTAGTGTATTTAATGGATTATCGATGAAGCGGAGTTGGTAATTCATTAGGTATACTCTGAGGATCATGTTATGCCTTCTGAGAGGGTAGGGTGTGACATGTTTGATGGTATCGAGCTAGTTTTAAATTTTCTTTTCACCTGTTATTTGAATGTTCTTTCTTCATAGTACAACTGCTCAATATCATTGTTTGATACATACAGTACATTACATTATAAATATGCACTAACGGGAGGAAATCTCCTTGTGTTATTTGACCCGGGTTCTACCCATTCTTATGTGAGTGCTAGCATCATTGATTGCATTGCTGCTCCATATACAAAAATGGACTTTGAGGTGCTAGTAACAAGTCTGTTGGGACGGAGAGTCGAGAGTTAATAGAATGTATAGAGATTGTCCTTTGGTGATCCAAGGACACACTTTCCTATCTGATTTCATTGAAATGCCCTTCAGAGACTATGATATCATCTTGGGCATGGATTGGTTAGCTAGGCATCATGCCATGATTGACTGTAGGCTGAAGACAGTCACTTTTGGCTTTCCTCAGTATAGTGATGTGGTAATACATGGGGAGAGGCAGTTATTGCCATCAAACATCATTTCGGCTGCACTAGCCAGAAAAATGATCAGAAAGGGGTGTGAAGCATACTTGGCACATGTGGTAGACACCCAAGTGAAGTCGGCATTGAAGGACATCCCTACGATACATGACTTTCGGATGTGTTTCTGATGAATTGCGGGATTACCTCGGAAGAGAAGTGCGATTTGAAATTAATGTTATGCTGATGTGGATCCAATCTCCATAACGCCATACTGAGAATGGCACCATGAGTTGAAGGAGTTGAAGATACAAGCGCAAGAACTACTTGAAAAGGGCTTCATCCGCCTAGTGTGTCACCTTGGGAGCACCGGTGTTGTTTGTTAAGAAGAAGGATGGTACTCTCGCATGCATTGACTAAAGCGGTTGAATAAGGTGACAATAAAAACAAATATCCATTGCCTCGCATTGATGATTTGTTTGATCAGTTGAAGGGTGCAGTTGCATTCTCCAAAATTGATTTGTGATCTGGTTATTATCAGTTGAAGGTGCAAGAGCAGAGTATTCCAAAAACTACTTTCAGAACTCGGTATGGCCACTATGAGTTTCTAGTAATGCCATTCGGGTTAACAAATGCTCCAAGCTTTTATGGATCTGATGAACACTATCTTCAGACCATATCTTGATCAATTTGTGGTGGTGTTTATTGATGACATTTTGATATACTCAAGGAATGTTGAAGAGCATGACAGACATCTGCGGATTATCTTGCGGACTTTAAGGGAGAAAGCTATCGCCAAGTTGTCGAAATGTGAATTTTGGCTGAAAGAAATCTCCTTTTTGGGACATGTTGTGTCGCTGAAGGGATCAAGGTAGATTCTAGCAAGGTAGAAGTTATCCTTAATTGGAAGCCGCCAGAACATCACGAAAGTGCGATTTTAGGTTTAGTGGATATTACAATCGGTTTGTGAAGGGGTTTTCTATGTTATCTTCTCCATTAAAAATTTGCTTAGGAAAGATGTAAAATTTCGATTAGATGGATAAATGCAGTGAGTTTAGATGAGTTGAAGAGGTGTTTGGTGAAGCTCTAGTCCTCACTTTACCTACTAGGGTAAAGAATACACGATTTATAGTGATGCTTCTCACAATGGGCTAGAGGCGTGTATTGATGCAAGATCGGAATGTCATTACTTATGCATCACGCCTGAAAGCGCATGAGAGGAATTACCCAACACATGACACAGGTTAAGCGGCTATTGTTTTTGCTCACGAAGATCTGGAGACACTATTTGTATGGGGAGAAATGCTACATTTACAGATCACAAGAGCTTGAAGTACTTAGGCACCGGAAGGAATTAAATTTGAGGCGAGAGGAGATGGTTAGAACTCATCAAAGATTATGATTGCTTAATAGACTATCGGCCAGGAAAAGCAAATGTAGTGGCTGACGCCTTAAGTCGCAAGACTATGACAAGTCTCAGAGTTTCTCCCATGTCCATGGTATATGAGTTGAAAGCCTGACATGCGGTTTAGAGATTGATGATGAGGACAAGCGATGGTTGCTTGGCATGTATAGCCAATGTTGATTGATCGGTCGAATGGTGCTCGAGTGATGAAAAGTATCGAAGCTCTTTGAAAGAAGTCGGCGGGGCAAGAAACACAGATTCTCTGTGAGAAATGATGGTTTATTGCTACATCGAGAACAAATTATGCGCTCTAGTGATGTGGAATTGAGACAAATCATTATGAAGGAAGCACATGAGTCTCCATTTGCTATGCACCACAGTGGATTTAAAATGTCTGGAGAAATTTGAAAGAGCATTCTTGGTGGATGGGTATGAAAAGAGATATAGTGAGTTTGTTTCCAAATGCCTAACGCGACAAGTAAAGCGCGAACATCAAGTTCAAGCGGTTTGTTACATCCTTTGTCGATGCAGTGGAAATGGGAGCGAATAACTATGGATTTTGTTACGGGACTTCCAAGGACACGAGTAGTCATAATGCGGTATGGGTTATAGTTGTGATTGGCCGAGTCTGCTCACTTTTTGCGATTCGGATAGACTATAGCACAGAAAGATTGGCGGATTGTACATATATGAGATTGTAAAAGCGCATGGAGTGCAGTATCAATTGTGTCTGGCAGAGATCCTAGGTTCACTTCTAGATTTTGGGGTAGTCTTGGTGAGCCCTAGGAACTATATTGAACTTACCTGACATTCCACCCGCAGACAGATGGCGATCGAAAGGGTTATCCAGATATTGGAGGATATACTCTGAGCTTGTGTGATTCAATTTGAAGGTAGTTGGGATACACACTTGCCTTTGATTGAGTTTGCTTATAACAACAGCTACCAATCAAGCATTGGGATGCCTCCATATGAAGCTTTGTGTGGCAGGAAGTGCAGAACTCCCTTATGTTCGGATGAAGTAGGTGAAAGGAAGATGATTGGGCCATAAATTGTTCAGCAGACAGAGGAAAAGATCAGATTGATCGAGAGAGATAGACTTAAAGTGCATCAGTTATCGAAGTCCTATGTTGATACGAAAGAAGAGATATTGAGTATCACGATGGGTGATAAGGTATTCCTCAAAGTTTCTCCTTGGAAGAGGATTATGAGATTTGGCAGAAAGGGGAAACTGAGTCCTCGTTTCATCGGACCATATGAGGATCTGGAAAGAGTGGGTCCTTTGGCATATCGGTTGGAATTACCTCGAGCTATTAGGATACCTGTGTCTTCTATGTGTCCATGTTAAGGAAGTCAGATGCGACCCATCTCATGTACTATCGATTGAAGAGATTGAGGTAAATCGGACCTCTCATATGAGGAAGAACCCATAAAATTCGGCATATGGTAGGCGGTGAGGAACAAGCAGATACACAGTTAAAGTCTTTGTGGAACCATCATTCGGGCCAAGAAGCTACTTGGGAGCGTGAAGAGGATATGAGGAGACAGCACCCACAGTGTTCGAGAGACTAATACCAGTAAAATTTGAGACGAAATTTATTTAAGGAGGAGAATTGTAACACCCTATGTTGGTAGTCGTTCTCATTAGGTAACGGTGTTGTCAGGACAGACTAGGATGCCTAAAACTACACTTTGATATGAGGAGGAGACATAAAATAATGAAATACAAGAAAATAAAATACAAGAAAAACAAAGGAAAAATAATAGCAAAGAAAGGTAACTAAGTTAGCGGCGAGAATCCTAGCGATGGGTGGCACCGAAGTCACGGCGTGGACGTTGACTAATACCACTTGAGGAACCACGGAAAATATTTTTAGGACTTAAAGAGACATCAATTGAAGTAGGAATATCATTAGAAATATCAAAGAAAAATTAAATTATTAGTACAAGGAAAAGTGAGAAATCGAAAAAGCAGACAAAACCGATTATTCTTGAAAAATCGGAATACAACGACGAGGACATTATGGTCATTTGACATCGAATCGTCTTTTGACCTAAATGTCCATTAAAATAAATAATATTACACTTAGAAAATAAAATGAAAAATTAATTTGGTGGTACCTAAAGTGAATAGCAAATTAAGGGTTTAATGTGGAATAAGTGGGAATTTAACATATTATATGAATTAATTAGAGTAAGTGGACCACTAAAGGAATAAACTAAGGATAATGGGGCAGGTGTAAGTCCATAATAAAAGCTGAAACTTCATCTTCTCAAATGAATTCATCCATGCCGATTTGAGAAGGAAGAAAATCCTCCATTGCCGTTTTTGCATGAGCTTGATCCACTCCTCCATTTCAACTCCAATCACTTAGATAGCTTCATAAAAATTGTCTACACATCATAAGG